>NC_058091.1:226305166-226610333 GCF_020171115.1 Neogale vison | reverse complement strand
CTCTTCTAAGGACATTTGGTATTTTTTGCTGCCCTGAATCTGAACCCTCTTCCTATATTTGAGGACGTTCCTATTAAAAGACTTCATAGGAGGCAGAGCTTACCTCCCATTATAGAAGCTGAAGGTGTGATACCTCGCCCGCCCCTTGGGCAGCTAGAGCACAGGACTGAGACCAAAGCAGGGCCAAACAGATACCCCCCGCCACACACACACACACCCTCCCTTTTCCCCCACTTAGGATGCTGACACTGAATCTAGTGACAGAAGAAATTGTGCTTGCTAGACGCATGGATGGCTCCCCAGACTGGTTCACTGGCATAAATTAGCTCCGGATTGTCAGCAGAGCATTCTTTGTTCTTTTTTCCAAGCCTGTAATCCAGGCTTTGTGGAAGTCTATAACCTTCTCAGTATTTTTTCAATAAATATAAACACCTTTTCTTTTTAAATTAGTCATTTAGTTTCTTTTGCCATCCTATTGAGGACCCTGACTGATTTACTTTCCGAAGTGGTGCTAATTTACCCTCCTACCACATTATAGAATAGTTCATATTTCCCCAAGTCCTTGTCAACATTCCATGTTCTTAAGTCTTATATTTTTGCCAGTCTGGTGGGTGGGAAGTGGTTTCCCACTGTTGTTTTAATATATATTTTCAGGATTCCTTGTGATACTGAACATCATTTCATATTTAGCCCCTGAGATGTCTTCTCCGAACTGCCTTTTCATGTCAGTTGCTTATTTTTACATAGTTACTTATATTGTTCTTGTTAATTTGTGTTAATTTTGTCAGTTACAGGTTTTACAATATCTTTTTTCAATCTAAGGGTTATATTTTAATTTTATGAGGATTTTTGTTGATCGTAAGTTTAAAATTTTTAATGTAGCTAAATTGATCAATACTTTCCTTTTTTTTTTTTGCATTTTGCCTCTTATACTAGAATTATTTCTTTTTTCTGAAGTCCTAAATATACTCATTTTTGTTTAGGTTTTTTTTTTAATTTAGATATTTAATCAGTCTGGAACTGCTTTAAAATTATTGTTTTCGAACAGGTAACACATTCACATGACTTTCATATCAAAAGGGCATATAGTGAAAAATCTCCCTCCACCTCCTCTCCCATCCATGGTTTTTTTAAAAATAAAATTTATTTATTTGAGAGAGAGGGAGAGCAGGAAATGGGCAGAGGGAGAGAGAATCTCAAGGAGACTAAGTGCCGGGCATGGAGCCTGACGCAAGACTCAGTCCCTAGGACCATGAGATCATCACCCAAGCTGAAATCAATAGTCAGCTACTTAACCAACTGAGCCACCCCAGGTGCCCCTCCATGCCTTTCTAATATACTTCTAGAGATGTAAAAGAAAAATTTTTGAAAAGATTATTCTTCCTGTTTTTTTAAGATTTCTTTTTTAAAATTTTTTTAAGATTATTTATTTATTTATTTGACAGAGAGAGATCACAAGTAGACAGAGAGAGAGGGAAGCAGGCTCCCTGCTGAGCAGAGAGCCTGATGCGGGACTCGATCCCAGGACCCCGAGATCATGACCTGAGCCGAAGGCAGCAGCTTAACCCACTGAGCCACCCAGGCGCCCTCTTCCTGTTTTTTTAAATACAGATACTAAGCACCATACACATTGCTGTGTACTTTTTTTTTAACGAAACAATATATCTTGAGATACACCCATAGAAAACTTATTTATTCATCTTTTATGTCTATCTTGTATGACTCAACCATAATTTACTTAACCAGTTCCCTATCAATAAACATTTAGGTTATTTGCAGTCTTGTGGTGTTAATATCAATAGTTAACACATGCACTGTTTGCCAGGTACTGTTGTATTGTTTACATAGAGTAATATTTGTACATTTTAAGAGCAGCTTCCCCCACCTCACCCCACCGCCAATAAAATCTATGGTAGGATTTTGATTTAAATTGCCTTAAAGTTTAAACATTGATTTAGTGAGAACTGCAGGAAATGGTTATTTCTTCCTTTGGCCTCTCTTGGGTGTTTGCTGGATAAGACCTGGCAACTTCTTTGACAATATGCCACCTCTCCTTCCCTCCTGACACTCTCCTTTTCGATTACTCTGATCTAACCACATAAATTTCCCTGCTATTTCTTGAACATGGCCAGCATATTTTTGCCTCAGAGCTTCTGTTTTGTTTCTTTGGCCAGGAATATTTCTTCTCCCAGGTACCCACATGGCTTGCTCAGAGACCTTTCCTCAGAGACCTTTTCTGAACATGTTATTTAAAATTACAACTCCTAACATTCCCTGTTCCCTCCTCCCTGTATTATTTTTCTCCATAGTACTTAGTACCTTCAACATACTACACAAATTTTCTTTTTAATGTTATTGTCTGTGCCCTATCCTCCCCCATTAAAATAAAAGCTCCATGAGAAAGGATTTTTGACTTTTTGTTAGACTGCCAGCCTAGAGTAGTACTTGGGGAATAATAAATAATAGATATACTTTTGTTGAATGCTTAAATGCTATTATATAGATAATGGTAGTATGCCAAAGGAGCACTAAAGAGAAACTTTAGAGAAACTCCTAATTCAAACTGTGATCTGGCAGGGAAAGTTTTTTGGAGAAACTTCCTCTTCTTCCAGGACTAGAACCTGATGTAGTTGTTGAGAGCATGAGCCAATGGTCCTTTTTCAGTCCTTATCTTAGCTGACCTATCAACATCATTTGACACAGTTGATTACTGTCTTCCTGAAATGCTTCATCACTTGACTTCCAGGGTACCACACTTGACCACCTCTTTTCCTACTTTACTGGCCACTCCTTTTCAGGTCTTTCAGCAGGTTCCCTCTCAGTTGACCCTTAAATGTTGGGATGCCTGGGTTTCAGCCCTTCATCCTTTTCTCATCTCTGTACACTCATTCCACAGATGATCTGAACCAGTCTTGGGCTTTAAATGCTGTCTGTCTACTCTTGGTACCCAAATGGGTATCTCCAGCTTGTAACTCTTTGTTGAACTCCAGACCTATATATCTCAGTGCCTACTGGGCCTCCCCTATCAGATGTCTAGTAAGTATCTCCAATTTAAAATGTCCACAATACAGTCCCTGATATTTCCCCCCTTATGTGTTCCCTGCCTCATTTAATAGCAACTTTATTCTTTTGATTGCCCTGGTCAAAAATCTGGGAGTCATCTTTAATTCATCCCTACCTTTCTGCCAATTCTACCTTCAAAATATATTCAGAACTACTTTGCGGTATGTGGGTGGCTCAGTCGATTAAGCATCTGACTCTTTTTAATTTCAACTCAGGTTATGATTTTGGGATGGTGAGATGGAGCCCCACATCAGGCTCCAAATTGGGCATGAAGCCTGCTTAAAATTCTTTCTCTCCCTCTGTCACTCCATCCCTCCTCCCCATGCCATAAGTTAAGATGGATATAATTCTTTACTGTGTCAGTAAGTAGTAAGGAGTGGGTGAGTGTCACATCTGAGGATAAACATGTGTTAATACCTGCAACTTCCTCCTGTCATGATAAATCCTCTTTTGCCTTTTGCATAAATGTTGCAACATGAAGACATGTAGCAGATCTTTTTCATGATTTTCTATACTCTTATCTACATATAAAATCACAAGTAATACACTTAGGACGTAGACCACAGATATTTTGATCCTCAAGCTATGAACATTTTTTTTTTTAAAGATTTTATTTATTTGACAGACAGAGATCACAATTAGGCAGAGAGGCAGGCAGAGAGGGGCGGGGCAGGGGAAAGCAGGCTCCCCACTGAGCAGACAGCTGGATGCAGGCCTTGATCCCAGAACCCTGAGATCATGACCTGAGCCGAAGACAGAGGCTTAACCCGCTGAGCCACCCAGGCGCCCAAGCTATGAACATTTTTTTGAATCACTTGCCAACATCAAAAATTTGTACTATTTCACATAAAAATATGGATTTTGAGTAATTACTTGAGTAATTAGCATTTCATTTCAGTAGGTCCACATTTGCACATGGTCTAAACTAGCTGGAGCCCAGCAGTCATGTGGCATAGGCAGTTAGTTGTTTCCCTTTTTGTTAACAGTAATTGACCTCCTGGTTTTGAGCTGAGCACATGGCTACCTGAAGACCCAGCTTTCTTTTCAGTTGTATGTGGCCAGAAATTCTGGCCAATAGGATGTTAGTGAAAGTGGTATGTGAACTTAGAAGTGTCCTCAGAGGGAGGGAGCATGCTTTCTTCCTTTTGCTTTTTTTGTTGGGAGGAATGTGGGTATAATGGCTAGAGCTACCTTGCGAATCACAAGGGGGAAGCTACTGTAGGGGGGTATAAGGGAGGTGAGAAAAAAAAGGACCTTATTTCCTAATGACATACTGGTTGAGGACTGCTTTCCTGGACTTTTATCAGGAGAAAAGCATTTGTATTTTATTTAAGCTCTGTTATTTTGGGCTTTCAGGTAAATCTAATCCTGATTCATGAAAGCTGGCTGCCCCTGGGCAGGTGTTCTCAGGTTTATCACAACTGCCACCACTACCTGATGTCTTCCTAACATTGCCTGGGAGTTGCCATTTATCATCACATCACACTGCTTTTCTCTGCACTCAAAAGGAGAAAATGAAGGATTGAGGAAGCTGTGTGTTTCAGGAGTAGTTGAAGAGCGATGTCATTGTGGAAGGAGACTATTCCTATATGACAAGTACGGTACACCAAATACTAATGCACACTGTATTAAATTTACATGACTTAAGAAGCTATTATGAAACAAACCACAGTAAAAAGTATGACCAGAATAGCAAAGACATGTTAATGACAAAGTTAACTTGATGAAAAACTTAATGGACTGGAAACAAGGGCTGGAATTACAGCCCTTGGTGTAAAATGTAGTTAGTTAGAGAAAAAAAATCTTGGCATGAGAAGCTTTTGCCAGGAATGGGTTTATAAAAAGGCTGACTAGAGCAGAACGATTAAATCATTTGTAGGCCTCCACACCTACCAATGAGAGTACAGATATAAGACATAAAATCACCCTATAAGCTTTAGTCGTTTGTGGTGTCTGGAAGGTTTTAAGTGTTTGAATAGCTTTTGAGTATCACACCAGTCATGGGCCCATCAGGAAATTATTTTGTGTTGAGTGAAGTGGGTACAGGGATGCAGTTGGTGCTCTACCACGTCAGTGCTCAACCAAGTCAGTGCTCACACTGGACTTGCTTTACAAAACTTAAATCTATACTGGCAGTTTGCATACAACGTACATGTATTTCTTTTCTTTTTTTTTTTTGAAGATTTTATTTATTTATTTGACAGACAGAGATCACAAGTAGGCAGAGAGGCAGGCAGAAAGAGGGGGAAAAGGTTCCCCGCTGAGTAGAGAGCCCGATGTGGGGCTTGATCCCAGGACCCTGGGATCATGATTTGAGCTGAAGGCAGAGGCTTTAACCCACAGCCACCCAGGTGCCCCAGCATACATGTATTTCATAGTTCAGTGTGTGGGGAGGTTAAATTTAAATTAGAAAAAGAGGATGTGTCTTGAATGTGGCCATGAATACTGTGAAATGGATGTATTGCCATGGTTTGAATCACAGGATACATGTCAATGTTTTCCTGAGGGATTGTAGGCACAATAGTTGTGGTGTGAGACTGAAGGTGTTTTGAGGGGTTGAGGGGGTGCAGGTGTTTGTAAGAAATTGGTTTGTGTTATCTAGGGAAAGTGTCAGCTAAACTCATTAATGAAGATTTAGTTGAAGATTGGGTCTTTGGTTGACATTATACACACTCTATTTCTCTACAGTGTGTTCACAACCACTTACACCAACAATTCACTCACTTTATTCATCTTATTTCTAACCAAATTGTGCCTTTGGGAAACTCACTTAACCAGGGAAAATCTGGCCTACTTTCATATGCAGAAATCAGTTCTCAGAAATTTAAGTGATGATTACCCTTTGTGGACCTAAGAATTGATTCTAAAAAAGTTATTTGATTTAAAATTCAAAAAAGTGAACAAACTGTTATCAGTTTTCCTTTTCTCAGCTAATACTGATATACATAAAAATCTTTTAAAAAATAGTGTTTTGGAGTGTAGCTGTAAAAACTAATTATGAACTGAATTCAATAAACAGCTCAGATATTTTAAAATTTTATTTATTTATTTGACAGGCAGGGATCACAAGTAGGCAGAGAGGCAGGCAGGACAGAGAGAGAGGGAAGCAGGCTGCCAGCTGAGCAGAGAGCCCGATGTGGGGCTTGATCCCAGGACCCTGAGATCATGACCCGAGCCAAAGGCAGAGACTTTAACCCACTGAGCCACCCAGGCGCCCCCAGATATTTTAAATATGCAAAAAAGCTGGGCAAGGAATTTATGTTTTGGAAAACCCTATCTGTGAGGGGGGAAGGAAAAATGAAATAAAAGGGAGGCAAAGCATAAGAAGCTCTTAACATAGAGAACAAACTGAGGGTCAGGGGAGGGGAGAAGTGAAGGGAGATGCGCTAAGTGGGTGATGGGCATTAAGCAGGGCACTTGTTGGGATGAGCACTGGATGTTATTTGCAAATGATGAATCACTAAATTCTACTCCTGAAACCAATACTACACTAAATGTTAACTTGAAATTAAAAAGATCCTATCTGTGAAAAACTTTCACATTACTAATTACTAATTTGAAGAAAATTAATATTGCTCCCAGATGATACAGAAGAAAAATGTCACCTTTCTCTGGTTCAAGAAAACAAAATAATGGATTATACAAGAAAAATATAAGAACCAAAATATCACCCAACTGGATATTTGAATTTTACATCAGAAAATTTAATCTCTAATATATGTTTATGTTACACGCTTATACCAAAGGGCAATAAAAATAAAGGATAGGATTATAAATCTCATATTTGATCTTTGTTACTCCCATCCCTTCACTCATTTACCATATTCTCCTGACCTTTGTAATCATGTGAGACTGTCAGTCTTCATCTTGCCTTTCTTGGATCTTTCCTGGGCATAAAGATAATCAATGACCTGAAATATGTAAAATTCCCAGATATATTTGTCTCTGTCATTATTCCATAATGAGAGGACGTAAGAGAAGGTCCAGAACTTTAGAGCCAAAGGCAATGGGGAAGTTCTGTCTAACGATAATATTACCAAGTGGGAATGGGCTAGAGTTGGAGGGGACCACATAAAGAAATCTGAACGCAAGTCTTCATAAAGCTCCTCCGATTTTGTTTAGCTTTTGAGAGTCACAAAGCAAGTCTACTATATATAGCATTTGTGTTGTCTAAAAGATACAGGGAGGATCTGTGTTGGGTGTGCAGGCCAATAGAAACCGTGAGAATAGGATTCTTTGACACTGTAAGAAGACTGGAAGATGAATGTAATGCCCAAGCTATTCACTAATATTTAATAATACTTAAAATTTCATACCTAGTAAGTTGTAAGAAAAACACAATCAGTTAATCACTTTATCTTTTACAGATTGTAGTGGGATTGTTTGGTAGTTAGGTGATTGGTAATGGTGTTGTTTGCTAATTCAATAAATATATATACATTTTTTGCATCTTTTATTTGTCAAGCAGAGCAGCACACTAGGTGCCGAGAATACAGCAATAAGCAAAACAGATAAAATTCCTGACCTTGTGGAGTACTTATACATTCTAGGAGGGAGAGAAGGGCAAAATGAATGAGCAGACCATGTGCTGAATAGGTGAAATTTGAGAGAATTTTGACAATAGCTCAGTGCCCAATAATCTTGAGATTTTAAGTAAAAGGAGTTCTATTCACTCAACAACTCTTATAGGTCAGAACTTTATTTCATTTATCCTTATAACTCTGTAAGGTGTATTATATTCCCTTTCCACAAATGAAAAAACTAGCTCAGGAAGGCTAAGGAACTTGCTTAATTAACAGCTAAGCAGTGGCAGTTCCATCATAATGTAGATGGGAACTAAAGTTTAAGTTTAGGCAAAACAGCATGTTCGCTCATGCCATTAGAAACTGAATGTTAATTTAGTGCAACATAATTCATAAAACAAAAATAAAGACACTCCAACTTTGCCTTCAATGAACTTCATTTAATCTTGAATATAACATTTCATACAGTAAATATCATTTTAAAATACTTTCTAACTATTACAATGTGTGATTTTGGAGCAGGAATGAATTTAACAATTTTCTATTCCAATTTTCTGTCTCTTTTTTAACTAATGAGCAAAAGGAAGTAAAAATATTATTCAAATTCATGCATTTAATTGGTCATAAAGCTAAGATTAAGGATCTGGTCTTCTGACTTCCAATCCATTTATTATTAGTTATTTCTTTATGAAACGGTCAAGGTTACTTTTTGATAATCTTGCCATTCTTTAATGTTCATAGTAATCACCACTGAGTTATTTGGAATATCTTCTTTTTCCATAGTTCTTATCGAAACTCTAACAAAACTTTGCATATATAATACATATAGCACTAAAATTGTACAAAAAAGTTAATGACTCAATTATCAAAGACTTAGAAGGAATATTCCCCATTTTAGCATGTTAACAGTGTATTTATATAGAAAATACACAGATTCACACGACAGTGGATGATGTCACTGTACAGGGTGAAGAGAGTTGGATTTGAGTGTGAGCCACCTGGGAAGTAGTGGTCTCCAGCTCCTGCTGCTGTTTGAAAAGGAAGCTGTTGAGAGGCTCTAATTTGGTGATATTGCTAACTCTTGCCACCAAGAATGAGATGAACAAAAGGGAAATGGCTTGTACCAATCATTTGAGCCAATCATTTGTTGCCTTGGAACAAATCACCGGCCAGCCCTAAGGCTATCAGCCCTATGCAATAATCAGACAGACCGTGAGGGCATAAAAACATAAGCTTGAGGAACCTGGTTTTAAATATCACTCCCTTGTGTTTTTAATGACAAAATAACAAACCAAACAAGCTTGCTAAAGGACTGTGACATTTTATGTCTTAAAAAGCTTTGAGAGAGCTATTATTAACCTACTAGCACAAAGTTTACAAGTCCCCTTGTAAGGATAAACAGACGTGGTCAGTCAGGAGCATATAAGCCATTTGCAACTCTTATGAATGGAGAATTAAAAAGGGTCACAATGCAGTTGTTTGTCTTATTATTTCCCTTGGGTTTTCTTTCTTTCTTCTTTCTTTCTTTCAGAGAGAGAAAGACAGAGAGAGAGCACAAGTGGAAGGAGAGGGAGAAGCAGGCTCCCTGCTGAGCAGGGAGTCAGACTAAGGACTCGATCTCAGGACCCTGAGATCATGACCTGAGCTGAAGGCAGACCCTTAACCAACTGAGCCCTCCAGGTGCTCCCTTTTTTTTATTTTTTGTCTAACTTTTTAAGATTTTTTAAAATTTAAAAATTTTTTTAAAAAGCAGAAAGTAAAGAACTAGCAAAACAACTACACTTCTTGTTGTGTTAGGATGTTGCTGATATAGCTAATAAGACAGATAAGCTTGTTAGCATCATGACTCCAGGCAGCACAGGACTGCACATATTTCTTTGCAAAGACGAAAAGCCATATTCATAACTGAGATTTGTTAGATAGGTCTCCTGAATTTAGTATTTTTCCAGAGTTAAAACAGAAGAACCAATCCTATCCTAGCACTGGAATTAATCTTCAGATATCTACAAACTTCATAATACAAAGCAAAGTGACTATTTTCCTCTCTGTAATTAGTTTTCCCTGTTACACTTTCTGAAAGGCAATATCCCAAGCAGGCCAGACATTTTGCCAGTTTTGTTTCTGGCATGATTTGCTGATTTTTAAGTTTACTGCTCTAATGATACTCAAAAGTTTTATAAATTCAGGCTCAGTATATAGAGCCTGAATATAGAGAAAAAAAAATTAAGTTTAAAAAAACAAAAGTAGTAAATATATGTTTATAAAAATTGTAACTCAGACAAAGGTCTTTAGCTTTCCTAATCTTCAGCAGTTATATCATTTTTATAGAACTAACCAAGTGTTAGTATATAAATGAACAATTTCTGAATATGAAATGTTTCTGCATTGGAATTATGCAACCATAAGTTTAATACCTAATTTGAGGTTTTTCTTTCCAATATGAGATAGTAACTTTTCTTTCAAAGATAAATGAGATTAGCTTGTGGAGACAGACTTTTTCGATCATCCGTCATTGTCTCAGTCAGATTTTAAGTAACAGAGCTCAAGGTTTTTGTTTTCTGGTGCCTCACCAATAGAAGGCTTTACATCTTTGTGTCCCTTCCTCAAGAGTCTTCATTTTGAAGCTATTTTTATCTGTTAATACAATTGTTACAGTTAAAGGGTTTGTCTTCAAAGCTTTCTTTAAATGTTTTTATTCAGTTTAAATAATGGGGCTTTTTAGTATAAGCTGAATAGAAAAATGTTTCACTTGAAAGGAAGATTTCTTTTTTTCCCCATTACTGTTTCCTTAATTAATTATAAAGAAAAGGCTTCATAAAAAGTATTAAAGCTTATCTATGATGCTATTCAGTCTTGCTGTTAAACATAGGTTTAGGGCTCTGTCAAAGTATGTGCATTTATTTCTGTTTTTTAAAACTAGGCATTTCATGGGTGTATCAGGAATGACTTCAGTTAAAAGTGGGATCAATTTGAGGGGAAGTAAACAACTGGCTTAAGTGTTCTTTGATCCACTGTATGGTACAAGCACCTTATAAAGCCAAAAGACACATACTATTAGCCAGGACAGGGTGGAAGAACAATTTGTAAAATGTAAAAGGCGTTGGAGAGAAGTCTAACTACCTTTGTAATAGATTTATTGATATATAATGTCAGTAAGGCTGGGCAAACATCAATTAAATGAAACAGAAGTTTCAAATGGAAGCCTCCATGGAGCTTTCATAGTTTTCTAATATAATCTGCAAATGTTTAAAAACAGAACAAAACAAAGGGTTAAGGTGGAGAAGAGAATAAAACAATAATTAAAAAGCTTCTTTTGTTTAAAAACAGAACAAAACAAAGGGTTAAGGTGGAGAAGAGAATAAAACAATAATTAAAAAGCTTCTTTTGATGATTACAGTCAGGCCTGAATTAGTGACTTCAAAGATCAAGTTCAAAATCTCCAAGTATACAATAGAAATAACAAAGCAAGTATTTACTGAGCCCCCCCTCTCTAGGTGCTAGCTACTGTTCTAGGATTTTTTTAAAAAGACAAGCAGGAAGGAAAAGATAAGACTATGAAGGAGAGATGAAAGTAGACCTTACATGCAATTATCTGGTAATTTAGAGGAGGGAAAAAAGAAAAGGAGAAGCCAAACATATACTAAAAGAAAATATCCTTGAGCTGAAAAAAGACTTGAAGCTTCAGATTGAAAAACCTCATAGAAGATCCAGGAAGTGATGAAGAAGGTGGGGGAGGACTGATTTGTCAGGTATCTTGCTAAAATTATGGAACTCTAAGGATAGGAGGGGAAAAAAATATCACAGATGACAAGCTTCCAGCTATAAAGAGTGAGTTCCCAAGAAAAAAATCAAAGAAAACTGGTTTTGGAGTTCTCATTTGCAAGAACAGAATCCAGAAGAAAGTGGACATAATAGTTCCACACTAAGGAAAGAAAAGGTCTGCAACCCAAGAATCCTGCAGCAAGATGATCATTTCTTCTGCCAGAGGAAAAGAAAGTATTTTTTTTTAAAGATTTTATTTATTTATTTGACATAGAGAGATTACAAGTAGGCAGATAGGCAGGCAAAGACAGAGGGGGAAGCAGGCTCCCCGCTGAGCAGACAGCCTGATGTGGGGCTCAATCCCAGGAGCCTGAGATCATGACCTGAGCTGAAGCAGAGGCTTAACCCACTGAGCCACCCAGGAGCCCCAGAAAAGAAGATATTTAATAACTACAGATACCCCCAAATACATCACCTAAGGAAAAGAGGTCATTCACAATCTTTGCTCTTATACATGTGGTCCTAAACAGGGGGCTGGCTAAAGAAATTGTGGGTATATTCACAGGATGTAGTGTTGGGCAGTTAATAAAACGAATGACTTAGTGTGTTCATTTTTGTCCTGGGATTTGTTCTAAGATACAAAGACAGAGGAATGATTGTCACAAAGAAAGTTAATACCACAGACCCCCAGAACCAGAGGACAGGGCTCACTATGCCACGCAGGGCCACATAGAGAAGGACTATGGCTAGTCAGGAGGCAGAGAGGGAGAGCAAGGCCCAGAGCCTCTGCTGGGGTTTTGTGGCAAGGAACAGATGAAGCAGTTAGGTACACTACATAAATTTAGGACTGGACGGGCGCCTGGGTGGCTCAGTGGGTTAAGCCGCTGCCTTCGGCTCAGGTCATGATCTCAGAGTCCTGGGATCGAGTCCCGCATCGGGCTCTCTGCTCAGCGGGAGCCTGATTCCCTCTCTCTCTCTCTGCCTGCCTCTCTGCCTACTTGTGATTTCTCTCTGTCAAATAAATAAATAAAATCTTTAAAAAAAAAAATTTAGGATTGGATAGTTTGAATAATTCTGTTGGTCTCTGGCCTATTGAAGTGGTCCCTAGTTGTCTGGGGCCTGGGCCTGCAGTGATTTAGGGCAGTGGGAATACTGCATTGGTGTGTTTGATCAAACTGAGTTTGATAAAGGAGATGGTTGTGGGTGGGGACTCAGGATTGAGAGGGTATATATCAAAGACTCACTCTCAGGGGAGTCATTTGCTATCTCTGGAAATTAGTTAGTACTGGAAAGGGGCAGTGTTGCCAGGATGAAAGCCACAAATGCCAGAGTAGCAAGAATACAGAAAATAAGAAAATGTAATTAATATAACTGCATCAAATCAAGGAACTTCGAGATGATTCTAGTGGAGAGTATGGCATAAGAGGCCATTACCCAAGAAAATAGATTTGAAGTTTTTGCGGTTTCTAACAATATCTTGGTAGAGTTGTAAAATACGTTAGAAGTATGAGTTATATATAAATCAAGGTGGTAGGTCCAGCAGTTACTTCGTTGCAGGGTATGAAATGGTATGTTAGTAAAATATATGTACAGATTAGTGATATTAGGTAGCCAAAGAGGAAAAGAATGGTTGTGGTGGTCATGGTGGGAGATCAAAATGAGAGGAAGAAAAGTCTTCGACAGTACCTAGTTCTCTCCCCAGAGGGTTGAAGGATTTTACTGATATGAGGCAAGTGCCTAAGGAGAAAGCAATAACCTCCACTAATATTTAGAAAGGAAGAAAATAGTAACCTCTACCAGATTTTCCTACAAGCATGGGAGGATAGGAGTGTACCTTTTGGCAGGGAACAAAGGCTGTAGCTGAATCATGGGCTAAGCAGACAGTAAGCTCAGAACCATAATGGAACCGTAATATCAAAGGAAGAAAAGCAAAAATGTCCTGTGTCCAATTTGTGCCTTGGGAGAGTCATCTCATAAGTACCGGTGGGCTCACCTCCTAACAGTGAGGCCTTGGATTGGGGCAATGTCATCTAGGATGTGAAACTGGGGTATCCTTTCCAAAGGGCTACCCACTTGAGGTGATGTGGGTCATTTGCAACAATAAGCCATTTGCAACAATGGCTTATTTAGAGGGTTTGGGTCTCCAGATTGCAAATTAATGAAATCACACAGACCAGTGGTAATAAGACCAAAAGTCAACAGGAAGGTATGTTGCTATACCTTATTGGGTTTTTGTTTTTTGGTGCAAGTTTAGGCTCAAATGAGTCACATTAGATGAACAGCTGTCTGATCCATGGACAATCTGGATAATGGGTCCCAGGAGAGTATGCGCCCTTGCTATGGCCTCCAGCCTTTCTGGGATAGCGGAATAATAAACAATTTATAAAGACAGGCAAAAACATTAAAAAAGGGCCTCAAAAATAATGAATGTTTATATGCATGGCAGTAAGACACTTCTCCCTTTAAATACAGGAAAGGGCAATGGAAAAGTTTTCTAGTTGGTGTGGGGTATAATTTGGCCAAAGGGCCTTCAATTCAGAGAATAAGGCCTGGAGCAAGACAGAGACCGTTTAGGGGACAGTTTACCTGTCGAAAGGTTATTATTTGAGAAGACCATTATATCTGCCAATTAAACCAGTTCTTTGGGACCTAATAGGGACAAGAAAGTTCTATTGAATACCCTTTCCAATAGACCAGCATTGTGTATTTTGATAAGTAAAATGCGTGTCTTCCTTATTATAAGTAATGTCTTTAACTCTGAAAGTAATGTGGAGTGTCCAGGCAAGGCACTGTATTGTGACCTTAATATAGCTGGATATGTGTGATTTAGATTTTGGGTACCGTGAGGAAAGAGAACCCTAGAGTTTGCTTGTTTGTTTCTCCCTGAAAAGGACAATTTTTTAGGCAATGGCCCAACAGTTTATAATTAAAGATGAAGCTACTTATTGGCCAGGGCATCGAGTACTAAGATGACTGCATGAAGTTTGGCTGGCATGAAGTTTGGGTCAGGTCCTTTATTAGTGATTTCTTGACTAAGAGATGGAAAGCAGCAACATTCCACTGAGCTCCATCATGAATGATGGCTAGCAGTGCTGCCTGCATAGTCTAGGTACTCCAATCACTCCCACTGCTGTTCATTCAGTTAATCCCAAGTGTCTCCCCAGGCAGCCAAGTGATCTAGGGGAGGGGTGACATCCTCCCGCATCATGTCATCCGGCAAAGGACCAAGGATAGAGAGAGCCACCTCCTGCTGCAGATGGAATATACAAGAGAGCCAGGTTTGCTCTATCCTACCTAAGGAGTCCTTGGTAGTTGTACTGAGTTTCTGATGGGCTCTTTTCATGACTTAAAGCTTAATAGGCAGCTGGGTATGAAAGGTCAAAGGCTTAGGGTCTGTGAGAGCCTCTATTTTCTTTTTTTAGGTTTTATTTTTTATTTATATTTTATTTTATTTTAGGGTTTTTTTTTTTTAGGTTTTATTTATTTTTGAGAGAGAGAGAGAATGAGAAAGAAAGGGAGAGCATGGGAAGGGGGAGGGTCAGTGGGAGATGCAGACTCCCCACCAAGCATGGAGCCTGACTCGGGACTTGATCCTGGGATTTCAGGATCATGACCTGAGCCAAAGGCAGTGGCTTAACTAAAGAGCCACCCAGGTGCCCCTGTATTTTTTTTTTCTTGTTTTAATAGGATATAGTATAGGGCTGAGAAGGGCAGTTTCTTGCATCAGAAGCCCTTGGGCAACTTACGGCGATCCTAAAGGTCCAGAGACTCCAGGATGCATAACAAGAGATTGCCAAAATCTCTTTATTGGAGACGTTGAGGCACTAACCCTGTTGATTTTAATTTGAAAGTGAAATTCGTAAATAAAGAATATGTTGATATCATAAACCCGAAAGTACTAAAAGATGTTGGAACCATATATGCTAAATGAGTACATCAAATGAGTCTCCTTAGAAGAGGATGTCATCAATGTAATGTCATACCTGTGCTCCTGGAAAAAGGCAAATGCATTGAGATCTGGTCTACAAATTGTATGTGATGACAAAGCTTAGAAGTACCTGATGGGTAGCCTGGGAAAGTCTCCTTGTTTCTGTGTGACGTGAGCAAACTGCAGCTAAGAGGCTACTGAAATAGATACTAAACAGAACACGTTAGCCATATCTATAAAAGCAAAATATTTACCAGTTGTTTGAACAGAATCAATAATCCTACTAGTTCATATTGGGTATGGGGAGGCCAATGGATGGGACCACGGCATTAATATTTATAGTAATCCCCCATAAGTTACCCTCTTGATTATTTTTGTTATATAAAGTCTTTAGTATATTAATTTTAGTGTATAAATTTTGGATTTCCAAGTGGATTATAAAACTTTAATATTTATGTATATATATGTCTAATATATATGTATTAGATACACAAATATATTATTATATTATATGTATATATTATTTAATTACTTTTTACTTTCTCCCCCTGTATCCAAGGGCCTGCTTTTTCTGTTTTTGTTTTTAAGTCAGTAAGTATTTCTAGGATCTGCACTACGTTTGCTAGAGTGGCTTACTGTCTAAGATTTAAAGTCCCTGTTTTTTCCCCCTGGGCTTGTGCCTACTGATGATTGGAGTCTTTTTTCCTTTGTTTTCTCCCTGTTTCAGGCTTTTGCTCCCTGAAGACCCAGTCTTTACTTTCTTTTTCCCACTGATAAGAGGAAAAGCAGGGTCTGATGACTCTAGGCAATCTCTCCCTGGGATGGCCCAGTTCACAGAAAGAATATTTAGTCCCTTCCTCACACTCCCTTTTAAAAACAGAATCTTTTAGAAGGGCTTGTATTTCTAGACAGCTAACCTTTTTCTTCTCCTTCTTTTTTTAATCCTTTAGATGTTTGTCTGATAAGCTCCTGGAGGTCCTGAGTGGTGTCAGCTGTGAGCAGCAGCCCCCTTCTCTAGGATGTCCCAATCTATCTTAGAGGAGCTACAATCCACATTTTGGACAGCAGTGGTGGGATCAGCTTTATCTTGCACTTTTTTTGTTGTTGTTGCTTTGTTTTTGTTTTGAGCATGAGACCCTTTGCATGCTGATAAGCAGCAGCTCTTAAGAGAGCTCTTAAGCTCTTCAGGGTTTTTAGTGGAGAGCTAGAACCAGATGCTCCTTTCTCTTCCTGCCCTTTTCAATGAAACACTGCCGCTGGCCTCCAGACACAAGACCTTATATACCTCAGTGGTGTGGGGAACGAATCATTTGAGACAGTAGTAAGCTGACCCAGCCTTTAATGTTCCAGACACTAGGTACCTTCATCTCTATGACTAAGATGGCCTCAAATGCTCGTCAGTGCTCACCAGTCAGTGGATTCAACTCCCACAGCACTAGGGAAGGTAGTTACTTCTCAACCTCTTCAGAGGGATCTTTTCAAAATGTAGCCAATAACCTATACACCCTCATGGGTTCTGTCCTGGACTCTGGGTAGTCTACCAACGTGGGGAAATATGTTGAGTGCCCCCTTTAGATCAGGAAATCAAGGCAACATACAACAACAACAACAACAACAAAAACAACACAGCGCAGTAGCCACCAAGCAGCAAGTGTACCAAAATCAGGAGTGCTCTTTCATGCAGTGGCCACTGACTGTTGGATTCAGTTAGTAAGCCTGGTGAAGTTTAAGGACATATCATTTCCATTTGATGTCAAACCACCCAGCCTGCTGTGCCATCTGTGTTAGGATTTTCACCTGAGCTTTGTTCTCATCAGGTATGGTAAGACATGCAGACACAGAAACGACTTCATGAAGGAAGCAGCTTATATTCCTAAATCCCTAAAATCAGAAGACATGGTATATCATGCTATTTAGGGCCACAGGGGAAGGGATGGTGAAAAGTCTACCTCTCAAAGGAGGGGCAAAGCATGGCTCAGTAGAGCCTTTGCTGGAGTTTTCAAGGGAAGGACTGAATGAGGCAGGGTAAGTACACTGAGTAAGTTTAGCAGTGAGTAGTTTGAATAATTTCAGTGGATGCTGGCATATAGGGGTAGCCCTGGAGTGAGTTAGGGCAGGGGGAATATTGCCTTGGTGTATGACGATTGGGGGTATGGACTCTGGATTGGTTGGTCTGTATATCAAAGGCATGCTCCCAATGGAGTCCTTTGTTATCTCTAGGAATTAGCTAGTCCGGGGAGGGGGCAGTATCACCAAGATCAAGTCTCCGAAGGCTAGGGATTCAAGAATATAGAAAGTAAAAATAAAGACAACACATTTATATCAAATGACAGAGATTTCTATGAGCTATAACTGAAAAAAAAAAATCAAGACAGAACTGTATATATTCAATTTTTGCAAAATAAAAATATTTCTCCCTCTAGGACAATATAGGTCCATATAGGATTGTAATGTGAAAAAACACATACTTAGTTAATAACGTGGATTGCTGAACACGTGGTTAATATTGTGGATTGTTGGATGGGGAAGGAGGTGCTGATGTGGGAGAAGAGGATTTACATGTTAGCAACAATAAGGCAAACATCCCGTTATGTAAAATTATATATGTCATAAAAAGATGCATGGAAGAATGGCCACCAAAATGATAACAGTGGTTACCTTAGGGTGATATGATTCCACGTGAGCACTACATTCTGTAATTTTTAATGTTGTTTGAATTATTTACAATCAGCATGTATATTTATATAACTAAAAAGAAGCAATATAGTTATTTGCAGCTTAGAGGAAGACTTCTTTTTAAATAAAAAGATTCCAATTTCAATAGCATTCTCAAAGATCATAAGTATCCTCTCCAAGGGGTGGGGTGGGGAAGTATAGTGGTCAAGGCTTAAGAAAATCAATATAAAGTAAACATATGTTAAACATTTGGCCAGAAAGGTCTGATAGGAGACTTCATACACACTTAAAAACTCAATGACTATACACTTGTTATTCAAGCTATAAAAACCTCTTTTCCTAGTCTTCTGCTGATAAGAATCAGAAAGAAAGGGAGGAGGTAAGATTAGCTTCATGATAATCACTTGCGGGTTATTATACAAGAAGAGTAGACAATAAAGTAGAAATTTTATGACAACATTTCATGTTGAGCCAGATTTCCTGCCAGGGCATTTTCTGCTTTAATGAATGAAACAGGACTTGGTTACATCTTAATTAAGATTCACAGAAAGGGAGTTCAAGCATGAGTACAAGCTACCATCTGACACATTAAAATAAAGAAAACAGGATTTTCCCAAGTTAAAAACCTTCTGTGAGGGGCGCCTAAGCGGCTCAGTGGGTTAAGTTTCTGCCTTCAGCTCAGGTCATGATCTCAGGGTCCTGGGATGATCCCCACATTGGGCTCTCTGCTCAGCAGGGAGCATGCTTCCCCCTTTCTCTGCCTGCCTCTTTGCCTACGTGTGATTTCTCTCTATCAAATAAATAAAATCTTTTAAAAAAAATTAAAAAAAAAAAAAAACCTTCTGTGATCCACACTTTTTGGACTGAGCCCAAAAATATTTAATTAAAGCTAGACAATGGTTGGCTAAATGAAATCATTGCAAAAACTGAACACATGAATAAAAAAGAATTTAAAAATAGGATGCTAACTTTTCAACTATCATTTTTGATAAGACTGTCCTCAGTAAAAGCATCACTGAAAGTGAAAATGAACAAGGTGATGGTACAGCCAGTAGTAGAAAGTCAGTGCTGATAACCTTTACTTGCTCATCCTGAGACTGCATCTAACAGTTCAAACAATGTGTTCAAGGTCCCACTGGGGGGGTAGGGAGAGGGAGTGAGGGTGTTGTCAGGACCTGTCTCAAAAGAGAAGGTTCAGTACAGAGAGATTACTATAACAATAGGGGACATCCCAGGCAAGAGCAACTGGGATCAAGGAGACATCTTTGATTAAATAAACTATATAAAAGTCTGCTTCAGGATTTCATACAAATACTACCTTCATTTTATTTATTTATTTATTTATTTATTAAGATTTTATTTATTTATTTGAAAGACAGAGATCACAAGTAGGCAGAGAGACAGGAAGGGAAGCAGGCTCCCTGCTGAGCAGAGAGCCTGATGTGGGACTCGATCCCAGGATTCTGGGATCATGACCTGAGCTGAAGGCAAAGGCTTTAACCCACTGAGCCACCCAGGCGCCCCTACTACCTTCATTTTAAAACACAGGTGAAAAAAACCAACAAATTCAGGGGTACTTTAGCTGTCATCACATAGGAAGAAAACAATAACCACAAAAAACAGTCCCATTTTAAGTTTCATCAAAAGAGACACAAAGGTACTCAGGATTGAGAATCATCCTTCCTCATCACTGCTGCTCCACGCATCTTCAAATGCTGGATTTATCTGTGATTTGGTTGTAGGCTAAAAAAGGGAGAGAAAAGGAAAATTTAATTGTTTTACCTCATAATTTTAGGTTCACAATATAGTTATGAAATATATAAAATGAAGAGCAATTGCATTATTTCGAAAGTAACAATATAACAGTTAATTCAAGATAAATTAATGTAACACCACACATACAATGTAAGGCAACAGACATCTTAAATAGACAAGCCAGAATTTATCCAAATTACCTATGTTTCCTTCAAAGTAATTACCTCACAAACAAATACATAAATGCATCTATACACACCCCCACACACACCCACACACCCACACCCCCCCCACACACACACACTGCAGCTATTGCTTATGGCATTTCTGCAACTTTTTGGAATTATCTGGAGACAGCTGCCCATTAACATTCATGTGGCTAAGACTGAACTCAGGTCTATAGGACAGCCCAAGGTATTAATGTGCCTACCTGACTTTAAATACACAAATACCCATGTTTGGGGAATAAGGTGTTCATCAAACTGAGTAAAACCATTTTTGGTACAAAAACTAATGTGAGTTGTTATGTAGTAAAGTTTATTTTTTTTCATAGCTGGTAAAGCAGTTCCCAAGTACATGAAAAATACGTCAAAAATGGTAATATGTTTGCCATTAGCTCACAGGTTTTCCAGGAAGATTTCTTTGAAAGATAAGATGCACCTGTTATCTTTCCTGTTAAAGTTGTATTCTTACAACCTTAGAGCCCTACCTAATAAAAGTAATCATCAGCAACTAGAGGAATTTTAATTATGTGTGGCATTTCAGATCCATTCACTCTCCGAGGAAACTTTTTGATTGGCTACCTTCTCACTCTTTGGCAAATGACTAAGGGGCTTTATGATGGTCTCATTTTTTTGAGTATCTCATCATTCTGAGCCAGGTTTGCTTCTTATTCTGCAGCTTTTACATCTGCTACAAGTGTATTCTGACCCCAAATCCAATGATGTATTAGCGCCGAGACCACTCATATATTACCTTATATATTGCCTTTTACAACATACGGCAATGTTTTGTGTTAAGAGGAACCCCAAACTGTGTCTAAGCATGTTCACTGCCTTTTTGATATAATGATTTAGAATCATAAAATTTAAACAATGATAACAGTAGAGAAAGTGTGAATTTCCAATGAATTCCCCAGTATCACCCAACATAGCTAGAAAAGAACACATTAATTTAAATATTCCTTATGGTTATTAAAGCTGTAGATCAGAATCTATTATTAAACCTAATGCCCGCTACCAGCACCATTATAAAACTTAATGTTGGCTATCATGACTCAGTTGTACAAACAAAATTCCATTATATCTCACATGTCCAGATAAAAAACTATTACCACAGATGTCCATCAACAGATGAATGGATAAAGATGTGGTGTATACATACACACACACACACACACACACACACACACACACACACAATGGAATACTATGCAGCCATCAAAAGAAATGAAATCTTGCCATTTGTGATGATGTGGACGAAACTAAAGGATATTATGTTGAGTGAAATAAGTCAGTTAGAGAAAGACAATTATCATATAATCTCCCTGATATGATGAAGTTGACAGGCAAAGTTGGGGGTTTGGATGGTAGGGAAGGAAAAAATGAAACAAGATGGGATCAGGAGAGAGACAAACCATAAGAGACTCTTAATCTCACAAAACAAAACTGAGGGTTGCAGCGGGGGAGGGGTGTAGGGAGAAGGTGGCTGGGTTATAGACATTGGGGAAGGTATGTGCTGTGGTTAGTGTTGCGATACGTTAATAAAAAATTAAAAATTAAAAAAAACGATTACCAAACCTCAACTAATTATTCACTTATTTCCAGCAGCAGTCCACTGATTTGTAATCGATGACTGTACTGAACTTAAGTCTATTTTTTCATCCAAATGTTCACTGTACAGAATTGCTGCTGAATCACTATATTATACACCTGAAACTCACCTAACACTGTTAATTATACTGGAATTAAAATTTAAGAAAAAAGATGTATTGTTCTTGGGGGTTAGGAGAGTCCTCTCCTCTACTCTATCTTTAGAGGCCTTTAATTCTGCCTTAGATATCTCCCCCAAAAATGTTTCTGAATGTCAATAAGCCACACAAAGGTCATACCTCCTAACTTCACTATGGAAGCCCAATATGTAATCTATTAAACACTTAAATTTCATTTGAAGACTCAAAGAGAGAAGCAAAATTATATTTTATTATAAATTATTGTTGCTATGGTGAGCAAGGAAACCAGAATAATTTTGTGAAAATTGAAATGAAATATTGGTAAATTCTGAAAAATACTACACTAATACTAATACACAAATACTGTAAATTTTACTGTTTATAGCAATAAAGAGTAACAATATCAATGTATTATAGTATGATTACAGTTTTATTTTATTGCTAAAAAATCACAAATAAAAAAAATCACAAATAAAACACACTTGTAATTAAAAGCTACTGTAAGAATGTTGTATATGGATGTGGTACCCATATTACCATTTGAGACCTACAGATGAAGTCTAACTACCATCTAGCACTTAGGTTTTCTCTGTAACATCTCCTCCTAGTGGACATCGTTTCTGAGCTTGAACCTCACCATGTTGCCTGTTCTCTTGAGAAACACTTGTAAATGTTAGGAGATAGAGAAGCTGTAATTTACAAGGAATCTAGTCCAGGTCCAAATAATGGGAAGGAAGAACAAAACCAACCCTTACATCTACATATAATTCTTGATATATTCTAAATTCCTTACTGTCAATTACTGGGAAGTCTCTACTGTCAATTACTGGGAAGTCTACGGGAGCAAAATAGGGCTGTCTGTGTCAGCAAATGATTATATCTGACCGAACAATAGGGCTTTGCACTACGTGGATCGCTTATATGCAGATTTTTTTTTTTTCAAATACAGTACAGTATTGTAAATGTATTTTCTCTTCCTTATGCTTTTCTTAGTAACATTTTCTTTTCTCTAGCTTACTTTATTGTAAAAATACAGTATATAATACATATACAGAATATATGTTAATTGACTAGGTTGTGGATAAGGCCTCCTGTCAATAGTAGGCTCTTAGTGATTAAGTTATGGAGGAGTCTCAAGTTACATATGGATTTTTAATTGCATGGGGATGGGTGCCAGCATCCTTGTTGTTTAAGGGTCAGCTGCCAGTATCTACCAAGTGGTAAATAAAACAGCTATGTATTGTGTGACTATCAAAATAAAGTAAGATTTTTGGTGAGAGGACAGATTTGAACCATATGTAGCTGCCCTATAGATCTCAGGAAGGAAAAAGTGATTAGGCGTTATATAGGCTTGTCTTGATCATGACCAAGTTTTAGGAAAAGAAGGTAAGAGGAAGCCAGAGTCCTCAGAATATAATACAACAGCCTGCCAATTAAATACATAGATTTATGCTTAAAGACCATAAAACCTGTCCCTATCACCCAATGCCTTTCAATTTCTTACAGTACGACTAAATATCCCCTCTATCTTGGATATCAGAAGAAATACTGCTAAGGAATTATATCTTGGTTGATGGGGAAGTAAATCTTATCTCAAGGGTAGATTTGAAAGGAAACTGAAGAACAATTTCGCTTGATGATTCTGGTATTTGGAGATACCATAAACTTGTCCTCAATCCACAATGGATGGCAGAACAGGGATTCAAACCCAGTTGCCAATATGATTATTATTTAGTTTACCTGAAACTGAAGACTAAGTGAGTGTGTGTGCATGTATGTGCATGTTTTGTTTTGAAGTTGTTCCTACACAGTTCTGGGAAACTGCAGCATCATTTATATGAGAGCTGAGATAAAAACACTTCTTTTTTATTTTTTTAAAGATTTTATTTATTTACTTGAAAGAGAGAGCGAGAAAGAGTAAGAGCAGGGCAGAGGGAGAGGGAGAAGCAGACTCCCTGCTGAGCAAGGAGCCTGACACAGGGCTCGGTCCCAGGAATCTGGGATCATGACCAGAGCTGAAGGCTTAACTGACTAAGCCACCCAGGTGCCCCTAAAAACACTTTTAAATATGGGTTAAATAGTAAACATACATGTAAGGAGTAGGGTCTGGTACAGACAGACTTCTCTCAGATCTAAACCATCATCTTATTCACGTTCTACCTATATTCAAAGGAATCTTTCAAACTAAAGTTTTATGAAAATAATTTTATCCCATATCATTTTATAAGAATGATGGCTATCTTAAGGCGTATAAACAGTATATTTTAAAAGATAAGGTTTTATAGCTCTAAAACTTAAATATAGGGGTGCCTATGTGGCTCAGGTCATGATTCCCGGGTCCTGGGATCAAGCCCTGAATCAGGCTCTCTGCTCAGCAGGGAGCCCGCTTCCCTTCCTCTCTCTCTGCCTGCCTCTCTATTTGTAATCTCTATCTGTCAAATAAATAAATAAATAAAATCTTAAAAAAAACCCCAAAACCTTAAATATAAAGCTAACTTGTTTTTTTACACATCTCTATTTGCTTTCCTACTTGTTCAGTTTAGTTTCCCATATGCAAAAATTCTTCTAGATAAGAAGTTCAAACTGTCACTATAACTATATTGTATAAATAAAACATCAGAGTCACAGACTCTTTCTAAATTAAGCAATTTCATTTTCTTATAAAATCCTTTTTCCATATTTAAGTCACAGATTTACTTTTAATTTATTTTTATTATTTTCATTTGGTTATTTTTGATTGTTATACTTCCTAACATAGCCTCGAGTGGTCTTTTTTTTTTTTTTTTAATAGTGTTTTAACTTGGCTTTATTGCATATAGTAATTCCTAAACCGCAGGACACAGTGATTAAATAATGCAAAATAAATGGCTGAGCCAAAGTATTTGACCATACTAAGTTTTTACAGAAGAATATCTAGTCATTCAAACCATAAGAAACTCTTAATCTCAGGAAACAAACTGAGGGTTGCTGGGTGGTGGGAGACAGAGGTATAGGGTGGCTGGGTAATAGACACTGGGGAAGGTATGTGCTATGGTGAGTGCTGTGAATTGTGTAAGACTGATGATTCATAGACCTGTACCCCTGGGGCAAATAATATATTATATGTTAATAAAAAAAGAATATTTGGCTGTACACCAAAACTAATCAAAGCCATAATAAACTAAATTAGATATGTGATGAAATCTGAAAATACTCATACAGCAGTTGGCCAGATGCTTGAAGATTTACCATTGTGTGTTTTCTCTTTTTTATTTGGATTAGGGCCAAAAAAAATAAGTCACAGGCTTTACACTACAGTAAACCACAGCAGCTGCAAATCTAGGTATGAAACAGATTTTGTCAAAAGCTGCTAAATGTTATCAACCACCCCCATAAAAACTCATATCCATGTGGTTTTAGTCATTTTTTTCACAAAGGAACTAAATAGGCGAAAAATGTTTTTAGAATTTTAAACTTGCTCTACCAATTCTTTTCATCTCCATTTAAGATGCTTTGTTTTTATATGAAGACTTGAGTAAGATTAACTCAAGGTGTTTCTAACTGCACTATTTGTATTTCCTACTTTAAAAAATTATATACATAAATATTGGTTTTTAGATATTTGACTTCTTATATCCTAGATATTAAGACAAATATAGATTAACAGTGCTTAGTAAAATAATCTTTGGTGGGAAAGATAGCACCTTTACTTTTTTTAAGGATTTTATTTATTTATTTGTCAGAGAGAGAGAGAGAAGCGCGCGCGCGCAAGCACAAGCAGGGGGAGCAGCAGGCAGAGGAGAAGGAGAAGCAGGCTACCTGCTGGCTACCTGCTGAACAAGGAGCCTGATGTGGGACTCAATCCCAGGACCCTGGAATCATGACCTGAGCTGAAGGCAGCCACTTAACCAACTGAGCCACCCAGGTGACCCAAAATAGCACCTTTAGACAGTGTAACACTGTCTAAAGTGTGGGTTAAGCCGCTGCCTTCGGCTCAGGTCATGATCCAGGGTCCTGGGATCAAGTCCCACATCGGGCTCCTTGCTCAGCAGGGACTGTGCTTCTCCCTCTCCCTCTGCCTCTCTCCGCCTGCTCATGCTCTCTCTTTCTCTCTCTCTCAAATAAACAAATAAAATCTTAAAAAAAAAATAAGATAGACACTAACAGACTAGCTGATAGAGGAGTATATATTGGTAAAATTCAAGTGTGTAAATAAAAAAGTCTTAAAAATGTCATATGTGGTAACTCAAGAGATAAAATTTACTTCTAAGAATCTATCCAAATAGGGCGCCTGGGTGGCTCAGTGAGTTAAGCCGCTGCCTTCGGCTCAGGTCATGATCTCAGGGTCCTGGGATCGAGTCCCGCATCGGGCTCTCTGCCTAGCAGGGAGCCTGCTTCCTCCTCTCTCTCTCTGCCTGCCTCTCTGCCTACTTGTGATCTCTCTCTGTCAAATAAATAATAAATAAAATCTTTAAAAAAAAACCTATCCAAATAAGCAATCAGAAATATAAACAATTTATAAATGAATAGTTACCTTGATTTGTTTATAGTGATCAAAAGAAATGTCTCCAAATACGTAAATATTTAAGTAAATTGTGATACATAAATGACAGCGTGCTGTTATTTTAAGAACAAATTTACAGGGGCACCTGGGTGGCTCAGTGGGTTAAGCCTCTGTCTTCGGCTCAGGTCATGATCTCAGGGTCCTGAGATTGAGCCCAAATTGGGCTCTCTCCTCAGTCGGGGGGAGCTGCTTCCTCCTCTCTCTCTGCCTGCCTCTCTGCCTACTTGTAATCTCTCTCTCTGTCAAATAAATAAATAAAATCTTTAAAAAAAAAAAAATAAGGGGCACCTGACCTGGGTAGCTCAGTGGGTTAAAGCCTCTGCCTTCAGCTCAGGTCATGATCCCAGAGTCCTGGGATCGAGCCCCGCATCGGGCTCTCTGCTCCGCAGGGAGCCTGCTTCCTCCTCTCTCTCTGCCTGCCTCTCTGCTTACTTGTAATCTCTGCCTGTCAAATAAATAAATAAAATCTTAAAAAAAAATCCTTATAAAAAACAAACAAACAAACAAAAAACCAAAAAAACACAAATTTACCAATAGTTATTAATGATAGGGAAGAAGATTTATTATTAAGTTAGTAAACTAGGATGCCAAGTTGTGTATCCAAGCAGATTAACTATGTTTAAGCAACTATATATACATAGGAAAAAAGCAAGAATGAAGCAAAGGAAAAGTGTTAACAGTAATTCAACTTTAGACATTTGAGTTGTTCTTTCAATATTTTTCTGGGTTTTCCAAAAATGCTGCAACAGGCAAACCATTTTCACAATGTGAAAAAACCCAGACATGCTTTAAAAGTCTCTCTCATGGGGTGCCTGGATGGCTCAGATGGTTAACCATCTGGCTTCAGCTCAGGTCATGATCTCCAGGTCCTGGGATCAAGCCCTGCATCAGGCTTCCTGCTCAGTGGGGAGTCTGCTTCTCCCTCTCCTTCTGTACCACCCCCCCAGCCCACCCCGCTTATGCTTGCTCTCTCTCTCAAATGAATAAATAAAATCTTTAAAAAAAGTCTTTCTCAGGGAGCCTGAGTGGCTCACTGGGTTAAGCCTCTGTCTTCAGCTCAGGTCATGATCTCGGGTTCCTGGGATCAAGCCCCATATTGGGCTCTCTGCTCGGCGGGGAGCCTGCTTCTCCCTCTCTCTCTGCCTGCCTCTCTGTTAACCTGTGAAATCTCTCTGTCAAATAAATAAATAAAATCTTTAAAAAAAAGGTCTTTATCATGTAAAGTAAATTAACAAAACTATTTTCTTTATGATTTAAAAGTCACTGTAAATTTGTGTAAATAATATTTACCTCATCATCATCAGGAACTGGTTCATATAAGGATGGTACCCAAGCAAGTATATTGCAGTCTCTGCTACCACTATAAAGTTCCTATAACACAGAAAATAAAGATGTGGTTGTGGGTCAGTTTAAAGCTGGTGCCAATCTGAAATGAATAGATCATTTAAAAGACTAACTCTTAGGTTAGATCAATTAGATTAATTCTATTTCTACTCCTCAAAGAAACTGAATTGATGTCTTTTATTTGCTTAAGATGTGGTAAAGCTTTGTTTCATATTTTAAAATATTGTTAGGATATGTCAGAGCTTGCTAACCTGGAAATTTTACAGAAAGATTCAATAACGTAGTTTTTTTTTTTTTTTTAAATTAATCATGGTATCCATTTATTTCAAGTGTCAGAGTAGAAAAAGAAAAAATAGATTGAATCAAGAGTCTGGCCTTCTCTGTCAATAACTGAGTTTTAAGAAAGACATCAGTAAAAAAAAACCTTATGAGTTCTAGATAAAATAGGCCAGAACTTCACAAAAAATATTATTTAGCTCACAGCTGTCCAACTGGCTGTTATTCAACAGAAGAGCTTTTATATCCATATGCTATGCTTAGTGAGAAGTTTATTTAATAAGGGCAAGCTTGGGCTGATACACAGTCTATGTTAACATCTTTATGAATATGCTGTTTATACACAACTGAACAATATTCATTTCCATCCCCAACAAAACTTTAGGAATATGTTATACTGTCTGTACTAAAAACATTCCTATGAAGCAGTGAGATACACTCATATAAAAAGGGTATAAATTGGTATGATCTACACAGAACAGAATCTCAATACATGTCAAAAGTTTTTGTATGCGTTTCTAAGGAGTCATGCCAAAGACGTATGAAATTCAAGGATATCGGCAGTATTTAAAATAACAAAATATGGAAATAATTGTCCAAAACTAGGGTAATGATTTATATATAAATTTATGTTGCATTCATAGTATGGGATGTCATATAATCATTAAATTTGTTTTTTAAAACTGTTTAATGACATTGGAAAATACTCAACGTCAAGAGAAAAGAGAAGGATATGAGCCACAGAGTCATCTTGTGAAGGAAAAAAGCAAGATGTAGAACACAAGGTCAATTAAAAAGAAGAGAAAAGGCTATGTAAAGGGAAATGTCTAAAAAGAAAAAAAAACAGAAAAATGATAAGCAGCGGTAAAACTATGAATGACTAAGTGGTTTTTCCCCCCCACACAAATTTATTTCCTTATTTCTACACAAACATTTTATTTTTCAACATGTTCAACATGAGGCTTGAACTTACAACCCTGAGATCAAGACCTGAGCTGAGATGAAGAGTCAGATGCTTAATCAACTGAGCCACCGAGGTGCCCACAAACATTTCTAATAGTGAAGTTTTTTTCCTGCTCTGTATGCAATTATTTATTTTCAATACTGTTCATCTTAAAAAGCTTGAAATATGGTACAATTAGTATTTTTCTAAAAAAAAAAAAAGGTTCTAGATAAAGGGAAATTAAGATTATAAAGTTATTCATAGAAATATAGATGTGGAACACCTGGGTGTTAAAGTTAAGTGGCTGCCTTCAGCTCAGGTCATGTTTCTGGGGTCCTGGAATGGAGTCCCGCATTAGGCTCCTTCCTTGCAGGGAGCCTGCTTCTTCTCCCTTTGCCTGCTTCTTCTCCCTTTGCCTGCCACCCCCCCTTGCTTATGACCCCTCTCTCTCTCTGATAGAGACAAAGGAAATTCTGCAAATGTCTTAAGAAAGAGACAGGACTTAAATTAGAATAACTAATAAGGACTTCAGGTAAATGGAAGGATTTCAATTGAGTGTTAAGGTTTTTGGGAAAAGTTTAGGTCATTTGGGAAATTAGATTTAAAAAAAAAATCAACAGGGGCACCTGGGTGGCTCAGTGGGTTAAAGCCTCTGCCTTCGGCTCAGGTCATGATCCCAGGGTTCTGGGATCACCCTGCATCAGGCGGGCTCTCTGCTCAGCAGGGAGCCCGCTTTCTCCTCTCTCTGTGCCTGTCTCTCTGCCTACTGTCAAATAAGTAAATTTTTAAAAATCTTAAAAAAAAAAAATCAACATAAGAGACTAAGCTGACAACATGAATCCTGTCACTCTTGAATGGCTGAGTGTGTATTTCCTTTGAATAAGGACACTCTCATAAATTACAGTGCATCCAACAACAAAAAAAAATTCACAATGATATATTACTGCCAGCTAATTCTTAGACTCCATTCAGGTTTCATCAACTGTCTGAATAAATGCCCCCAAAGCAAAAGGGTCCAGATTAAAATCATATGCTGCACGTAGTTGTCATGTCTCCTAACTTTCCTTCAATTTGGAACTGTTCTTCAGTCTGCCCTTGGCCTTCCTGACCTTGACAGTTTAGAAGATACACACTAGTTCTTTTGTAGAATGCCCTTCAAATTTTCTTGTTTCCTCATGATTAAATTGAGGTGATACATCTTTGCCAGGACTATCATTGAAGGAATATCATGTAATTGGGATGTTAACTTTGATCATTTGATTAAGGTGATGTATGCCAGGCTTCTTCAAGGTAAAACTACACATTTTACCTTTGTAATTCATAATTTTGTGGGGAGGTATTTTGGGACTATGTAAATATCCCATTCCTCATTAGACTTCCAATTTATTAGTTTACTTAATTATACCTGAATGGATTCATGTATCCTTATTTTAGTCAATGTGTTATAACCCAGTACTATCATTATTTATCTCAATGTCAGGTTTATCTTGTTAGATTTTTATGGTTATGATAGAACTACTATAACTATCAATTTTGTTTTCAGGTTGTGAATTCTGTGTAGTATTTAATTTGAAAAAGGGTTCTACTGCTAAATGGATGCAAAGTACTACCCTATTTTGCTTTTGAGACTTAGAATTATTCTCCTTTTCAAAAATCATAATGAATATAATGGGGTAAGAGCTGGAAATTGTGTGATGTAGTGCAGTGATTCAAGCCTGTGTACGTAGCACCTAGAGAAATGAGATTAGTTAGGAGGCAACTAGCCCAGGTTTCTGGCTGTGACCTGGCACATTTTTTATCTATTCTAGGCACATGTGTTAGGAATTCTGATTTGGTAGAAAGCAGTAATTTAAGTCAGTATATCTGGTTTAAAATCTTTGCTGTGTCTCTTAGTGACTTGGCATAAGAAAAGACATACAAGAATTTCTTGAATAGACAACCACGCTCTGTGAATAACTACTTACAGGTTTGAGGAAATGCATGTCACTTCTCTGGTGTCTTAGTCTTCTTCTCTCAGAAGTAATACTAAAAATATTTAATAACTAGTACATCAGGATACTGACCAATCAGCAGACATAACAGCCACAGAGTAGAAGCAGGATCCTGACAGTCCCTCTTAGGTGTTGGACTGAGGTGTAAACTAGGAGGCCTCAGGAAAGGGGGTGAAGCTAGTGGTCTCTTAGGGTGCTTGGTGCAATAGCTATTTAACAAAAAGTAAAATACGTATTTGAATATTTTAGTAATGGCTATTGCCATGTAGTGTGCTGGCTGAAGAATAAGCACTGTGTATCCTACTGTAGTATCAGACACAAATTAAGTAATTAGCATTAATGAATAAATGATTAAGAACTTTACCAGGTGATGACACCCCTCCTAGCTCTAATAATCCATAGTTTTCATCCTACCAGTATTTAACTCTCATGAACCTCACTTTCTTTACCACAAAATACAGAAAATACCAAGTTTTGCTATATTAGAGACTCATTTAAAGGAACACGTGAGGTAATTTGTGCTAATATTCTCTGGAAAAAAAAAATCTGCTGTTGGTAAAATGAAAGGGAAAGGTCAACTCAAAAGTAAATGATTAGCCACTGACAGGAAATAAATTAGAAATAAAATCTGAGATAGACTCACACATATAAATCAGTTTTTTGTAAAACCATATTTTGAGATTAGACACAGTATTCCATCTTTTCCCAAACAATTGACTGCAAGACATTATTTTTAATTTGCTAGATATTTTCATCTGGTAAATAAATGGAACCAATATACAGAAGAAAGAATTTATCTCAGTCAAGTTTCACAGTATTATACTGATTCATGCAAATATCCTATACTATCTAAAACTTTATCCTATATAATCCTCTATTCAAGAAACCCTAGCTCAAATGTGGATTACAAGTGTAATTTCTCAGACTGAAATCACAATTTACTCTTCTGTATATAACCAGTCTGGCAAGCTAGCTACCTGAACATTTTAAATTCCCTTAAGGATCATTCTTACCTGGAAATTAGAGTGGAATACACAGCAGTCAACACTTTTATAATGTCCCTTAAGCATAGTTATCTGTTCTCCTGAGTAAATTGTATAAACAGCAATAGTGCTACCATATGGTACAAAAACAAATTCTGAACTGCAGCCACAGGAGACAGTGAATTTCAATCCTTTTCTGCTGTCATTATTAACTTTTCCATAGTTTACCTGCAGGATGTAAAATCGTAACATTACTCATTTCTTAAGTCTGAATTAAAAAGACAACAAAGACTAGAAGAAATATTTACTTAAAATATTATAACATACTATGGAAAGGGCTGTTATTAAATCTGTAGAAAATGATCAAGGTTCTAACAAAGAAACAAGAGCCAATGACATAAATATATGTTTCACATAAGAGGAGAATATAAATAGTAAAATACAAATAGTAAAAAAAATCCACAAAAGTGAATGCTTACATTTAAGCCAGTCTAGAAATAAAATGTAAATTAAGGCAATCTTAATCACTTTAGACCATTTAGCAAAAACTTTCAAGAAACCTTGAGACAGTGAATACCATTACAAGTGAGGTAACATGTTGGTGGCACATGTTGGTCAATCCTTCTAAAAGGCCAAATTATTTATTATGCAACAAAATGCAAAGATGTTCTTTTTGGGGGGAGGGAATAATTCTCTTTTTATTTTAAAATATTTTTTCTTGGGGCGCCTGGGTGGCTCAGTGGGTTAAGCCGCTGCCTTTGGCTCAGGTCATGATCTCAGCATCCTGGGATCGAGTCCCACATCGGGCTCTCTGCTTGGCGGGGAGCCTGCTTCCCTCTCTCTCTCTGCCTGCCTCTCCATCTACTTGTGATTTCTCTCTGTCAAAGAAATACATAAAATCTAAAAAAAAAAAAAAAATTTTTTTTTCTTAAGATTTTATTTATTCATTTGATAGAGACCCTGGGATCACAACCTGAGCCGAAGGCAGATGCTCAACGACTGAGCCATCCAGGCGCCCCAAATCATTTTTAATTGTGGCAAAATACACATGGCATAAAATTTGCCACCTTAACTGTATTTGAGTGTACAGTTTAGTGTACATTCACACTATTGTGCAAACCTTCATTATCCTCAGTCTCCAGAACTCTTTTCATCCTGCAAAACTGAAACTTTGTACCCATTACAAAGAAAGTTATTCTTATTCCTTGACTTAGTAATTACTCCTGGGAATTTATCTTAGGGAAATAATTAAACAGGAAAAAGCTATATACTCAGAGGAATTTAATGCAGCATTACCTAGAATGGCAAAATAGCTAATGATAATATAAATTCCTAATAATGTTACAATATCTCTACAGTTTACATAGTAATTAATAATTATGAAAACTATGCAGGAAGTAAGGATAAAAACTAGTTATAAAAAAGCACAGAACACAAATACATATATATATTCACACAAAACTGCAATTTAGGACAAAAATAAAAATTCTGCACCTGTACGCCAAAGGTACAAGCCCAATATCACATCTCTTCAGCAGTATGAAAAAGAAAATTCCAGGTCCTATCCCAATCTTACAGAACAAGAATCTTCACTTTAATAAGATCCCTAGGTGATCTAAAGGCTCATTAAAGTCTGAGAAGCTTTGGGCAAAATAAATTGATAGTGCTGATAGTGCTGAAATTATCCTGTTGATAATTTAGATTAAGCAGTTCAGAATAAGTGTAAAACCAGTAGCTAAACATTTGATTTATCAGCAGGAAGATCACCAAAGACTCTCAATACTATGGCTAACACTAGAGTTTTATTTATTTATTTATTTTTAATGATTTTATTTATTTGACAGAGAACACAAGTAGGCAGAGAGGCAGGCAGAGAGAGAGAGGAAGAGAAGCAGGCTCCCTGCTGAGCAGAGCCCCACCCCAGGACCCTGGATCATGACCTGAGCCGAAGGCGGAGGTCTTAACCCACTCAGCCACCCAGGCGCCCCAACACTAGAGTTTAGACAGTGATTTATTTTTTTGCCTTTTTGTCAAGGTCATTTGGGAGTGTGTGTGTGTGTATAATTATAAACATATATAAATGGACACCTGGGTGGCTCAGTGGGTTAAGCTCCCAATTCTTGATTTTGGCTCAGGTTATGATCTCAGTGTTGTGGAATCAAGCCCTGCATTCAGGCTCTGCATTCAGCAGAATCCACTCGAGAGTCTCTCTCCCCCTCTCCCACTCCTTGAGTTCTTCTCTCTCTGAAATAAATAAATCTTAAAACACACACACACACACACACACACACACACACACACACAGAGTGCCTGAGTGGCTCATTTGGTTGAGTGACTGCCTTTGGCTCCAGTCATGATCCCGGAGTCCCGAAATCAAATCCTCTGTCGGGCTCCCAGTTCCACAGGGAATCTGCTTCTGCTTCTCCCTCTGATCTTCTCCCCTCTCATGCTCTCTCTCTCAAATAAATTAATAAAATCTTTAAGAAAGAAAAAAAATCTATATCTATATCTATATCTGTCTATAAGCACATACTGAGGCCCAAATGGATATATGCTGATCATCTGTGGATACTACACTTGCCTTATCCACCCTTCAGGTTAACATGTGACAGAAATGAGCATATGCATCTAGCTATCCCACTGCAGCAGTGGTAGAATGAAACAGTAAAATATTAAATTTGGTAGATTTGGTTTGCAGAAACCCACTCCACTTTTTCTTTTCTTTTGCCTCTTTCGAGAATGACTTAGCCTCTGAATTTCATTATTCTAATCTCTTAAATAGAAATAGGATCATTTACCAGAGTTACTATGAAAAATCAGATGGAATAATGTAGATGAGGGACCTAGAACATAAAGGTATCCAGTAAGTCCCTAGATGTACTCCCATATATGTTTAAAAAGTATAACTTATTTAACTTATAACTTATTTCTGACCCTCTATGTGTAACTGCTTGCAGAATGACAGTGGAGAAGGAGAATGGAGAAAAAACACACAACTAGAAATTCTTTGCTCCCACTAGAAAAATTCTGAACTGGTAGACTGTGATGGCCTTATTCACATTTGTCAGAGGACCTAATGCTGAGTTCTTTCTACTCTACCACATTCTTTCCCAAATATGAACTGGAAAGTATTAAGTGAGGTATGAATATTGAACTAGCTCTCTTATCTTCATCCTTAGGCATTCCCCACCACATCCTGCAACTTACAATCCTATTAATCTCTGTAAATCATTGCTGTGATCAAATCACTTGTGGAATCAAAATCATCAGTATCTTTTCAATACCTAAGGAAGGAAATTCTAGTAACAGATTAAGGAAAGGAAGGATCTATCATTCACTAATGTTCACTATGTGTCAAACATACTAGCTGATTGTCTAAGGCTCCCATTTTATGACTATGTATGCTTACCAATGTATAATAAATAGCATGATGTATATTATTATGAAAGTACTGTAAAGGAGAGGCCCCTTTGGGCTATAATGTCTTAAAGGGGGTTAATAAAGGCTTTGAAAATATTTTTATAGTGGAGAAAGATATGGGACTTTGGATAAAGATGATGGCAAATCCAACTCCCTGTCTTATGAATTCCTTTTACTGTCCCAGGAAATTTATAATCTAGTCACTAAAAGAATACCTATAGTGACACAGAGATTCCATCACAAGGTAGCTTATTTTATTGTCAAACAATGATCAGCATAATGATAATAATGACAGGTAATATTATTGAATGCCCATATTTGCTGGAAATATCAATGTGCTTAATGTTTTGCACATGTTATTTCATGTAATACTCAAAACAATATTATAAGACAGTCAGCATTATTACACAAAAACATTTAGAAAGGTTAAATATTTTGATCAAGGTCTTTGGGATAGCAAATGACAGAATCAGAAACTAAATCCGGATTGCCTTAATCAAAAACCACTATGCCACACTATTATAAATTAGTTTTCCTTCATTCCCGAGGTGATGATCACAGTACATTCTACTACAAGTGAGCACTGGGTACGTGGAAGCATCTGAGCTAAACAAGAGGAATTATAGAGAGGTTGTGTCTAAGATGAACCCTAAAAGCAAGAAGCAGCTAGAATAGGAAGGAGAACACTATTTCAAAGCAAAGGCAGGAGTCTGTGCCTCGGAATGGAAAGGCAAGAGAGCAAAGTATTTTTTTTTTTTTTTTTTTAGATTTTATTTATCTGTTTGACAGACAGAGACCTCAAGTAGGCAGGGAAGCAGGCTCCCTGCCGAGCAGAGAGCCCGATGGGAGGCTCGATCCCAGGACCCTGGGATCATAACCTGAGCCGAAGACACAGGCTTAATCCACTGAGCAACCCAGGAGCCTCAAGAGCAAAGTATTTTTAAAAACCTGTTAAGTAGTTCAATAACAACAAAGTAAAATATGGCAAGTGGCAAGACCTAAAGCTTGATGAGTTAGAAGATATAGCTTATGAAGGTTTTGTGGGCAAAAGGCAAAAGCATCAGATTTTAATTACCTAGAAGTATTGAGGAAACAGTGAAAGACTTCTACTGGGAGATAAGTTTGGGAAAAGTTAGAAGAATGTTACAGTAATTAAATAGATCATGAGGAGCTAGAATGAGGCTGGAAGGGGAAGAAAGATACGAAAACAATTAAGAGAGAAGAATTAAGAAGTGTGTAGTTGATTTAATACATGGGATAAGGGGCAGGAAACAATAAAGTGTAGACTTCCAATTTCTAGACACTGGTCATAGTGAATAGTAATACCAGTAACTGAAATAGGCAACACCAGAAGAGCCATTATGAACTTTTTGTTCTTCTGTTGACCAAAACCTGTCTCCCTGTGCATTTTCCCTGCAACTACTTGTTATGTTCTCCAAGGCAATGGTCTCCAGAGCACAGTTCCCACACCTCAAGAAGCCTGCAACATAATCCATAAGGTGTGAGAAAAAAACATGAAAAGTTTTATTTTTAATTTCTTTTTTATTTAAAAAATAAGAAATTCACCTTTAATTAAACACAGGTTCACAACAGTTTTGTATATAACCTATAAATAATTATACAACTTTTTAAAATTTATTTTATTTTTTAAATATTCTAAGTAAAATTTATTGACTTTCTGAGAATCCTTACACATTTAATACTGCTTCTAGTTTTTTTTTAAAGGATTTTATTTATTTATTTATTTATTTGTCAGAGAAAGAGAGAGCAAGCACACAAGCAGGCAGAGTGGCAGGCAGAGGTGGAGAGAGAAGCAGGCTCCCCCCGAGCAAGGAGCCCGATGTGGGACTTGATTCCAGGACCCTGGGATCATGACCTGAGCCAAAGGCAGTGGCTTAACTGACTGAGCCACCCAGGAGTCCCAATATTGCTTCTAATTTATCACAGGAATTATTTCTCCAAAATGTTAATCACAACTAGAAAGAGTGTTTGGGAAATGTGGCAACGTTGTTTTTATAAATATGTCACATTACAAAACAACAAGCAGCACAAGTTACTGAGGTAGGTCCAGAACCTTTAGGCAGAATGTAGATACTTCAGAGAATTATCTCTGAAGAAGCAGAATATCTAATTTCCAGATCAAAAGTAAAGAAAATTACTCAAAGACAACATTAAAAAATAAGCTTTAGAAGTTTCCAAAGAAAACAAATATATTTACAACTTTAAAGTCAGGATTAGATAAAGTTTTCTTAACCTATGTCTTTTTTCTTGATATTTATTTTTAAGATTTAGAAGTTTCTACTGAAGAGGAAAAAAAGAGATGTAAAGATGAATCCCTCTTAAAAGCAAAAAGGAAGCATAAGAAAACACATAAAGAGAAGCATAAAATGGGAGAACCAGCTACACCCTAGAGTACTAAGCGTCTGCCTTTGGCTTAGGTCATGGTCTCAAGTCCCTGAACTGAGCCCTGAATCAGGTTCCCTGCCCAGTGGGGAGCCTGCTTCTCCTTCTCCCTCTGCACCACTCCCCTTGCCCCTTGCTCACTCATTCTCCCTCTCTCTTACTCCATCTCAAATAAATAAATAAAACAAAATAAAGAAAACCCACTAGGGTACTATTAATAAGGGAACATCACATAATAAAAATAGTTATTTATGGTATACCTATTATTTAATAGGTATTTAATTATTTAACAATTTAATTACTTACCCCTCTTCATACTTCCATTTTATCCTTAAAATTACTGTTTAGGTACATAATAACCCTAATTTATAAGATGGAGACACTAAAACTCCTTCGTAACGTCACTTTCAATAAACTAACGTCCCATATTACTAAATGGTAGGACTGTTATCTGTTTCCAATTCTGTCTGACAGGGCCTTAAATATTTGAAGGCAATGTGTCTCCACCGAGTTACTTTTTCTGGGACTGATGTCCCCAGTTCCTTTAAGTGTCCTCTGGAGGTGAGTTTCTGGGCTATTCTAGTCATCTTTGCATGAATGACTACTTAGATCAAGTCAATTTGAAAATGTATTATCAATTCTCAACACACTACTCAAGATATGGACTTACTACTACCCATGAGGTATGAGCATCACACTTAAGAAGGAGAGGAAAAATGGAATAAAATCACCCCAACATGTATATATATAGTCAATACCCTTTATACTTATCACATTCACCTGTGATGTACATGCCAACATACCTTTCCAAAGTGACCCCCACATATCACCACTCAAAGGTCTTTAGTGACTTTCCATTTCATCCCAAGAAAAAGCCTAAGCCCTTAAAAAGGCCTAGAAGCCAATATCCTGTCCTGTTTGTTTCCTTCTGTTTCTCATCTCCTAGTACTCTTCCCCTTGTATCCTCTATTTTAACACAAGGAGCCTCCTGATGTTCTCTGGGTATTCCAAGCACACTCCTGCCTCAGGGTCTTTCTCCTTTCTTCCTTCCTCTGCCTGGAATGTTAGCCTTCCCAGATATCAGATGGCTCACTTCATTTCCTTGGATGGATGGATGGATGTCTTTCCTCCTCTCCCTAGAATGTATGTTCCATGAGGACAGGACTCTTCTATGTTTTGTCTACTACTATATAATATTGTCTGGAAAATAAGATTTGCTCAATAAATACTTATTAAATAAATGAATGAGAAAAGAAAGGTGTGACTTGATTAGAAACATGATACAAATATAATGAATGGAAGATTCTAAATTAAAACTTGCAATGACAAGTTTCTAGTCTGAGATATGATGGAGAAGCACTTCATAAAGTACATGAGAGATTAGCAAACTCTAGTATGAACAATTTTGACCTTACAGTAAAATTAGAATTTACTAAAAGAAGTGATGTTTAGAGTATCTAAAAGAGAATTAGTTAGAAAGAAGGTTAAAGAAAGGAAGATGAGGGGCGCCTGGGTGGCTCAGTGGGTTAAAGCCTCTGCCTTCGGCTCAGGTCATGATCCCAGGGTCCTGGGATCGAGCCCCGTATTGGGCTCTCTGCTCAGCAGAGAGCCTGCTTCCCTTTCTCTCTCTCTTCCTGCCTCTCTGCCTACTTGAGATCTCAGTCAAATAAATAAATAAATAAAATCTTAAAAAAAAAAAAAAAAAAAAAAAGGAAGATGAAATGGGGCACCCGGCTGGCTTAGTCAGAAGAGCATGCAACTCCTGATCTAGGGGTTGTTGAGTTTTAGCCCCTTGCGGGGGAAAGATACTTAATTAACTATTAACGTAATACTTAAATTAATAAATACACTTAAAAAAAAAGAGAAAGGAATATGATTAATATCAATACCTACCTTAAAGTTTTAAGTAAATGCTATAAGGTATTTGGTATAATGACCACTGTGGGAAGAGTGAAATCTAGAGTCAAATTCTGTTGCTTTTTAAAAAGCTGTTTTAACTCAGGCAAGTTACCTAACCATTTATATCTCATTTCCTCATGTGTAAAATGGGTATTATAAGAGTAACTACCTTCACAGCATTGATTTCATGATTAAATAAGATTCTATATGCTTCAGTATATGTTATATGTTAATTTTTATTAAAACAGTATCTGACACATAAGCACTTTAATAAATATTAGTTATTATTACCACCAAATTACAAACTTATTAGCTTATTCTGAAAGTTATTAAACCACAGGCACACCTGGTAAGAACCGTAACATAAATTTTTAAAAAGTGTTAGAAATTAAATACCATGTAAGAATCTAGCACATTTAAAACACATTTAGTTCAGTATTAAAATACCATATCTTCTGGTACTATAACACTCATCTTAGATTTTGTTTACAAGTCATATAGAGAATAAAATTTGACTGTAAGTTTAATTTATATCAGTTCTCAATCTTTTATTCTTCTCCAACATACCTGAGAAATATGGCACACTCATATTACGCACAGTAGAGCAATAATTCTCCACTAAGTGGGGAGAATGCGGTGGGAGCATGGTAGGGTGGACTGTCCTGTGTGAGAGTTATTAGTTCACATAATGAAAAAATATAAAAAGAAAACTGGAATACAGAGACCAGAAAAGAGTTAAATCTACAGAAGGACACCAAGTATATTTCACAGATCCATTTTAAAAATATATATTCAAAAAGTTAGAGAGAGGCACCTGGCTGGCTCAGTCAGTCAAGGATGCGACTCTTGATCACAGGGCTGTGAGTTCAAGTTCAAAAAAAAAAGAGAAAAGAAAAGTTGGAGATATTTAAAATCTCTTACTAGTGTGTTTTCTCCACTGGAACTATTCCAGAGCCTCATTCGATTATCTGTACCAACAGTAAGGAGATGAAGCCCATCACTTGTAAAACACAAGCCATTAACTTTCCCATTATGAGCAGTGTTTGCTGCAATGAAAAATACAATTCAGTTAATCTATTATTATAGTCAGCACACACTTAATGCTTGATGATACAGTTATTTAAACATATTAAAGGACAATTACCTGAATTACTTAGAACATACAAGTTGATTATATTTGGATTATTTGAATATCATAAGCCATATAAATTAGAGCCATAAAAATGGAGAAAAACAGGAAAACTAAAGAGGAAGAAATCTTGCCAAATATAATTTTTCTTCAGAGAGTAAGCTGTGCTGTACAACTCAATTAAATGCATGCCTAGCATTAAATTTTTTAATTAAACACCTTACAAATTTCTCATATAATATTTCCATTTTTTAAAAAAAGATTTATTTATTTCCAAGAGAGGCAGTGAGAAAGAGCATGACGGGAAAAGGTCAGAGGGAGAAGCAGACACCCCTTGGAGCTGGGAGCCCAATGTGGGACTTGATCCCGAGACTCCAGGATCATGACCTGAGCTGAAGGCAGTTGCTTAACCAACTGAGCCACCCAGGTGCCCAATATTTCCATTTTTAATCTAAAAGTCATTTCATGGACTATTAAAAATAAGTAATACTAGTATTTACTATTTTTAAAAAAACTTACAACAGGGAAAGAATAAGTGTTCTAGTTTGATTTAAAATTTGTATTACCTTCAAAATGACCAAATTTAAGAAAGCATAATTCTCAAGAGCCTGATTAATTTAATTAAAAAGATTATTAAAACAATCATAAAACTGTATATAGTTCATCCTAAGATTTTTCTGGTTCACAATTAATTCTAAATCAGAATCTTATCCTATACAGAAATTAAATTCTAGGGGCACATAAGTGGCTCAGTTAAGTGTCTGACTCTTGATTTCATTTAGGTCATGATCTCAGGATCCTGGGACAGAGCCCCACATTGGGCTCTGCCCTCTCCTAGAAGCCTGCTTAGGATTCTCTCTCCTTCTCCCTCTGCCCAATGCCTGCTATGCATGCAACACACTCTCTCTCAAATAACTAAATAAAATGTTAAAAAAAAAAAAAGAAATTTTATTGGAAAAATGAAATTGAGGTACTTTATCACCAGGATAGCAGCTGACATGTGTAATACAAATTACAAATTCTATTTTCATGCAATGGCCACAAAATGTTACTATTCCTTGTTTACTGTAGCTTTCTAAGTGGCAATGAATTTGTATTAGTTGACCTCACTGGAGGAAAAAAAGTAAAAACATAATTCAGAAATGTTTCTGCATTTGAAAATTTAGAGGTAGATGAAATGCCATACTTCTTCCTATCTTGAAAAAGACAACCATAATTTAGTTATGTACTTCTGGAAATCAATTAATCATGAATGGCATTTTTTAAATCATAAAATTTGCAACTTTTTCTATACATTAATTACTTGGTTTCAATTAAAAATTTTCAATATAAAAATACTATCATTGGCATATTTCTATATTAATGTATTCTTCATTACCTGATTCAACAGCTTGTGACTTTTTTCCATTATGCTGATCAAGAGTAATTAAACATCCTGATGCTCTTCTCACATCCCATAATTTTACTCTACTGTCAGCACTAAGAATAAACAGATGTTACATTGACATATATAGCTAGGACAGTGACTGTACTCTTCACCTATCTTTCCAGTATTATGGCATACAGAAGTCTCAGATTATTAGTGCAAATATATTTGTACATTTGGGTTGTTTAGCTTTTGCCTTTTCATCAAATATTCAAAATCAAAAGTAGCAAAAAGCAGTGGAAAGAAAAAGCCAAAAAAAAAAAAAATAGGTAACCTTTTTTTAGATCACAAGGACAGAATTCTGCTGATTTTTATTTTGTTTTTAATGGTTCCTCCACCAAAACTAGATAGTTTTAGAGCTTGTCCCTTAGGAAGCTTTTTACTACATCCTTTCTATTGTTTATTATTCAAATGTTTTCTAGACAATCAAGCAGCTAACTAATTTTACTTTAAGAATTCAGGGCGCCTGGGTGGCTCAGTGGGTTAAGCCTCCACCTTTGGCTCAAGTCATGATCTCAGGGTCCTGGGATTGAAGCCCACTTCGGGCTCTCTGCTGTGCAGAGAGCCTGCTTCCCGCTGCCTCTCTGCCTACTTGTGATTTCTCTCTCTCTCTGTCAAATAAATAAATAAAATCTTTAAAAAAAAAAAAGTTCATTTTGCATGAATTTGGTGTTTTCTTTTCATATGAAAAAATTAAGGTAATAGTAAGGACAATGTATTTATATTTGGTTTCCTATACTCAAATCAATCTTTGCAAGATATACAAGAATTAACTTTAATGTCTCTTAGAATTCGGACACTTATTTTTATCTCAAGTATGTGAAAAGAATAAAGGCAAAAAACCATGATCACGTATCAATTTCAACTACTCCTAAAAAATATATAAATCACTTTAACTAATGCTATCATGTTCTCAAAAAGGACCTCAACAATATTCTAACAAATTGGGTTTATCCAGATCCCTTTAATTACAAAGAGCAATACAACGCATTTTATAAGCCTATTTCTAAATAAATCTTTTCTCTGTAGGTACAGGGCTTATCTCTTCCTGTAGTCTTGATTCTTTTCACAGATCATCATAAAAGCTAGCCAATTAGAATAGCAAGCAAAAATCTAGCATTTCCCATTTTCAAAATGGTTTTCTTTCTTTCCAGCTTGGGGAAAAGTCTACAATGGGATGAGTCTGAGGATTTAAGTACTTTCTGAAACAGATAAAATTTGGACTTATCTGATTCCTAACATGATTACTAGGTCCATCTGAGAACTGAAAGCCTCTTAGCTTTCCCATGGTTTGAGGAAAACCAAGTAAGGCATGAATAATATAATTCTGCCCTATCATGGACCCACAACCAGCACCTAGATTTTCACCTTCACACCTCCTTAGGCAGCCTTTTTACAGCTTTATTCTAGACTTGTTCTATTTCAGAAAGCGTAGATCTTAATATCACATTCTATAAACTATTAACAGAAGCTTCTCTGGGGACTAAATTGCTTGCTCATTGTAGGTAGTCATTACATATTATTAAATTGAATCAATTAATAAATGTTGAATCAGATTCAAAATAATTCTGTATTAAAGAAAATGAACTGAAATGCTACTGTTTTAAAATTAAGACTTATACTCGGGTAAAAAAAAATAGCAATATACTTTTTTTTACAGGTAGTACTAGTAGACTTGCATTGCTAGAGATTCTCTTGTTTTCTGTGTTTTAAAAGGTGAGCACCTTCAAGATATGTAGTGACAGGACTTAAAAACTGTAACTCAGTTATTTAAAGGGCCTAATTAATAACTAAATATGCATCTTAAAAAATAGTGTTTTGAAATTTTTATCATTAATTATTAACTTCAAAACCAAATAATTTGCATGTTACCTTGCAGTTGCCAAGACATATTCACAACGAGGTGACCAGGAAACTGCCAATATTTCTTGTCTGTGACCTGCAAATATAACTGTATGAAAAGTCTGTAAATACTTGAAAAATCAAAAGACACAGTGTAATTAAATATGTCTGATTTTGAAGAAAGTGAAGACTACTAAACATAAATTGATATGATCATTACTTTTTCACATTTATAAAAATCTATGTTTAAATATTAATATGAAGTCTGTGCAGCATTTCTCACACATGTTATCTCATTATAAATGGCCTGGTTTCGCATTGGAAAGAGCAAATGAATCTTTTTTAATACAGCTGTTAGATTCAAAAGTGAATCCACCATTAAGTAATATAGCTTAAGCTCATTTACTTGTATCTTCCACAAAAAAATCCACTGCAGCAAACCATACAAGTTAAACATTCTAGAGAATAAAAAATGACTTCTAACTTTTCAGAAAGTTATAATAGAATTTTTTTTAAAAAATTCATGATTGTAGAAAGCATTTGGATAAAATTTTTTTTCTAGAAAGCACATTTATTGGATAATTGACTTCAGCATTTTAATTCACTTTTGCCTAGATGAACTATTCAAAGTAGATATTTTCATCGACCTAACTTATATTACTAGAGATTCATGACAATTTAAAACAAATGTTGTCCATTTCACAAAATTCTCTTGATATATTATGTGTTTCTCGGGGATGAGTAAAAATGTAAATTTCCAAATTACAAGCCATCTTTCCATTGTTTAGAATCAATGATCTAATACTGATAAGTAGCAAAAATATTCAAATTAATATATCTTAACCAAAATATTACTTTAATAGCTTTTTCTAAAATATTTGCATTCAGGGGAAAAAAGCACCTAACAAGAACAATACTAAACAATGCCTATAAGACAAATGTACCAATGTAAGTTTCATAAATAATTTTTTTTTAATGTAGAAATAAGATAAGATTTTCAGCTAGACTTCCCATATCCTTTGAGTTTACCCTATGGGTATTGTTTATATAAATGTCTCCTCAATAGTTCAGTTTTATAAGAATAATGCACAGAAGGATCTTTATTTCCCTGTTGACTTTTAACAACTAGCACAAAATACATCAGTCATGTCAGTTACAAAGAATACATTGTTAGTAATGTTTCTTTTTATTGAATGGTTTACTCAAAGTAGTTGTTGTTTCAAATAAAAAAAAATACCCTGTAAAATGTGGGAACAGGATCCAGACTTTAAGTCACAAAGTTGTACTTTGGGCCCTCTAGTACCAACTGTAAAAACAAAAACAAAAATGGTTTAAGATAATTTTCTTATAAATCATCACCAAAAGGAAACAAGAAACTACCATTATGAATCATAATATCTTCTCTGTATCTACACGGAAATATAAAAAAAAGTATGCCAAAAATATACTTCAAATCATTTTAAATGTTTATAATTAGAAAACGTAATTGCAGTTATACCTTAGCACTAAGAGAGCTGTATTATTACATTATCGTCTAATGTTTAATTTTGAAATAATAGGTTCACAGAAAGTTGCAAATACAGGACAGAGAGACCCTGTGTACACTTCACCCATGTTGTTCCAACCACTGTTAATGTTAGGTAACTATACCACAGTTTCACAACCAGGAAATCTACATTGCTACAATGTATATGCACAATTCTATGCTATTTTATTATATCAAATAACTTTACTTAATGCCTCAGCCTTTCCATATTAATGATACACTTCCAGAGCCTCTGGCGACAGTCTGAGTGGACCTTGAGGACAAGTTAGTGCCCAGCTCTTCTCTACAGACGATGCAACTGACTAGTGTCTGCAGGTGAAGATATTCATGCAGTGCCAAACAAATAATGGAATCATAGGGACCTGATACCAGATACCAGAAAAACACTTTTCTTCTTCACACATAAAAATTCTTTTTGTAGGTGCTTTCATAAAAATGGATGTTTAATTTGAATAACACAATAAACAAAGGAAAAGAAAATAATTTCCATTTTTTAAATTGTGTTCAATTGAAAAAGTTACCAAATTTTGTTCATGTAAAATCTTTGAAATTTTGGTGGTTGAAAATTAACTCCTTAGGGAACAAAAATATATTTTCTTAATCTTTGAATCCTAGCCACTAGCACAGTGCCCGACTTGCACAATACCAATAAAACTGAATGTAAATATAGCATATACTTGAGTTTTTAAAAAAAAAATTATGATGTTCATTTGGGTTTAAATATCTATATTAAAACTAAGTAGGTAATAAGAGCGAACAAGTTTCAAAATGTTGAAAAGAAAAAGAGTATAGGTACAAACCTGCTACCAAACAGTGTTTGGTGGCAACTGGAGACATATGATGACTATAAACGGTTTCTTCAAAATTAAATATATCTGCAGTCTGATAATCAAAAGACATTAAAAATTTTTAAGTTTTAATTATAGTCACAAAATCAGTAAACATTTTATTTATTTCCACATTGTTACCAATTTTTAAATGACCATTAGCCATTTATTTGACTTACACATAGGAATGTGATACACTCAAAAACCTGTTAATTTTAAATCCTATGTTATTGGAGTGCCTGGGTGGCTCAGTTGGTTAAGTGTCTGCTTTTGGCTCAGGTCTTGATCCCAGGGTCCTGGAATCCAGTCCCACACTGGGCTCCCTGCTCAGTGGGGAGCCTACTTCTCCCTCTGCCTCTGCCTCTCATGAATAAATAAATAAAATCTTTAAAAAATATAAATCCTATGTTATTGGGGTGCCTGGGTGGCTCAGTGGGTTAAGCCGCTGCCTTCGGCTCAGGTCATGATCTCAGGGTCCTGGGATCGAGTCCCACATCGGGCTCTCTGCTCAGCAGGGAGCCTGCTTCCTCCTCTCTCTCTGCCTGCCTCTCTGCCTACTTGTGATCTCTCTCTGTCAAATAAATAAATAAAATATTTTAAAAAAAATCCTATGTTATTTATTGCACTCTGTCCCTTTTATGAGAGAAACAGTTTTTCTCTAATAAATTCGAGAGATGAAGAAAAGACAACCACCTGGTTCACCATCTTCCTCTCTACTCCAGTCTGGGGAACTTCATCATCTACACAGGTGATCCAGTCAGCACTCTGCCTCTCAGTCCCATTCAATCTCAGCTACCGTATCCCAGCACTCTCATCACCTGTACTCATTCTTTCTTCAAAATCAAACATTTCAGGTATGATACATTAGCAATTTTAATGTATGACCACAATCTTCTACCGTTTTCATTTTAGTTTTTCCCAACTATTTCCAAGACATCCAAATATAACCCCAAACTCCCATCAGTTCCTCCTATCTTTGCTTTTTTTCCTTCTTCAGCATGGATTCAGATACTGCATCCCACCATATCTCCAACTCCTTTGTCATTAATTCTTTCACTCCGTGGAGACTTGAACTTTGGATGACTCCAAATGTCTGCCTTCTCTGTACCTTTATCCACACTGATCTATACCAGAGGTCAGCAAATTTTTTCTGTAATGGGTAAGACTAAATATTTTAGCCTTTGAGGACTATTACTCATTTCTGTCATTACCACCTACTTATTTCTGCCACTGTAGGGTCAAAGCAGCCATAGACAAGAAAGAATCCCCCCTGCCCCCAAAAGAGGCCATGGGCCCAGCTGACCTCTACTTTAACCCAAGAGAAGAGATTCTTACAGTAAAGCAAACTGCCATCACTATAAAAGATCATTCATCAGTGCTGACTTTCAGTCAGTATTGACTTCATCAATATTGACTTCAGTCCTATTATATTTCACTACTATTCTCTGCAATATTCACAGCTATTTCAAACTTCCACACTATCCACGGACATCACCACTTGGTCATAACAAGTGATCTGATCTTTGATACAAAGAGGAATCAGAAAGTCATTCAATGAAAATTCACTGAGTATGTCTTATCAACAAACCTACAAACACATTTGCTTCCATTTATACTTCTTCCTTCTTTGTTCCTGTTATCATGGAAAAACTATCCTTCCTCATATTTAAAGTTAATATCCCTACCTGTGTTCAGATCCCCCTCAGCACTATCTCATGCTACACATCATCTCCTTTATCTCCAGGACACTTAAAAACTCTGCATCCAAACCAGCTCATTACCATCAGCATTAAAAAATGTTTACGTTTCTTTCATCTTAACAGCAACCCTCTCCCCAAGACAAGAAAGGAAAAACCTTTCATGCTCTATCCCTAATTAATCTTCTTTCTTCTTCTTCTTCAAATCCAAACTTTGGCTCTCATTTCTTAGCTCCCGAATTTCTTAGCTTACCACAATCTTATTTTTATCTCCACTACTCCCATTCACACTACTCTTCCCATATAACTGATAGCTACCATCACCTAGTCTAGACCTTATCTTACCTAACCTGTCAGTAACATTCAACACAACTGATTACTCCATCTTCCTTAAAACGATCTCTTTCACTGGTTCCATTATATCACACACTCCTGATTTTCCTCTTACTCTTTTACAAGCTTTGGTTCCTTTTCCTCTCTTATTAATCTTGGTCTTCCCAAAGTTTTGTTCTATGTACTCTTCTCTTCAACTGCCACCTATATGGTGGTGACACAAATCTAAATTTTCTGTGTAGACCACATTCTTAAAAACCAGATATATATAGCTCACTTCCTGGATTATCTTCATTTGGATTTCTTGTGAATCCTTCAAATTTAACAAATCTAAAATTCAACTCAATACCCCCCTAATATTTCTCTGTCTTAGTAAATAACAATATATTCTACCCACCTGCCCAACATAGAGAACTTGAGAATAATTCTTGCTCTTTTTAAATAATAGCTTTAGCTGAAATACAATTCACTCATTCAAAGTATGTATTTTAATGGTTTTTAGTATATTCAGAGTTGTACAATCATCTCCAAAATCAACTTCAGAACATTTTTATCACACCAAAAAGAAACCTCATTCCCATCAGCAGGCACTCCCCATTTCTTCCTACCCTCTCCCCTAGGAAACTACCAATCTACTTCCTGTCTCTATAAATTAGCCTATTTCTTGATGTTTCAGACATGGAATTATACAATCTGTGGTCTTCTGCAATCTTTCATGTAACATAATGTTTTTTCATTTCATTCAGCATGATGTTTTTAAGGTTCATCCACACTAGCATGTACCAGTACTTCACTTCTTTCTATTGCTATATAATATTACATTTGATGGCTACCCATTCGTCAGTTGATGAATATTTTATTTGTTTTGACTCTTTGGTCATTCTGAATAATGCCACTATGAACACATGTCTAAAAGTTTTGTGTGAAGTTAAGTTTTCATTTTGCTTTGGGTATATACACAGGAGTGGAATTCCTGGGTCATATGCTAAATATGTTTTACCTTTTCAGAAATTGTTTTCCAAAACAGCTGTACCATTTTACATTCCCACCAGTAATTTATGATTGTTCCAGTTCATCCATATCCTACTCAACATTTGTTACTGTCTTTTTGATTACAGCAAAGGTATGAAACGGTCATCTCACTGTGGGTTTGATTTGTATTTCCCTGAAATTCTTGATTTTTCACTACTTTTTTTTTTCCACTACTTTTGATAGCTTATCAACTTGCAACTCCTGTCAAATGTCTGTAATCCTCTCATATCTATTTATCCCATTGCCATTACTCCAGTTAAGCAAGTATCTACTCACTCCTGCCTGGATTACTGCAACCTCCTCCCTGGTCTCTTTGACTCTCCTCTTGCTACCTTCCAGCCAATTGGCAACATATCCAGACTGTTTCACCTAAAACGGCAATTTTTTGTTTTCATTTTTGGCCACCGCTTAGACTATTAAAAAGCTAGCTTCTTCTCCTAGGAAACTATTCAACCTACTTAATAAAAATAAAAATAACAAGGCCCCTCATGATACAGACACTGCTTACCTATTTGGCTTTATCTCTGGCTACTCTCCTTTGGCACTCTGGCCATTGTGAGTACCTTTCTGTTTTTAAAATGTCACATTCACTGTTACCCCAAAGAGTTTTCTCATGTTGTTCCAAGGACTGGAACTCTTATCCTCCTTCTATGGACTCATCATCCTTCATTTCAGCCAAAAGCCAGAGCACCACTTGCTCTACAAAGCCTTCCCTGATTCTCCATAGGTTAGGTGATCCTGCTAAAACACTGTACACTTTCATCATGATAGTCCCTTCTGGCCTTCACTGTTATTTCTTGTTAAATCATTTGTTTTCTTTGCTAAACTGAAGCTCCTTGGCAATGAATCCCCAGCTTTAACATGTAACAGAAATTGAATACATACTGTTGAATATATCCACGAATCTTACTCATTTCTAGAGAACATGACCTGGATACTGACACCTGTATTTTCTGATTTATATTCTGATTTATATTTTAAGAAAACTCGGAATGAGAAAAAGTTGTTTTTTACCCTAATGTGTAACAGAGAAGTCTATAAAACACATAAAAACACATTTATGGAAAGCTCAGATGAAGTAAAAGTATGATAGATATATAAAATGTGCATTAATAGGAAAAATTAGTGACAGGGATAGAGGATGTGGAAAAGGACAATATCATGCCCTCTTAATTTTTCTTTGTACCTAGCACATGCACAAGAAATTATTTCTTATCGAATGTTTTCAAAGTTCTTATCAATAAAATGCTTTGCCTATCAGATAGAACTATGAATTCATGAAATATTATTTTTTAAGTAATCACTCCACCCAACATGGGGCTCAAACTCACAACTCCAAGATTGAAAGTTACATGCTCTACTAACTGAGCCAGCCAGACACCCCCACGAAACACTATTTTTGGTTGGCAAAAACATTTATGTTCTAAAGAAAATTTGAAATCAAAATATTTTTTCTTAGATTTTTAAAAAGAAGTCAATGTTAATGAAAGAAAATGCAAATGTATGGGTTATTAATCTTTAAACCACATTTTTAACTGAAGTATAAGTAACATACAGAAAAGTATACGGATCATAAGGGTACAGCTCAATGAATTTTCAAGAAGTGAACTTTTACAAAGTAACCACCACCTGCATTATAACACGGAACATTACAAACATTGTATTACAACACCCCCCAAAAGCTCCCTACACCCTCTTTCAACCCTCACCAAGAAAGATAACCACCATACTGACTCCTATCACTTTAGTTTTGCCAATTTTTGAATAGGAATTATATATTAAGTACTCTTTTGTGTCTGATTATTTTGTTCTATATTATATAAAATTTATACATTTTATTGATATAGAAATGAGTGTTCCCTTATCATTGCTAGATAGTATTTCAATGTAAAATGTGCCAGATTTCATTTGACTGGTAATGGACATTTGAATTTTTTCCAGTTTTTGGTTATCATGAATAGTGCTGCTATGAACATTCTTATAAACGTCCCTTGGTACACATATGTATGCATTTATATACTCAAAAGTGTATCTTCTAGGAAACAAGAAACCCTCAGTTGATACCAAATCTGTTTACCAACTGTAATCTCAACAGCAACAGATACACTTGTTATTTTTTATCAGACCCTTTAATTTTAGCTATTCTGGAGGATGGAGAAAGGTACCTCATTGTGGATTTAAAGTATCTACATGCTCAATTAATAAGTTGAGTGTATTTATTTATTAGCTATTTAGATATCCTCTTTTATGAAGTGTCTAAGCAAATGTTTTGCCTGGGGGTACCTGAGTAACTCAGCCGGTTGAGCGCCTGACTCTTGATTTCTTTCTTTCTTTCTTTTTTTTTTTTAAAGCTTGTATTTATTTATTTGACAGAGATCATAAGTAGGCAGAACAGCAGGCAGGGGGCAGGGGGGTGGTGGGAAGCAGGCTCCCTGCTGAGCAGAAAGCCCAGTGTGGGGCTTGATCCCAGGACCCTGGGAGGACCTGAACGGAAGGCAGAGGCTTTAACCCACTGAGAGCCACCCAGGTGCCCCTGACTCTTGATTTCTGATCCTGATCTCAGGGTCCTGAGATGGAGCCCCATGTTTTTCTCTCTCTCTCTCAAATAAATAAATAAATAAATAAAAATCTTAAAAAAAATATTCTGCTGCCTAGTTCTCTATGGGTTTCCAGTCTTTTAATTTTTCTATTTTTTATATAATTTGTATATGTCTTTTTTCAGATGTATGCATCTGTCACATATATCACCTCCCACTGAATTCATGGCCTACTTTTTACTCTCAATGTTTTTTGATGAACAGAGCTTCCTAATCTTAATGTAGTTCGATTTATCAATCTTTCTCTTTTTGGTTTAAACCCTTTTGTGTTTTTACCTATCTTGAACCATGAAGATATTTTCCTGTTTTTTTTTTCTTTAAGTTTTATTGTTTTATTTTATGTTTTTATATCTAGTAATCTACCTGAAATTGGTAGATTTCTTTTCTGTCTGTTGTGGGGTAAGGGTAAAGATTAGTTTTGCGGGTTTTTTTGTTTGTTTGTTTGATTTTTTACAGATACCTAGTTGATCCAGCGTAGTCTGTGGAAAAAGCCATTACTTCCCCAACGTAATGCAGTGTTATTTGTGTCATAAATCAAATGATGGTATATGTATAGGTGTGTTTCTTGATTATCCTGTTACACTGTTTTTGTTTTTTTTTACTTCTATGGATACCACACCACCTTAATTAGTGTAATTAAATTTATGGTCTTAGCCCACTTTCATAAAAAAGAGTCCTGTGAATATTTTGATCAGAAATGCACTGATTCTATAGATCACTCGGGGTAAAACTGGTACCTTTACAATACTGACCTTTCTAATTCTTGAATATGGCATATCCCACCATTTATTTAAATCTTAATTTGTACCATAATTATTCTATAGTTATCTGTGTGGTGTTGAGTGGTCTTGTACACTTTTCAATTTCTTACTAGGAATATGATGATTTCTGATGCAATTGTTAATGATAACACTCCCAAATTCAAAATTCTTTGTGTCTCAAATTCAGAAATGCAACTGACCTTATATCCAGCAATTTTGCTAAGTTTACTCATATTAATTTTAATAATTGGTTAGAGATTCCTTCGGATTTTCTATGCTCACAATCATGTCATCTGTGAACGACAGTTTAAATTCCTTTCATTTTTCTCTCTCTTTTTTTTTTTTTTTGCTTTATTTTACTGCCTAGGACTTCCCATATAATGTTAAAGGGAGGGGATAATAGAGATAACTCAAAAGGGAAAGCTCTCAATAATTTACCAACAAACAAAATGTTTGCTTTAGGTGTGTTTTAAAAAAAATAGATACTCCTGGAGTGCCTGGGTGTCTCAGTAGGTTAAGCCTCTACCTTCAGCTCAGGTCATGATCCCAGGATCCTGGGATCGAGCCCTGCATCGGGCTCTTTGCTCAGCAGGGAGCCTGCTTCCCCCTCTCTCTGCCTGCCTCTATGCCTACTTGTGATCTCTGTCTGTCAAACAAATAAATAAAATCCTTTAAAAAAAAAAAAAAAGATACCCCTTACCAAATTAAGGAATTTCCCTTATCTTCCTAGAATGTTAAGAATATTTAAAGAATCAGGAATGAAGAGTGACTTTTATTATAAAGTATGATGCATTTTTTTCTTGAAAAAAAAAAAAAAAAACAACAAATACAGAGGCAAAAGATCTCAACGTAATAAAGAATACACACAGACACAGACACAGACACACACACACACAAACACACACAGATAGATAGCTGATAAGCCTATAAGCTTATCTCATGAGCCCACAAGCTAATCTCACCTCTTCTTCAACAAGGAGAAGCTGATAGTTTCTCCTCGAAGATTGTTTTCCTTCTAAGATCAGGAACAAGACAAGGTTGCCGATACCTTACCACTTTTTTTCAACTTGGCATTGGAAGCCCTAGCCAGGGGATGCCTGGGTGGCACAGTAGGTTAAGCTTTCAACTCTAGGTTTTGGCTCAGATCATGATCTCAGGGGCACGAGATTGAGCTCCATGTCCGGGTCCATGCTCAGCATGGAATCTCCTGGAGAATTCTCTCTCTCCCCTCCTCTCCCTCTGCCCCTCCTGCTCCTGCTCTCTTTCTCTCTCTCCCTCTCTCTCTGTCTGTCTCTAAAATAAATAACACTAAAAAAAAAAAAAAAGAAAGAAAGAAAGAAAGAAAAAAGAAAAGAAAAGGAAGAAATCCTGGGCTGGGTAATGAAACAAGGAAAAAAAGCACAAAACTAAAGGAGAATTTGAACTCTATTTACAGATGATCTGATAATATGTATAGAAAACCCCAAATAGTCCACCAAAAACCTCTTTGAACTAATAAACAAATTCAAGAAAGCTGAAGGATATAAAAATCAATATATAAAAATCTGTTGTGTTTCTATACACCAATAATGAACTATCAGAAAGAGGGATTAAGAAAATAATCCCACTTATAGCTGCATCAAAAAGAATGGAATACCTAGAAATAAATTAAACCAAGTAGGTAAAAGATATATTCACTGTAAATTATCAGATATTGATGAAAGAAACTGAAGACACAAATAAATGAAAGGGTATTCCATGCTCATAGATTACAAGTATTAACATGTATAATGTCCATACTAACGAAAGCAATCTGCAGATTCAGTGCAAGTGCTATCAAAATTCCAATGGCATTTTTATAGAAACAGAAAAATAAATCTTAAAATTTGTATGGAACCACCAAATCCCGAATAGCTAAAGCAATCTTGAGAAAGAAGAAAAAAGCTATAGGTATCATACTTCTTGATTTCAAACTATTTTACAAAATTACAGTAATCTAAACAATATGTATTGGCATAAAAACAAACACAATGATCAACAGAACAGAATAGAGAGCCCAGAAATAAACCCATGCATATATAGTCAATAAATTTATGAGAGAGGAGCCAAGAATGTAAAATGGGGAAAAGAGAGTCCTTCATGAAACAGCATTAGGAAAATCAGACAGCAACAGGCAAAAGAGTGAAACTGGACCACTTTTCTATACCACATACAAAAATAAATTACAAAATAGGTTAAAGACTTGAGGAGTGCCTGGGTGGCTAAGTTCGTTAAGTGTCCAACTCTTGATCTCAGGGTCATGAGCTGGGCTCCAAATAAGTCTTTAAAAAACTAGATTAAAGACTTGAATCTAAGACCTGAAACCATAAAACTCCAAAAGAAAACAAAAGCAGTAACCTCCCTGTTACCAGTCTCTGGGTGATGATTTTTTGGATTTGACACCAAAAACAAAGGCAGCAAAGGGAAAATACATAAGTGGAACTATACATCAAACTAAAAAGCTTCTGCGCAGCAAGGGAACCACCAACAAGATAAAAAGACAACCTGCTGAATGGGAGAAAAAATTTGCAAATCATGTATTCTGATACAGGGTTAACATCCAAAATATATAAAGAACTCATACAACTCAATAGCCAAAAACCATGAACAATCCAATTTAAAGAATGGGCAGAGGAAGTGAATAGGCATTTTTCTAAAGAAGACATACAAGTGGCCACTAGGTACATGAAAAAGTACTTAACATCACTAATCATCAGGGAAATGCAAATCAAAACCACAGTGAGCTACCACCTCACACTTGTTAGAATGGCTAATATCAAAAAGACAAAAGGTAACAAGTGTTGGTGAGGGTGTGGAGAAAAGAGAACCCTTGTGCACTGTAGGTGGGAATGTGTATTTGTACAGCCCATGGAAACCAGAAGGGAGGTTTCTCAAAAAATTAAAAACAGAACTACTTTATGATCCAGCAACTCCACCTTTAGCTATATATCCAAGGGAAACAAAGGCACTATCCTGAAGAGATATCTTTTCCCCCATGTTCATTGCATCATTATTTATTACAGCCAAGTCATCAAAACAACCTAAGTATCCATGAGTGTATGAAGAGACATAGAAGATATGGTATATTGTACAATGGAATATTATTCAGTCACAAGAAAGGAGGATATCTTGCCATTTATGACAACAAAGATAGACCTTAAGGGCATTATGCTAAATGATAACTATTATATTATGTAGTTATATATAATTAACTATTATATATTATGTAGATTTCACATGTAAGTAATACACAATAAAATATTGTCAAACTCACAGAAACAGAATAACGTGGTGGTTATGAGGGATTGGTAGGGGAGGGGGGAAACACAAAATGTGGAGATGTTGGTTAAAGGATACAAAATTTGGACAATTAAGAGACAAAATAGTTGCAAAGGGAAAGGGACTTGAGAAAGGGACTATCATACAATCAAGATGTGATCAGAAGACAAAAGATCATTTAGAGACAGCAAATAATTTAGGTGGAAAAGAGGCAGAAGCTAAGATTGAGGGAGTAGAGGTCGAGGGTGGGATAACTTAGAACATCAGGATGAATTAAGACAATGGAAGTCCTTAGAGGTTTTGGGTAGAGGCACAATGAAACCACTTTATAAGTTAAGGTTAGCTCTGGGGTAGAACTTACCATGGAAAATATGGTAAGCGAAGTAATGCAGGAATACCACTTACGAGTTTTTAGGAGTAGTCTAGATGTACAGTGTTGGTGAGAGAAAGAGAAGAAAACATGGGAGAGTTTAAAGAAAGAACTGCTAAGATTTGAGAACGAAATGGATGTGAGGAGTGATCATGTTCAATTTGAACCTGTTACACTTGAGGAGATTAACCTGTATTCAAGTAAGAGAGGTTTGTTTAGTAGACAGGTAGAGACACATGGGACTAGAATTCAGAGAAAGGATTAGCATTAGATATATAAATTTAACCAAATATCATAAAAACTATTTTTTATTATCTATCTTTCTTCTAAAGATTTTATTTATTTTTTGACAGAGAGAGAGGAAGAGAGAGACAGTACAAGCAGGTGGAGCAGGAGACAGAAGGAGGAGAAGCAGGCTCCCCACTGAGCAGGGAGCTGGATGTAGGGCTCCATCCCAGGACCTTGGGATCATGACGTGAGCCAAAAGCAGACACTTAACCAACTGAGCCACCTAGGTGCCCTTTTATTATCTACCTTTATTATTTAGTGTCTACCTTTACTAAGCAATAGTATTAGTAATTTCTTTTTCTTTAAGGTTTTAGGTCAATAGATGATAAATCCAATTTTCTTCCTTAGATCACTAGACAATAATTTTCAAATAATAATAACAAATTTTTTTGAGCACTTACGATATGCTAACCATTGTTCCAGGTGCTTTACATATGTCAACATATTTACAACCATTCTATTAAGATATAATCACTAGCCCCATTCACAAGTGAGGAAACTGAAACAGACGTGCAGACACTTGCCTATGTCACAGAGCTAGTTAGCTGCAGAGCCAAGACATGGACTCAAGCAGTCTAGCTCTCCTCAACTACCACATATATAACATCTTGGCAAATAATCACACTAAAATGGTTTAGGGTTCAATTCCCTTTTGGAAAGGTTTTAATATAATATATACTTACTTGTAATGTATTTGTATCCCACACTTTCAGAGTTTTATCAAAGGAGCTTGATGTAAACATGCCGGTGTCATGAGGATACCACTGTACAGTCTCCACACTGTATTTGTGAACATCAGGATGGCTTCTACAAAACAGTAATCAAAATTTAGAAATACTTGATTTACACGTGTTTCAAAATTTATACTATACTAACAAGTAGCAGCCTCAAGTAGGACAATATGAATGGCCAAACCTAGATCACAGGCCTGCATCTCAGCTCTCCTGAGGAGAATGTCCAGGCACCTCTAGTTTCAGGCTTTTGTAGTGTAATGTGGAAGGCAGCTTCCTACGAAGGGTCATTAAATGGGAGCCTTCCTATTTCTGTAGCTGGGCCTGGAGGAATAAGGCAGCTACACTGAACCTCTTCATGGAAGGGGCCCTGATTTTTCCATACTGGAAGAGACACCCTTTTTGATTTTGGATATGCTTTTCCCAAATAACCATTTTATCAGTATTATCATTCTTAGAATTGTTGAATGCCTCACATAGATAGTTCCATGGTATCCCATGCAATATTGCTTCTGATCAAGGAATTTACTCAATGTCAAAAGAATGCAATTAATTTGTAGATGTCCAAGGCACCACTCTTATGTATCCCTTCACCTATAGAAGCATGATCTGTTGAAGACTCAGTTATGATAGTAGCTATAATACACTACCTCATGAGGGAAACATGCTGTCCTAAAGGAAGCAGGATAAGTTCTGAGCTGATGATAAATACAGTATATGTATCACTTTACTAAATTTTAATTCACTAAATTTTAATTCACATTAAATAACCCTTATGAGACGAAGATGGAAATTTGAACACAAAGTGGTATTTAATATCAAGAATTAGTGCGTGAGATAATAAAGTCTCCATTTTTAGAGATATAAACAATAATGAATGAAATAATACACTTCCGGGATTTGCTTCAAAATCATCCTCAGTGGGTGGGTGGAGTTAGAGATGTAACAAGATTGGTTATGACTGATAGTTGCTGAAGCTGTGTGATGGGTACATAGTTCACTATACCACTCTCTCCTTTCATATATGCTGGAAATTTTCCATAACAAAATAAATAAACAAAAGTTAACAGAAGACTATTGAAATCCTACACAGATAGGAACATCATGGTTTCTGATTCCTAAAGGTGACGCTTTGGATCAATACAGGATGAAGGACATTAAGCACTTGAATGAATGAGAACATGAAGTAAAGCCTTAAAGTTCTATGCTTTAGTTCTGGCATTGAGAGAGCTGCAAAAAAGGACTATGGGGTTTACCCATGATTCCTTTCTATGTCATGTATAATTTATATATTTTAACTGATTTCCATTTTCTTTCCTCTCTCTTGCCTTCATTATTTTATACAGGTTAAAAACAAACTGAGTCCATAGGTTGCATAATTCGATAAAAGATCATGTAAAACTAGTGGAAGAATGGACTTTATCTTGAACCGGAGCTGGATGTAGTAATTAAGCAGACTAAGGATCTATCATCTTTTGGGAAAGGGATGATTACATTTTGGTTGTAGGGTGGATACTTGCCTTTTTGGTTGTGGAGTAGATACCTGGAACTTTTTTTAAAGTTGGATCCAAGCTCCTCCTATTTGAGGGACATCTCCCTTATTTTACTGCTTCTTGTTACAGAAAGCTAGGGACTCCAGATATTTTCTTTCCCTTTCCCTTGGCAGTAAGGGCATGGATATATGGATAAGCTTCCCCAAACCTGCCTGGGACTCTAAACCTCTAAGTAGGAATGCAAAACTCAGGGATATTTAACAATTATTCATAGTCTTGGAGTTGAGAGTCTGTTGGTGACATGTAGCAGAACCCAAACTAAATTGTTCCTGTGGTGTGACCCCAACTGTTTTCTCTGCCTTAGTTTTTTTTACCTTCCACTCCTTTTCCACATTTGATTCTCTTACCCTCCCACCAGTTATATGAGATACAAAATTTCTTTCCAATAAATTTCTGCTTAAAACAAGGAGAACTGATTTCTATTTGCTCCTAAAAATCTTCATGTATACCAAAATTTTCCAGTTATAGTAAAACAAATCTTTAATGTACTCATTAAAAATAAAAGCTCATTTATATTTTAAATTTAAATTCAAGAATAGAACAAAATATTATATTATTATCTTATCAGATATGACCTGTTGTTCTCATTTATATTTAATGAGAATTTTGGTACAGAAAGAGAATCTTTTTGGTGCCTAGAACATACACATTAAGTAAAGCAAAAATAAGTATCAGCAAACATTCTAAGCCATATTAACTTAATAAAAGCTTTAAGTGAAATTATTTTGTAAAGTTAGATTATCAAATCTTCAGATATAAAAATGCTACTTTAACTCATTTTGCAAACATGTTCACTGTATGCCCATTTACATTTAAAGTTATGCTTTTACAGACAGAAAGTGAATCCAAGAAGAATGTCATGGTAAAACAAAAGATTGACACACTTTACTTGACTTTAACTACCAGAAAAGTAGATCACAGTTCGTCAAGAGTAACATTAGATAGCATGTGGTATATATGAAAATACTACTTTGATATATAACAAATTAAACAATGTTAAAATGTTATTTAAGATAAAAGAAAATAATGAATTAAGTGAATTAATATGACTATCTTACACTTTAAATTCAGGGGTTTTTTTTGGGACGAGTGCCGTGAGAGTATAAAATGGTATAAGCCTCTGAGAAACCAAATTTCAGACTACTTAAGGCGCTCTCTTGTTGTCTACCAAGTGTCTCTATAATTATATTGTTTCACGATGTGGTTACAATTTTTAGCATGCTTTTTGAAAGACAGTATTTCATTTAAGACTCACAAAAAAACCTTACAAGAATGACAGGACAGGTATAATTTATCTCTAAAACAAAATAAGCTGAGGTTCAGAGAAATAGTGTCCCAAATCTTTATTTCCAAAGTGAAGCATCAGAGCTAAGAAACAATTGCAAATCTCCTCCCAAATATTCCATGGATTTATGTACCTATTCTAGTGCTGTGGGAACATTTTTAATACAGGGTGATTGTTGATATTAATGTTCATGAAGTTTTTCCTTTTGAAAGCATCTTCTCAACACCCTTTCTCCCCATTACCTCAAAGCTGTGCTAAATATTGGATTGGATACAGGTGACAAGGAAGAATTAAGTAACCATTATGAACAAATTATAACAGTCACAAAACATCTTTCTAGATGCTGAAAAATAATTCTCACAAGACTGGAAAGCCAGTAAAGAATAGTTCCAGAGACTTAGGACAAAGAGAGGTGTTAAGTTAGGCAGCTTTGAGTAGGTAAAGAGATAAGATGGTTGTGCGTAGGTGTGTATATGTATGTGTTTGGTGAAGGACTGCCAGTATATTTACTGCTTCTAGTCATTAATCTTTTTGTTCTATTAAATATCAGTTGAAAAATAAATTTTTTGTTTATAATTAGCTGGAAGACTTAGAAATAAATCTTAAGCTAAGTGGTACTAAAAACTATGATTAGTTACTGCGGCATGCTAACTAAGTGTACCAAAAAAGGACAGGATCAAAGGTTTTTAGTCTCAAGAAAACATCAGGGGATATCCATGTGAAATGTGACATTTGAATAATCTGCCCAAAACAATCATATGACTGACAACATGGATGGAACTAGAGTGTATCATGCTTAGAAAATAAGTCAAGCGGAGAAAGACAAATATCATATGATCTCCCTGATAAGAGGAAGTGGTGATGCAACATGGGGGCTTAAGTGGGTAGGAGAAGAATCCATGAAACAAGATGGGATAGGGAGGGAGACAAACCATAAGTGACTCTTAATCTCACGAAACAAACTGGGGGTTGCTGGGGGGAGGGGGGTTGGGAGAAGGGGTGTAGGGTTATGGACATTGGGGAGGGTATGTGCTTTTGGGTAAATTGGAAGGGGAGAGACTACGGACTCTGAAAAACAATCTGAGGGGTTTGAAGTGGCGGGGGAGGGGTGGGAGGTTGGGGTACCAGGTGGTGGGTATTATAGAGGGCACAGCTTGCATGGAGCACTGGGTGTGGTGAAAAAATAATGAATACTGTTTTTCTGAAAATAAATAAATTGGAAAAAAAAAACAATCATATGACTGCTATTTTCATGTTTTGCATTTAAAGCAAGAAGTTCATGAATTACATTTTTAATACACACCTGCCAACGGAACACACTGCTTTACATGTGTAATAAGGTTGTCTGCTGGAGTTCTCAAGATCATAAAGTACAATCACACCATCTGAACCACCTGATAACATGCTAATAATAAAAAAGTTCACATTAATTTATCATTTTATGTACTTCATTTATTATATATTTCTGAAAATTACTGATCCATAAACACCCAAATGTATTATTTCCACAAATACAATACAGAGTAAATCTTCATTAATACAGAATTTTTAATAAAGTAAAATTCCTCAATCTAGTATTTGTGGAATTAATATAGAAAGATTCAATCTGTGACCATTTAAAGTTCACCTTTATAATTCCAAAAAGGACAGTAAAAACAAGATGGCAAAAGATCTATCTTAATTAGGAAAGTAAAATATTATGAAGTCATTCTTAATATCTTTTTTTTCCCCTCTGATTCTTAATATCTTAATTAAAATTGTGATGGGGCGCCTGGGTGGCTCAGTGGGTTGAAGCCTCTGCCTTCTGCTTGGGTCATGGACCTGGGGTCCTGGGATCGAGCCCCGCATTGGGCTCTCTGCTCAGCAGGGAGCCTGCTTCCCTTGCTCTCTCTCTGCCTGCCTCTCTGCCTACTTATGATCTGTCAAATAAATTTTTTAAATCCTTAAAAAAATTGTGATAAATGAAAATGGTATCAGACCAGCTATTACTGATACTAGTTATCTGACTCTGGGCAAGTTACTTCACCTGCCTAAGTCTTCAAACATTTGTGAAAAGGGGTGCATTTTCATCTAAGTCATCAAGATGATGTAAAGATAGAAGTTTTATCTGAGTTTTATACTGCCTCACAAAAAATAAAGGATTAATAAATGTTATATTTAATATTAAAAACACATTTACTCACTTTATTCAACTTTGACCACCTGAAATGTTAGGCACTCTGCTAATATAATTTTAAGACAGGCATTGTTTATGTCTTTCAATCTAGCAGAAAAGACAGGTCTATGGGTTTATATATCTAAATGAAGAATTGCTATTTTGCTCATAACCAAAGCTCATGTTTCTGTCTCATCTGGTTCTCTGATTTTACTCTTTGGTAAATTGCTAAGAAAGGGCTAATGAGATCAACAGTCCCTGAATTCTTATATGTTATTGACAATTTGTCTGTTCTTTTGTACTTGAAAATCAATCTGGCTGGATATACAACCCTTGCACTCACGTTTTATTTCCCTGAACATATGAGATAATAAGCTTCATTTCTTTGGGAATAAAGCCCCAAATTAGTTTAGTTAAAATAGGATTTTCTTTCCCTTATATGTAGTTTTAGATCTTATTTATTTTAGGAAACTTTTCTTGGAGTATACCTTTAATATCGACTCTGTTCTCTTCTTTCGGGTTTCTTCTCTGGGAATTCCAATTAAATGTATGCTGGGTCTTCTTTATCTCCCTCATGTGTCCCCATTTCTTGAATTCTTTATCTTTCTCCATTTCTCCTTGATTTTAAAAAAATATCCACCTTTCTACCATCTGTTTCTAAGCTATTACCTCTTGTATTCATTTGCTTGAGTTCTTTATGCTTTAGTCTTCATTTCTGAAACATTTGCCATTTATTACTTTTTCTTGAGTTTGTTCATCTCATTTCTGAGTTTTCTTTTTTTGAAGACTTTATTTATTTATTTGACAGACAGAGATCACAAGAAGGCAGAGAGGCAGACAGAGACAGAGGGAAAGCAGGCTCCCTGCCGAGCAGAGAGCCCAATGCGGGGCTTGATCCCAGGACCCTGAGATCATGACCTGAGCCGAAGGCAGAGGCTTAACCCACTGAGCCACCCAGGTGCCCCTCATTTCTGAGTTTTCTTAATTTCAACTTTTTTCTTTCAGATCTTGTATCTTTTTAAAATGACACTTAGCTAGTTTTAAAATACTAGGTTAGAGTTCTCAACTATTTCATAGGTATATCTTTCTGGCACAGCTACACTGTCTAAAGGGGTATTACTTGGTATTACTTTGTCTCTTTGTTCTTATAATAATTTTGAATGGACTTTGATTTAAATCCTATTATTTTGCTCATATTTACATGAAATTCATTTTTAAAAACTTTTATAGAAATGAGTCTTGGTTTAGAATATTTAAATTTTGTATCTCTAGAATATCTTCTTCTTCTTTTTTTTAATAAAATGTTCAATACATCGCACCTCACTTTCAGGTTTCTTGGTTCTGTTTACCTCCTCAATTTTTTTCCTGGGCTATCTTTTCTTTCTGTTTCTCTGTCCCTATACCGCTCAATTTGGATTCTATTCCAAGCAGTTTCTCCTCACTATAGGGTTTTGCCCTTTAGGAGATCTTAAGTTGGTTAGCTGGAGAGATCATAGGGCCCAGAAAACTTCAACCCCTTCCAGTCTTACTGTGAACCCCTTAATAACTGGGAGTATGTCATCCTCTCCCAGTGTTGTCCACTGTAGTCAAAACAGCTTGCTGAACTTTCAAGTAATGTTGGTTATTTTGGAGTTATCAGGTCTACTAGATATTCCACTAGTTTTCACTGTCTCTTCTGATACAGACGCTGATACCACACAGATCTTGTAATTCTCAGCGATTTGTTCCCAGTCATCCATATTTTGTGGTTTGTGGGGATATTTGATCACTTATACTTGTTCTAAGTGTTATATATTAATTGTTTTATATTGCCCTCTTTAGTTTCTTTGTTACTAAAAGTGCAAGATAAGGAGTTTGTGCCACAAATGAACACAATTCATTCTTCACTGAGAAAGACTTGCTGTTAAAAATAAATTGTGTGCTTAGCGATGTACTAAACTTACATTCTGGTACAAGCTCTTTATCTTGTTGTTAACCAGTTACAAAGGGTTCATGAACCAAAAGTATATCCAAGCAGCACTGATTTATAGACCTGTTTTAAGAAAAATTCAATACCAATTTGTAGGGCAATAGGTTTATTTAAAAGTAATTCTTCAAAGTTCTCTACTGAAACAGTTCTAAAAATCTGATTGATGATGGGTAGTAAAAAAAGACAGCAAGTAATGCCATGCTAAAGTGTTCACCACTAAACTTTTGTAGTTAACTACGTATTTATATAGGAAAATATTTATAAATTTTAACAACTACAATTTTTATTTTCATTGATAGAATCTTGCAGCTTGTTTGGGCACAACTATGAGTTACCTGTATATTAAAACGAGTTCTGAAAATACTTCTGCTTCCTATTTGAATTTCATGAAATACTTTTTTTTTTTTTTACCATGGCATTGTATGTATTCTTAACACAAAAACAAAAAATTATATTCAAAGGTGGGCATTTTAACTGTATTTATAATAATGACAGATGTTTCATCTTTGCTAGAATGGTTTCCAAAAGCTTTCCTTGGATTATATTAATTGGCTGGAACAACTGAACCACTATTGGAATTAAATGATTCTGAATTTGAAGGGTCTGTGAACAATGACATTATTTAACTGTGAGGTTATTATTCTGCTTATAGAGCAATCACAGTAAGAGTTATAATTTCATGTTTTTACAAGGACAAGAAAACCTGTTATTAAAGATGAACAACAATAGCTTAGAAGAATTTAGAAGATATCAAAGAAAATTCAAGCTTCACAGAATGATATGCAAATGTACTTAATGCAATTGCAGTTGTGAAAATGTTACTTTCAGGGAGACTTCTTAAAATAACTCCTAACTTTGGAAATAAATGCCTCTTTACCAGATGTGCATATTCTGGTTTCTGTTCTGGTTTCAGTGATATCACTGAAACTCTCATGATGGTCAGTAAATATTAAAAAGTATTTTGAGCAAATTATATGTGCACTGACTTTCTTAAGAAAAATATCAATATTTAATTTTCCATTAAACATGTATTTTGCTTTTTATTGTTCTCTTTGCTGCCAAAAGGATTTTTTTTAGAAGACTTTATTTATTTATTTGACAGACAGAGATCACAAGTAGGCAGAGGTAGGCAGATAGAGAGGGGGAGGCAGGCTCCCTGCTGAGCAGAGAGCCCAATGCAGGGCTTGATCCCAGGACCCTGGGATCATGACCTGAGCCGAAGGCAGAGGCTTAACCCACTGAGCCACCCAGGTGCCCCTGCCCAAAGGATTTAATGCAAAATACAAGTCTTGGCAAACAAATGAAATAGTTATAGATTTCACCACGCAAAGATGAAAAGCACTGTAGTAAGGATCTTGACTTTTCTCAATGTTCCGCAAAAAGACTCCTCAGCATGTATTTCTCACACATATTTTATGCACATATAATTTGTAATTTCTCATATTTCTTATTGACTTGGACAACTGGTAGCCTACTGGCTTCATGTACTTCACAGGTTAGACAAATGATCTCTATTCCGAATGGATGGCTGGAAAAGCACCACTGAACACCTTTTCCACCAGCACCCACGATCAAAAGAAATCAGCTATCCCTTTCTGTTAGTGTCATTATTTTATAAGCAAATGGCCCATAGCTGACCTTGAATGCGAGGTGCTATGTTGCATCTGGAAAAGTTCAGAACAAAGAAAAGAATTATTGCTGATCATCTTAGATTTAACCATGTGCTAAAGTGAGAATGTGTTCACTGTTCACGTTTCCCATATACTACTAGCTGGGACTATGACAGTGGCTGAAAATTAAAAAGAGAATTCTGTCACACCTGTCTGGTTCATTTTAATGTAAATAATAGTAACACTTCAGTATAATGTAAAAACTCTGGGGCAACGCCAAACACAACATGATACAACAAACTTCAGTTACTGTTATACTTGTTCTAACTACAGACCACATGAAGCTTTTAGAAATTTCTTTTAAGAGTTATATGGGATCAAGATGTTTTAAGTGGGGGGGTATGACATGTTCATATTTGCATTTTTCAAAGCACTCTGGCTGTTGTATGGACAATGGACTCAAAGGAGTAAAAGTATAGGTGATAATGCTTTTGATTAACAGGAGTAGAGGCAACCATTTATGATATGCCAGGTCCTATGCTAATCATGTTACACATAAAATCTCAATTAAATTACAACAAACGTATTAGGTAACTATTATTGTCAGCACTGTATAGCTAAGGCAACTGAGGATTAAAAAGGTTAGGTCAACTGCTGAAGGTCACTTAGCTGCTAAGTGAAAAGCCCAGGAGGAGCTCAAATAAAGGTCTGGATTTCTACAAGCTTAATTCTCCAACATATAGTTTCACTTTTTATATTCTATTTCTTTTCCCATTAAACGCCTTCAGAACAGCAACTCTGTTTTAAATTGGTACCTAAAGCACATACCCCAGCACTTAAAAGCCCTCTGTATCAAAGGAAGCTCCATGTCAGTTACAATGAATATATTTTTTAAAAAGTAGTTTGGAAATGTTTACCTGGCAACATTTTAAGGGTGTGATTTTATTTATTAAATTAGTAATGTCAGATTTATAATGCCACAATTTAGAAATTTTACTACTTTTTGTGAACCTTTACGAAAGTAATTTGAAAGAAAGATTTTACTAGATCTCACTTTGAACAACAAAAAAAGGGCCGTTAAATTTATAAACTTACTATCTTGCTTCAACAGGTTCAATGTCAAGGGTGTTAACTCCACTGCCATGGATCCTTTCAACATCTCTGTCTTTGTTTAACTCCAGTCCCAAAACCCTTCAAAAAATAGAAAAATGGAAAAGGGTGAAAAGAAAGATGAAACTAAACAATAATAAAGTAATTTAATCATAAAACATCCTTATTTCACCAAAATTACATGTAGTACAAAAATTGCAAGTAATGCTTAAATCTTCTACCACACATTCAAAGGTATTTACAGATTTACAGGATGCCTGGGTGGCTCAGTTGGTTAAGCTGCTGCCTTCAGCTCAGATCATGATGCCTGGGTCCAGGGATCAAGTCCTACATCGGGATCCTTGCTCAGCAGGGAGCCTGCTTCTCCCTTGGCCTGTCGCTCCCCCTGCTTGTGCTCACACTCTCCTTCTCTCCGACAAATCAATAAGTAATCTTAAAAAAAAAAAAAAAAAAAAAAAAAAAGGAGGGGCGCCTGGTTGGCTCAGTGGGTTAAGCCTCTGCCTTTGGCTCAGGTCATGATCTCAAGGTCTTGGGATTGAGCCCCGCATCAGGCTTTCTGCTCAGTGGGGAGCCTGCTTTCCCCTCTCTTTCTCTGCCTGCTGCTCTGCCCACTTGTGATCTCTCTCTCTCTGTGTCCAGTAAATAATAATAAAATAAATAAAATATTTTAAAAAAAGGTATTTATAGATTTTTTAAAGACCTTACATGAGTTAAAAAAATACCAACAGGAACAATTACATGTAAAGAATTTCTCCAGGTACTTCATTACGTTTTTATTAATGTATTTAGAAACGGAAATAAACTTTCACAAAAAGTTAAATTCTGCTATCTTAAACTTAACTGAGGACGCCTAGTGGACAAAAGCTTAAATTACAGTTTTGTTTTGTTTTGTTTTTTAAGATTTTTATTTATTTATTTGACAGACAGAGATCACAAGTAGGCAGAGAGGCAGGAAGAGAGAGAGAGAGGAGGAAGCAGGCTCCCCGCGGACCAGAGAGCCTGATGTGGGGCTCAATCCCAGGACTCTGAGATCATGACCTGAGCTGAAGGCAGAGGCTTTAACCCACTGAGCCACCCAGGCGCCCCAAATTATAGTATTTTTTAAAAAAATTCCCTAGAAGTGTTTCTAGGCCTTAGGTAAAATACAGTGAGTATGTTCAAACAATGATTAAGCACACTTTTAAAAAGCCAATTAAATATCTATAAAAAGATGATTAACAAGTACTCTTAAATTAAGTTGAATGAAATTTCTTACATTACATAACTGTAAACCATCATTATTCTGAAGAGGATATTAAGATTAAATGAGTTAATACATGAAAAGTGCTCATTACAATGACCAGTAAGTGCCCAATGAAAGTCTTATTAGAATGTCTTAGTCTGTTGGATGTTAAGGAACATTTATGTTAATTTAACTAGAATGATTTCTGAATTCATTATTGACCAACATAATGCTATCTATATGAAAACTTTTAGCCTATGCGTCAATTTTTAAAAAAATAAAAATGCACAGTGCTAGAAAAGGTACAAATTGATACTTTTATGTCCTTACAGTAGCAGTATATAAACATTATAAACATTTTAGTAATCATATTTACATATTAAATGTTTGATTTAAAGATATATGCAGGCCTTTGTCTTCACAGTTTAGCCTTAGGTTCAAATATCCGGTCTAACACTTACTACTTTTCTGACTTTGATCAGTAACAGTAACAGCTAATATTAAGAGCCTACCATGAGTCAACACTGTGATTGGTAGTAAAATAAGTGTAATAAGTGTTAATCTGAACTGATAGATTTCCCAGGTGGTAGGTTATATTAGTAACTGTTCTTTCTGATTATAAATCTAAGACATAAGTAATTTGTCTAACACCATACATCTAATAACTAGCTGAACTGGGATCTGAACGCTTGACACTTTCTCTCCAGACCATTATGCTGTTCTGCCATCTCTGAGCTTCAGTATTTCACCAGAAAATAATTTTTCATATTTTTCAGGGAAATTCCCATTTCTTCTTAAAATATTTTTCTATTTTTCAATTTTACTTTTTTTTTTTTAGAGCGAGCGAGCATGGGTGAGGTGGAGTGGGGGAGAGGAGAGGGAGATTAAGACCCAACACAAGTCTGGATCTCACAACCCTGAGATCCTGACCTGAGCCAAAATCAAGACTCAGATGCTTAACTGACTGAGCCACCCAGGCACTCATATTTGATGATTTTTCAAATAACAGTAATCTGTGCTTCTCGTAACCAGTAAAATACCATACAAACATGAACAAAGGTTCACCCCTTCCTTGAGTTCCCTTCTCTGAACAGTGAGAAATGTAGCTCTCACTATCATTAATTTGTTTATTTATTTGAACAATACAAATGAATGCAACCAATCTCCCTTCACCAATACCATCCCCGCCCCCAACAAGAAAATTGCTTACCAGGCATGGGCTTTGATTTCTGCCTCCCCTAACACTCCTATCACCTGAGCTTGTCAGTCCTCACAGACTACCTCCTCAGCCTGCACACTCTAATCCCAGCCTGTGTATGGAAGCCTACTTCGGCCCAACCTAAAGACTTTAGGACTGAATTTTAAGGGAACTAAAAGAGGTTAAATGAAGAAAAGTAAGAGGGTAATATGGTAGGTAAACAAGGGCAGGGTGTGTGTGGAAGGAGGCAAGGTGTGCAAAAAAGGAGTTAATACAGCATGCCAGAGACTGCTATCCTTAGAAAGTCCTACTTGCAAGATTGGCCTTTGTCTCCTTCTGTGATTTCAGGAGGTTTCTATCATTCCTGGATAAGAATGGTTCACTGAGCCTCAACTATGTGGAGCCAACAAGGTGCTCTGTGATGAATACCTGCTGTCCTTCTAGGTGTCTGGAATTTTGGTACATGTTAAATACACGCATGCACATGCCAGAAATTCTGGTTCATGCTCTAAAAGAACAGATAAAGTCCTTCAGACAGAAGGGAAATGATATTTGAAAACTTGGGATATCAGGATTGAGGAGAAAGCAACAGAAAAGATAAATATCTAGGCAAATAAAACTGACAAAGTATGCATGATAGTTGAAAAAAATGTATTAACATCATCTGATGGGGTTTACAATGTATATAAATGCAATATGTGAGACAACATATATGATGAAGTTTCTATATGCCAAATGAAGCAGTAAAATATTGATTCTAAGCAGAGAATGGAAAGTTAAATGGGTATTTTATAATTCCTAGAGCAATCACCAAAAACAATTATATAATGAGATGTCACAAGAGATAAAATGGAATATTAAATAATGTTCAAATAATTCCCAAAAAAGCAGGAAAGGGGGAAAAATGTGGAGCAACCAGCACTCTCATCCCTCACTGGTGGGAATGTTAAGCTTCTATAAAACTACGTTTCTAAAAAGTGAAACACAGGCTCTAGTCATTCCCCTGTTAGGCATGCAGCCAAGAGAAATAAAAGTACATTTCCACACAAAGACTCGTACTTGAACATTCACAGCAACTTTATATGTCATTGCCCAAAACTGGAAACATTTAAATGCCATCAACAAGTGAATAGATAAATAAACTGTGATATATCCACAGAATACAGTATTTCTCAACAGTAAAAAATAATCAAAAGGAGAAATTTCAAAATAATTATGCTGAATGAAAGACAAGACAAAGAATAATTTGTACAAAATTCTGGAATATGCAAGTAATCTATGCTGACAGTAAGCAGAGGAGTGGTTTCCTGGAATAGAACAGCATGAAGCAGGGAAAGAAATAAAAAGAAGCATTACAAAAAGTTAGGATGCAATTTTTGGCTTATGTATATTAGTTATTTTGGTGGTGATGGCTTCAAAAGCATGTATGTATGTCAAAACCCATCCAATCGTTTACTCTAATTTAATGTGCAGTTTACTATGTGTCAATTATACCTCAAGAAAGTTGTTTAAAAAAAAAAAGGTGGGTAAGAATTGTAAACTTTGCACATCAGTGTTTATGCTTTTGCCCTTAATCATTGACAATGAAGAAATTGGGGTAAATTAGAGTAGACATCTTCCTTAAATAAAAAAGGATTGTGTGGTTGTTTAGTTAAGCAAAGACATCACTTAATGAGGGAATCTTTAAAAAGAAACACTACCTTCAATACATTATTTCAACTTAAATATATAAGCAATCCTCACTTTGCACAGTTTGCAAATGAAGCATGGAATGGAAGTTACCATGATTGAAATAACCAGACCCCCAAACAATGTTTCAAAATTCAGTTGCCATGGTGTATTAACTGTTACTAATAGCATAAAGCACAAAGTTGGCTCCCAGCTTTTCAGTCCACAAATCACTACAAAAATAACATGGACATCATAATTTGTGAGCAATTTACATGACTTCTTTCAAAATCTGCAGGTGACTGGTTACTGTGGATTTGTTATTCAATTCATAGAAAGACTGCAAAGTTCTGTGCTTCCGAGATAAACTTGTATGAAATTTTAGAAAAATGGATAATGAAAAGAGGGAATTGACCAACAAAATGGAGGTGCACCAAAAATAAGCTAAGTGATAATACTGGAAATCAAACTCAAATGGAATGTAAATGGAGTTACAGAAGAAATAGCTGACTGGAAATGTTGACAGTGTGGCCATTTGAGACTCTCTAGAGAAAGACTGAGGAAATCAAAGCAGGTGAGTGAACTTGTCCAAATAAATGAGGAAAAGTGGTTGTGATGAGAAGGCTGAAAAGGTCTGAGAGGAAATGACACTGGCAAAAACGTTTACATTAAAAACTCAGAGATCTTTCACGACGTTGAAATGCAAAGGACAAAATGTTGGAACCTGATTCAGAAAGAAGAATGATAATTAGCCAAAATATAGAAATATACTCAACGTGCATTAGAAGTTATATAATGAGAAGATCAGTGCCACTCAAACTACTCTTGATTTCAGATGAATTTTTCTTTAAACAAAGAGTTTTCATTGTTTCTAATGTCTTCTATTACAGTGTACTAATATTAGCTTTACTATTTTTTCATTTCTTGCCTATTTTTATAACAGTAAAAGTTTACTGCTTTGAAGGGGCACATGCACCCCAATGTTTATAGCAGCAATGTCCACGATAGCCAAATTATAGGAAGAACCTAGATGTCCATCAGCAGATGAATGGATAAAGAAGATATTGTATATATACACAATGGAGTACTATGCAGCTATCAAAAACCCCAAAATCTTGCCGTATGCAATGATGTGGATAGAACTAGAGGGTATTATGCTAAGTAAAATAAGTCAATCAGAGAAAGACAATTATCACATGATCTCACTGATATGAAGAATTAGAGAAACAAGATAGAGGATCATAGGGGAAGGGAGGGAAAAATAAAAGAAGATGAAACTAGAGAGGGAGACAAATAAGAGACTCTTAATCTCAGGAAACAAACGGGTTGCTGGAAGGGAGGGGAGTGGGAGGGATGGACTGGCTGGGTGATGGACATTGGGGAGGGTATGTGCTATGGTAAGTGCTGTGAATTGTGTAAGACTGATGAATCAAACACCTGTATCCCTGAAACAAATAATATGTTAATAAACAATTTAACAAAAAAAAGTTTACTGTTTGACAAAGGAATTTTAAATATCACAGAACAATGGTAATTGTTCCCCATCCACTGATTATGCAAAGCAAGGATTATCAGAGTATTTATATGCCAGATGTTTGAAGTAGAGTTAAATATGCTGAACGGAATGCCACATCATCTTCTTTTACAAACCATACTCACAACTATATGTACTCTATGATTTTCAAAAATATGTTTTATTTGGGGATCTGGGGTGACTTAATCGGTTGAGTGTCCCACTCTTTATTTTGGTTCAGGGTCATGAGACTGGACTCTGTGTCAAGCTCTGCACTGAGCATAGACCCTGCTTAAGATTCTCTCCCTCTCTATCTGCCCCTTCCCTGCTTGCAAGTGTGCACGTGTGTGTATACTCTCTCAATAAATAAATAAATTAAAAATTTAAAATGTTTTATTATTAACTTATCATTTTAATTGAGTAAACATTTAAGGCATATGCCAAACAAATGACTATGGAATCTCAAGACATGCAACTGAATGTGGAATCTTTCTCAAGCAATGGTTGTCAATCCTGGCCATACACTATTATCACCTATGGAGCTTTAAAGAAGTTCCAGAATTAATTAATTAATTAAATTTGATTCAATTAAATCAGAATTTCTGGGGTTGCAACCTTGGCATGAATACGTTTTCCAAAGTATTTTTTCCAAATCACCGTAGGTGATTCCAATATTATCGCAAAGTTGAAACAATCTGTTCTTATTAATTTCCTCCAGTCTTTCATAATATGATTTTCTCAATGATACCTCATTAAAAACACTTAATTTTAAGCAATTTGTTTGGATCATTTAAAAAATGGTCCATTTAGTTTAAGAATAACAATTCTTTTTGACTTTGTATTTCATTAGTTCTTACTAAAATGGCATAATCAGAATAATAAAACTGGCATTATCAGAATTAGGGACAAATACAGATTTTTGATAAGCGTATAAAGAAACTGGTGGGAGGGATGCCCATGGGATTGCTAGATTATAGGTTTTTAGCCACAAGTGTGAAGTATGCTGGGGGAAGCAGCATGTTTTGCACGGAAAGTGAAATCCATTCACAGATGGATTAATCTGGTGACCTTCTAAGGAGACATTCACTATTCCAAAACTGTACATCTTCTAATGAAGATGTTTACGTCATGGAATTTTAACAGAGTGATATTAGCTGCATTGTCAGACAGCGGTCTATTGGGGATTAAAAGAATCTGGAGAAACCCAATGTTTTAGACCCTCAGTAGCTCACATGATTTAAGTCATTATGATATGTTAAGACTTCTGAACTTACTGGGGAAAAACTAATGTGGCTTCTTTTAAAAAAAGTACAGCTATTTTCACTAAAACTAAAGGTCTTACAGTCAAGTTCATTTACTTTCCAATGTTTAATTTGCTGATCCTAAGGGAAGAACTGAAGAACTACTTGGTGGAAACAAGCCAGATTATCAGAGGAGATTGATCAGTTTTGATAAACATAAATTTTGAATTTCCGAAATCACTTAAAACTCTGGATATGTCTGTATGCTTTTATTAGAGTGGATCACTGAGCTGAATAGGAATTACTGTCAACTCTGCACTGAAAGGAGGTAGAGACAGAGGGCTAACTGTAGATGCAGCCCAAACATGTTTAAAATTGATCAAAATGTGGTTAAAAGATTGTTTATTTAGTTGAAATTACATGTAATATCTGAAACATTTGTCCATTTTAAAAGCATAATACTAAATATAAGTCTGATACAACATTTTAGAACACAAAATATCATGTAAATTGCTTGCCAAAAACAGGTAAAAGATTATTACAATGCATTACAATAATTTATTATTTTTGTCTGTTTTCAGCTGTGGTAGGGAACCTAGAAGGTGACTTCCACCGTCTCCACCTCCTGGTAGTCACACCTGCAGGTAATTTCCTTTCCTTGTGTCCTTGAGTGTGGGCTAGACCCAATGACTCACTTCTCCTGAACAGAATACAACAAAACTGATGAGATACCATTTCTGAGATCAGATTATAAAGAATCTGTCTCACATCTTGCTTACCCTTTCCTGCTCTCTTACTTTCTTGCTTTGATGAAAGCCAGCTATCATGTTGAGATTTGAAAAATAACTGGAACTGAGGGAGACCTCTGGACCAAAGTCAGGGAAGAATTAAATCCTGTTCTGAGTGAGTTTGAAAGTGGATCCTCCCAGAGTCCAGTCTTGAAATGACTATAATCCCAGTCAATATCTTCACTGCAGCTTTCTGAGAGACTCTGAGCCAGAAGACCTAGCTAAGACACACACCGATTCCTTACCCCAACACTTGTGAGTTAATAAACCTTTTGCTGTTTTAAGCTAAGTTTTGGAGGGTACTTTGTTACCCTTTCACTGATAACTTATGCATGGGGTACTTTGTTACCCACCCACTGATAACTAATGCAGCAGGTAAGTCTTCTTTTGGGGTATTAGAAAAAATCATATCCATCAGTTTTTCAATAAGCAACTGTATTCTGCTTTTCTCTCTTTAAGTTTCTTTAAAAATCCATCAGTGTTGGCAGTTCCTACTTCTTTTCCTGGCATTCTTCAACTCACTGAAATCTTACTTTATTCCCATGAGTCTCCTGAAAATGCTCTTCCCAAGACCATCAGTTTTCACACTGTTGGTTAAATATGACTCACACTTTTAGTTCCCTTTATTCCTATTTCTTGAATGCATGCTATTCACTCAACAGAAACTCTTCTACGTCTCCTTTCTCATGTCTCTTATCTCAGAGGTCAAGAAGACAATATAAACTAATAAGAAAATATGCACATAATACAATTTCAGTAGTAATAAATTGAACAGATAAGCAGAGTGATGGGATGGAGAACCACTAAGAGCAAGAACAGGGCTAGGGCCAGCAAACGGCACATATAAGGGTTTCCTCTTCTTTCAGTTTATGAGACATTTTGTTGCCCTGATTTTGCTGCCACAGTTCATTTTTAGTCTTTTCTTCTCCCTAACTTTAAATGTTGATGTTTCTCAGATTTTTGGTCACTGAACTGCTTTTCTTACTCTACAAGTAATGCCTGGATGATCTCATCTCCACCTCACTTCATGTATCATCTCACATTAAAGATATCTCAATTTCTTCTGAGCATTAAATATGTACACTCAACTTTGTCCTCCTCTTCACAGGTTCTCTGAAAGCAATATGGGAAGGGGGTGCCTATGTGGCTCAAGTCAGTTACGAATCTGATGTCAGTTCTGGTCAGAATCTCAGGGTCCTGGGCTCCCCGCTCACTGGGGAGTCTGTCCCTCTCCACCTGGCCCTCCCCCATGCTCCTGCTCTTTCTCTCTCAAATGGGTAGATAAAACCTTTAAAAATTTTTAAAAAGTAGTATGGAAAAGTCAATATGGGCAAGTTACATTCACTCTGCTACATAAAAAGCACATACCTGGGAATCACCGTTGACTCTCTCTTTCCATCATTTACTAGAATCAACCAATTTAGACGGCTGGTTGATTCTATTTCTTAAATATATATATATACATATATATGTGTATATATATATAAAATATTTTCAACCCAACCACCATTTCCCAGGCTTCCATCTGCTATCTTCTGGACAACTGGAACAGTTACCTAACTTGACTCTCATTCTGGCTCTCAATTTCAATCCATTCTCCAAATAGATGACAAAATCCACTGTCACCTTCTTCTCATCGCCATACCTGTTCACCAACTACACAAGGATCTTCCTCACCTAGCACCGGACTACATCTCCAGCTTCATCTCTTGTCAATGGTCCCCTTGTCTGCTCTAGGCATGGTAAACTTTGTTCAATTCCTGGCCAATGCTCTGCCCTTAACATAATGCTTGGCAAACAAATGCTCAGTAAATATATCGACTGAACGAATGAAGGAATCCTAGGAGAGTAGTTATTCCTTGGGGAGTGGGAGGAAATGTAATGTGAGGGAAAAGAAGATAAAACTAAAGTATCTTCCCCAGAAGCCTCGTGTGCATCCACCAGCCTACAGGTATGTAGAAGGCATCTTATTTTCGTAAGCAGAAGAAATTAAAGTCGAGTTTGGTGAAAGTAAGGTGATAATAAGGCGGGAAAGTGGGAGGCAAGACTAACACAGAAATTGGTCCGTATTTGAAATGGTCCATTTGAGGAAAAAAACAAGGTTTTCTTTACCTCCGTGTGGACTCCGCTCTCCGGAGGCGAAGAGGGTCGTCCAAACCCGCCTGTCTTGCTAATAAAAACCCTAACATTCCGTTTCTTCACACTAGCTCGAAAACTGGACGCCGCCATGACAGAGCTCGGAGGCCGGGCTGTAACAGTGGTGTCTCCTATTGGCCAAGCAACGTACCATCCGACCAATGGTGAGCGCCGTTACTAGAAGGGCGTGAGGACGGAGTGGGTGGGCGGGGCCCGCTCCTGGCTAGCGTTTGTGCTTCCGTCGTGGCGGATCCGGCTGCGATTTGTGCTTGAATCCCGGCAGAAGGCATGGGTTGGTCTCAGAATTTGTTCCGCGCCTTACGGAGAGCGCTGTCAAAGGAAGCGAAGCAGCAAGTAGGCACAGACCAGTTTGGGAACAAATACTACTATGTCCCGGAATACAAGAACTGGAGAGGTGAGATGACAGCGACAGGAGCGGTTGAGCGGTCAGTAAATAAGGGAAACGTGAGAGTGTCTCGTAAACGAACACAGCGTGCAATGGCTGGGATGTCACTTGGGGGGACAGCCCAAATTCATTCCTCCTGTCTCCCCTTCACTCTGAGCTGAGCACTTGGAGCCGCGGTCCGGATCGCAGTGTGCCGGTGGTTCGTGGGTTGCAGCGGCTCGGTGAGGTGTCACCGGCCGCTGCCCGCGCGAGCGCAGCGCCGCCCACGCAGCTCTCTCCTCCTGGGATCTAGAGCCCACCCGCTGACGACGCCTCGGCGCTGGTCCCGGCCACTAGGCGATCCAGAAAGGGACAAGTCCGCGGACGTCTTTAATCAGAGGGCCTCAGGAGGGCAGGGAAGCTGCTTTTCCTCCTCCTGCCCCCTTCTTGGCGACCAGGCCGCATCCGCTTGCTTCTTTCCTGGTATTGACCTTTTTCAGTAGCTATGGCGCTGGCCTCACGCGTCCCCTTCGTCCAACTGTCAGAAGTGGGACTGTGCACACTGTGGAGAAAAGATCCCCACAAGGTTTTATGTTCCCTTTCCCATGAATTTGCACTCCAAAACCCCGGGGAGCTCACTCTAAGGTCATTGATCTAATCGTGGTGTTTCCTAGGGTTCATGCAAAGTAGTGGAGTTTGGGGAGTTAGGGGACGTTCCTGTCGCGTAGAAATCACATCACGTAGCAGCCGTTTTAACCTTTTCCATGTGGCTCCGTCATCTCAATGTAGATCTCAGGCTTTGGGATCAGAAGGGATTGGGTTAAAATTTCAGCCCTAAAACGTAGTAACTGAGGGAAAACTGACAAGATATTTGTCCTCCCAAGTCTCAGTCTCCTCACTTGGAAGTTAGAAATGATAATAATAGCAGTTATTGAGAAGCACTAAAGTCTTTCCAATATTGTGATCCATTCATTTCCGATAGCTCTAGTCAAAGAATTATTCCTTCCTTCCTTAGAGCACGTGTAAAGTGTATTCAGTGATTTATCACTCAAAATTGTTCTGCTTAGCCTTTTTCCTTAACTTAATATCTAAGCCTTGTTTCCCATTAAATGAGCTTCTAAATTTTGTCAGGGTCGGGAATATTTTTTTCTTTTCTTTTTTTTTTTAAAGTCCACGAAGAACCTAGCAGGTTGATCGTGTTTCTTCACAAATTGGGACCAGAAGGAAAGATGTTTCCTTTCCATAAGTTGCCAGTAGCATTAAAAAATATGCAAAATGTCTGTTGCCTTTTTTATTGAAGTATAATTTACATACAGTAACACTTATCCTTTTTGGTGTGTGGTTTTTATGATTTTTTTTTAACAAATGCATAGTCCTTTAACTATCACACAATCAGGATACCGAATGTTCCTTCATTCCCAAAGTTCCCTCTACCCCTTAGTAATTCATTCCCCTACCTGATAACCAGGCATTGGCAACCACTGATCTGTTTTAGGTCCCTATGATTTGCCTTTTCCAGGATATCATATAAATGAAATTATGGAGGAGGTAGTCTTTCCAAGAAAGCTTATTTCAGACAGCGTAATGCAGTTAAGATTGTTCGATGTGTCAGTAGTTGTTCCTTTTTATGGCTAAGTAGTAGTTCATTTATGGGTTTACCACACTTTATCCATTCTCCAGGACTTTGTTATTTCTAGATTTTGGTGATTATGAAGAAAGCTTCTATAAGCATTCCCATGCAGGATTTTGTGTGAATCTTTTTCCACTTCTCTTGGGTAAATACCTAGGAGTGAGATTGTTGGGTTGTGTGCATATGTATATAACTTTGTAAGAAACTATCCCACTCTTTTCCACATTGGCTATATCATTTTGCATTCCTGCCAGCAATGTTAAAAAAAATTCTTGTTACACATCCTCACCAGCCCTTTGAATTGTCAGGTTTTTGTTGTTGTTGTTGTTATTGTTATTTTAGCCATTCTATTAATTGCATAGTGGGGTCTCATTGTGGTTTTGATTTTCATTTTCCTAATGACTGAGAATGTTGAGAATCTATTTATGTGCTTATTTGCCATCCCTAGATATTTGGTGAAGTATCCCTTCAAATCTTTCGACCATTAAAAATAATTTTGGATCAACTTCCTTGTATCATTTCAGTGGAAATACGTACAGCATGATTGAAGAAAGATTTAAATTAACAAAATCATGTGTATTCTAAGACAACATAATTTGTGAGTCAAAGTATATGTTGATCTTTAATCTTATGATGATACCAAATGGTTTTCCAAAGTGATTATAAATTTCTACTTCTATCAGCTTGATATTTGGAATTCATGTACTCTTGGCTGGCTGTAAGAAAATGAGGCTTTTAGGGGCGCCTGGGTGGCTCAGTGGGTTAAGCCGCTGCCTTCAGCTCAGGTCATGATCTCGGGGTCCTGGGATCGAGTCCCGCATCGGGCTCCCTGCTTGGCGGGGAGCCTGCTTCCTCCTCTCTCTCTCTCTGCCTGCCTCTCTGCCTACTTGTGATCTCTGTCTGTCAAATAAATGAATAAAATCTTTAAAAAAAAAAAAAAAAGAAAATGAGGCTTTTATTGATGATATAGGAGAATTATTGAATGCTGCTATATAACATATCTGTGTTATTCTGTTTTTAGATAATTGAAGCCTGTGGCACAGACACATATTACAGTCTGTAAATACTGGCACACATTTCCTAAGCTTTCTGCTATTTATAGGGGGAAATGTCTTTGTTTGTTGTAATGCAAGTTTTCAAAAAATGAGTCATCTAACTTTCTTATTTCCTTGGTATGAAAGATGGTTTTTTGAATTGAGTTTCTTTGAATTGAATGAATTGTTAAGTATTTAACATCACCATTGAAGAGTATTTAAGAGCTCTTCAGAGGAAATGGCTTTTTCTTCTAATTCAGTTAATTAGTGTGGTGCCAGTCATTAAAGAACTACTATACTTTCCACATTAGGATATTATTTAATGAGAGCAAAGATACTTATGCAATTTAAAATGAATCTCTGGAGTATTGTCCAGTCAGCTGAATTTAAGTTTAGAATTGATTGTTGAAATTTTAACTAAAAAAAACAAAAAAAAAACCATATTGGCATCTGAGAATAAGAAGATTGTGAAGATAACATTTGTTGGCGTTTTTAAGGAAAATTTGTTAATCAACATATTATTATTATTGGAAGTTTGCTTGCTGTATGGAAGATTACTTAGTAAAAGATTCCCCAAATAAACTTTGTCTAGAACTTTCCTTTGATATTGCACGCTTTTAATTTATAGTGCCTCCGAATTTTTATCTGTCTGGTTCCATTTATCTCATGTTTCAAAAGGAGTTCCCTTCCTAAGGTAAATTTTTGTATACTTAATTCTGACCAGGACCTTTTTGAACCTTGTTTTGTTATTTTCATCTTTATCTTTTGTGCATTTATTAAATATCTGCACCCAGTTAACACTAACAAGTTTATTACTGAAAGATTATTTTGAGTTGTTAATTTCCTAATAGATGTTGTCAATGTCCAAATTTGGCAAGGAAGGTGAATATCATGCATAATTTGCAAAAAACAAGGCTTGGACTATTGTCTTTGGCTCTGGACACCACACTTTAGGAGAGATTATTGAAAATCTAGAGTGTCCATACAGGAGTAGTTATGAAAATGAAAATTTCCAGAAATTATATCTATGACTATTAGCTGTGAATTTTGAGGAAATTTATCTTTGAAGATAAGATTTAGGAGTAGCTTCAGATATTTGGAAGATTATTGTATAGAAAACGATTAGGTTAATCTCTGCAGCCCTTTAAATCAGAACTTAGGTCAGAGGGGAAATATTTACATTTTTTGAAGAAACAACTTTCAGCCTATTAGAGCCATGCTAGAAAAGGAAGAGAGTGCCTTATGTTTAATTGTAACTGAGAGAATTTGGGGAGATAAGGAACTGGATACATTTGATTAGTGCCTTGAGTGATAAATACAATTTCAGAAAGAGTGGTTGAAGAGCATTCCCAGCCAGGGCTAGGAGGGGATAGGAAATATCACAGAAATTAGAAGGTAGTCCCATGCTGGTAGACCTCCGTGGAGAAGAGCTAGAGTAAGCTGTTTTAGTGAGGGGATAGACAGGGTCATATACTAAATGGCCTTGAATACTCTAAGTTTCAAGTTTGTACTTTATTCTCTATCTGGTGGATAGCCATTGAAAAGCTTGCGACATGATCAGAGCTATTAAATGACTCCAGAAGCCCTTAGAAGGTGAGTTAAAGGGGAGAGAGGAGCTGAAATACTATTTGGTGGGAGCATTGCTAGATTGACTGTGATTCTGGAAAGAGATCTTAGGAGACTCAAGTTTTGATTTAGCAAAACTTTTGAACTTGTTAATTACTTAGACTGGTGGAAGGGGAAAGAAAAGATGAGAGGCCAAAGATGATTTTGTTTTAATTCTGGAGAGCCCGTGGATTGTGATATACAGATTCCTGCAAATAAAGGTTGAAGAGGACAAATGCAAATAGAGAAGTAGGCTTTAGGGTGGGTTGGTAAAAGAGTAAGTAGAATTTGTTATAATAGGGCAATTGTAGAGTCAAGCAATTGTGTACTTAGATCTGCAGTTCCAAAGATGTTATTAAAATGCAGATTTGGAAGCCACCTTTATGTAGGTGATCCCTAAAACTTTAAGTTTATTTGAATTGAAGCAGGGAGAGAGTAATCCGTATAGATGAGATCAGGAGGCAGATAAATAGGAACACTCATTTCAGGGGCTTCCCATTCAAGGAGGAATATATCCACACTACCTGGCTGCCATTCATGACCTTTGAGTCCATCCTGAAAGTGATATTTGTTTATAATCTAATCTCTAGATCAATAATTTTGTTAGATGCATAGATATTCATGCTATTAGAACTCAAACCTGAAAGCTTGTGTGATTTTTACCAGGGAGCTGAATCAGGTAATAGTTATTTAATTTTCAGCAATCAGAAAAGAAATAAAAATTGATTGAATGCAGCTATTTAGGAGTTGTATCTAGACTGTTACTTTTCATGATGCTGAGCTTCATTTGATGTTCCCAAAACAGAATTGGGTGGGGGCAAGAGAGGAATAGCAACGGATAGTAGATAATAGTGATGCTTTCTTTCAGAATCTGGGGTAAGTGTTTCATCAAACATGGTGAATAGATTTAGTTTTGGAATACATTTTTTAAAACTGTATAAACCCTCACTAGGGCTTTTTGCATAGTGAATTGTTTATACTAAGCCACTAGCTGTGATTTTCAAATTGTCTTATTTTAATAATTATAAAATAAATCTATTCAAGTTCAACATTTTAATAGAAAGTCTTACATTCTAAAGGATTTTTAAAATTTTGTTCTCCACTTTTTAATGAAGCATTATTTGTACACTTATGAGAATCGTGAGCAAAGAAAAATTTGTCCTAAAGTTTTCATAAAAACATTTACTGCCTGATTATATCTTGTATACTTTCTAATTTATATGGGTATATTTAGACTCACATGTATTTGGATTATAAGTGTGCCAAACACACTATTTATAATAACATTTCCTGAATTTTATATTTCAATCCTTTGGCTAAAAAAAAGTCTTTTAAATACAGAGTTCTCAAACACCTTTGAGAAGCCAAATTGGAAGAGGTATAGACACTTAAAAGTAGTAATTTTAAATTGAGGTTTGTCAATCTAAAATTGAATTTTATTTAAAATTGAAGGGTATTTTGTATCATTTCCATGTGTTTCCTTTTTTAAAAAAGGATGTTAAAGTAGTTTGATTTTACGTTTTGTTCTACCCAGAGAATCACTTCTTTTTATTTTTATTTATCCTTTTATTTATTTTTAACTTTTGAATTAAGAAATATTTCAGGCATAAAAAGTAGAGAAAATAAGGGGTACCTGGGTGGCTCAGTTAATTGAGTGTGGGACTCTTGGTTTGGTTTTGACTTAGGTCTGTGATCTGAGGATCATGAGGTCTAGCCCTGTGTGGAGCTCTGGGCTCAGTGGGGAGTCGTCCTGGGATTTTCTCCCTCTCCCTCCCTTTCTGCTTCTATCCCTGTGCATATTCAGGCTCTCCTCTCTCTCAAATAACTAAATAAATAAAATCTTTAAAAATAAAGGTGGGAACACTTCGGTGGCTCTGTTCGTTAAGCATCTGCATTTTGCTCACGTCATGATCCCAGGGTCCTGGGATGGAGCCCCCCATCGGGCTCCTTACTCAGTAGGAGCCTGCTTCTCCCTCTCCCTTAGCCTGCTGCTCCCCCTGCATGTGCTCTTTGGCTCACAAGTTCTCTCTCTCAAATAACTCATTAAAATCTAAAAAAAAAAAAGAGTAAGTAGAGAAAATGATAAAACAAACCATCGTTCTCTTTCACAGGTACCAGTTCATGGCTAAATTTTATTTTCTCCCTGGTTATACTCATCTTTCCTCTTATTTTGAAACAATTACTAAATATGTCAGTTTACTTGTAAACCACTTAGATTATGCCTCTGAAACACAAGGCTTCTCTTTTTAAATATGACAGTAATCATCATCTTGTATAGAAATAAACAATTCCTTAACATGATCAGATATCCTTTTTGTCACATTTCCTTGATTGTCCCCGGTCTTGTTGATTGACGGACTTGTTGACTTATTTTTGCAATTTGTATAAATTTATCTCTGCACAATCTTTATATTATAATTCCTAATATGTTTTTAATTCTCTTGAGATTTGTAAGTTCTCTTTTTATGTTGAAATTACCCCCCCTCTTTCACACACAGACCCCTGCTTTTTTGGGAGTGGATGTTGAAAAAAAGTAACTTTTTTAATTTAAATGGTGGCAGAATCCATTTATATTTGTTGTAGTGATTTATTTAGCCTTACTTTAGTCATCTTATTTTTTATGCTTTCTGTTGGTTATGTTTTCTAATTCCTGACTACCCCCCTTAGATGACTTTTGTGACATCTCCCTCATTTTACTTGAAAGTGATTGTACTAAGGGATACCTGTATGAATGCTATGTGCCTGTGGCTTCCCATAGGGCTCTAGTCAAATTTTTCTGGGAGAACTATAGTCGTTATTCAGGATGCTTCACTTTTAGCCCCTGCCAGTAGAAATCTTAAGAATGCTAATAGCAAGTCAGATTTTCTTTTTGACCTTTGACTTTGATCTCAGGCCTGCTAACCCCCCCCCCCCCCCCCCCCCCCCCCCCCCCCCCCGTGCTCTCTGGCCTGTTGCTCTAAGCTTGGGGTTCTGTCAGAATTTCTTTTTTGGGAACACCAATAGAGATTCTTCCAGTGTGGCTTATATGTCTGCTAGCTCATAAGCCAGTCAGCATTCCTAAAATGGCCTTCCAGCTCATCTTGTACCATTCATTAATTTCTCATGTAACAAATATTTATTCAGCACTGCTTTATACAAAACATACCTGTTTTATGTATTTCAGATCTATTTGCCTATTTTGATGATGCCCTTAGCTATTTGGTTTTTAGCTTCTTCCCCCACTTATATTTTGAAAGGTTAATGAGGTAAACCTAAATCATTGGCTATTTTATTATTATTTTTTAAAGATTTTATTTTTTTTAAGATTTTATTTATTTATTTATTTATTTATTTATTTATTTGACAGAGAGAGAGAGAGAGATCACAAGGAGGCAGAGAGGCAGGCAGAGAGAGGAAGGGAAGTAGGCTCCTTGCCAAGCAGAGAGCCCCATGTGGGGCTCGATCCCAGGACCCTGGGATCATGACCTGAGCTGAAGGCAGAGGCTTTAACCCACTGAGCCTGTAGGCACCCCAGAGATTTGATTTTTAAGCAATCTCTGCACCCTACTTGGGACTGGACCTACCACCCCAAGATCAAGAGTGGCACACTTCACCAACTAAGCCACCAGCCAGGTACTCCAATCAATGGCTATTTTTAAACTGAAGTTTTTCCCTCCATTTTGTTCTCAGTTTAGCGTAGCCTCCAGTCATTTTAGTAATGGTCACATTAATGATAACTACAATTCATCAAGTGCCAACTCTATTTCATATCTTTACAACACTCATATAACTTGGGATTATTCTCTTTTTCAACATGAGGTGATTGTTTCATTTCTGAATACTTAAGTAAGATTCATGTATACATGCCTGGGTAGAGAGAGTAGGTACTCACAAAACAGCTGTTCAGTGAATTGAGATAGTTATGGACCCAAAACAACAACAAAGCAAAATTTTTAAAACCACGGGAAATGATGAAGTTGTTTTACAAAATCTTAAAACAGGTGATTAAAGAATGTATATTTTTCATTTATGATGAATGGCCAAATTATTCTTCATGGTCTAAAATGCTCTCATTAGAAACGAGACTATCTTTTCCATAACTTTCCTAATGCAGTTCCAGTGGGACTTAGCTTCGTCAGTGATCTTCCAAACATAGTTTTATTGCTAGCCTCAAACTTCTATTATGATACCCAGTCTTATTTTTTTCCCTTAAGGGTGAATATATCATCATCTGATAATCCAAAACCTGTAACATCTACTGTTGCATGTAATTACAGATTTGGCTTGTTTTGATGATGTTGCCTGAACGTGTTTGTATTTAGTATTTAAATATACTAAAAACTGTAATGAATTAGTATTTGGTTAATTTGCTGTTACTAAGAACCAGACAAATCACATGGTCAGAATTATTAAATAAGGTGTGTCTTGGTTTTTGAGGGTAATTGGAAGATCATGATACAGCTCTTTTATGTGATAGTCTAACATTTGGGAAATAATGAAAACATTTCAGATATTTCCAGCAGGTGGCAGCATTGTTAAAATAATTGTAGGGTGCCAGTTTATTAAACATTTTTCTTTGAGCTGATTTGAAGGAAGCATCTTTTCTCTAAAATAATTGGATTGAGGGGCACCTGCATGGCTCAGTGGGTTAAGCATCTTGACTCTTGGTTTCAGCTCAAGTCATAATCTCTGGGTCCTGGAATGGAGCCCTGTGTCTGGCTTTGCACCCAATGGGGAGTCTGTTTGTCCCTCTCCTGCTTCTCCCCTATTCCCACATAAATAAATAGGTAAAGCTTAAAAAATAAACAATAAAATGATTGGATTTATATTTTTTCCTCTAAATAAACCCTGTACTACTGCTTTATAAACTGCTAACTCTTAAGAATTTTAAAATGACACTGGGTTTTTCCTAGTCTGTAATGAACAACGATATAAATGGCAATTATATTCTGAGGAATTGACCAAAAATTTTTAAAATATACATAAAATTTTTAGAATAGGAAGAGATATTCTGTCTTGAGTTGTTAGAGATCACAGTGTAATCATTACCCTGGACATCAGCAAATTGATAGAAAACCCTAAAATGTTTTATGATATTAACTAAAATAAGTTTTTTGTTTAGGGATATCTAGAAGAAGGTGAGCTTACTTTAAAATACCTTGCTGAATATAAAATACTAGTTATAAACTTTTTATATAGGTTGTCTCAGGGTAGTCTGAAAGTTGGATTTTTAATTTTCTGATGTTTATTTTAATGTTTAACTCCTTAATTATGTTTTCTTCTGAGATTATGTCAGTTGCTTACCAAATTCCCTACTTTAGTATGTGTCTGCATTCCATGTACTTGAACACTGAATTAATTGTATTTTGGTGAACGGAAAATACCAACATTTTCCCTGTAGTCCTTGATTGCATTCCTGTCTCATACCAGTAGAACCACATCTGTGTCATACTTTCATCTACAAGAAGAACAGGATGAAATGTCACACTCCTATATGTCAATCCTTTATACTGGCTTTAAAATGAATATAAGCATCATTAGTTTTTAATTCTATCTTTCCCTGCCAGGGAAATACAGGATTTTTTTCTTTTCTTTTCTTTTTCTTTTTTTTTTTTTTTTTTGCCAAAATGGAAACTAATAAAGATAGAGTGACTAGACTATATTATATCTGTTTCTAAGTGAGGCTAAAAATACACAAGAGAAAGAATCATTTGTCCTCTTTTGCTTTGAAGATTTTGTGATTGCTTTACATTAAGAATAATAATGGCAATAATAATATTAATATTAAATACTATGGATTAGGCACTATTCCTAGCACTTGTTATGATTCACTGTAGTGGTGGAAGAATTACAACAAATAAGGAAAATAAAATATCTTTTGTTGCTTTGTCAAGGTTAGCAATGAATTCCATTTGTTTTAACGTATTTGTGCAAAAGCCAGTTTCTCTCTGTCAGTATAAATCAGATAGAACTGTTAACTTTTCTTATTGAGGCCCCTCCATTTTAGGAGTACTACTCACTTCAGCAATTTATTTCAGCTGCTATTTTAAAACTTTCTAAGTGTTTTTCTACAAGAATTAAAAAATTGGGGGCGCCTGGGTGGCTCAGTGGGTTAAGCCGCTGCCTTCAGCTCAGGTCATGATCTCAGAGTCCTGGGATCGAGTCCCGCATCGGGCTCTCTGCTCAGCAGGGAGCCTGCTTCCCTCTCTCTCTCTCTGCCTGCCTCTCTGCCTACTTGTGATTTCTCTCTGTCAAATAAATAAATAAAATCTTTAAAAAAAAAAAATTGAGTTGACATGCTTTTGAGAGTTGAAATTGAATGGGATTGGATAGAGAATTCTCTTCAGGATCATAGTACAGACTTCATTATATAATTGTTAGAATAAATTTCCATTTTAAAAAATGACTTAGGAATATATATAATTTTTTTAAATTAGTTCTGTAATTTTAACATAGAAGAAGCTATTTCTTTCATCTTTATTGCCTTTGAGGTGACCGGTACCTCCATCTTGTGGTCCAAATGACAAATTGCACCCTTTGCAGAGATTCTAATTAAACTTTTTCCACCCTCTCAGCTGAATATATCATTTAAAGTTATTTATTTTCTGTGCTTTGTTTATTAAAAGCATAAAAGCGTAACTTTTTTCAAGCTTTTATTTAAATTCCAGTTAGTTAACAGATAGTATAATACTGGTTTCAGAAGTAGAATTTAGTGATTACAGATAAAACACAGCGCTTATCACAACCAGTGCCCTCTGTAACACTCATCACCCACCTCCCCTTTAGCAACCTTCAGTTCATTCTCTATAGTTAGGAGTGTCATGGTTTGTCTCCCTCTCTGTTTTTATCTTATTTTATTTTTCTTTCCCTTCCCCTATATTCATCTGTTTTGTTTCTTAAATTCCAAGTATGAGTGAGATCATATGGTATTTATCTTTCTCTGGTGGACTTAATTCACTTAGCATAATTCTCTCTAGCTCCATTTATAACATTGCAAATGGCAAGATTTCATTCTTTTTTTATAGATGGATATTTGGGCTCTTTCCATAATTTGGCTATTGTTGATAATGCTGCTATAGACATTAGGGTGCATGTATCCCTTCAAATTAGTGTTTTTATATCCTTTGGCTAAATACCTAGTAGTGCAATTACTGAGTCGTTAGATAGTTCTACTTTTAACTTTTTGAGGAACCTCCATGCTGTTTTCCAGAGTGGCTGCACCAGTTTGCAGTCCCACCAACAGTGTAAGAGGATTCCCCTTTCTCTGCATCCTCACCAACATCTGTTGTTTCCCATGTTGCTAATTTTAGCCATTCTGACAGATGTGAGATAGTATCTCATTGTAGTTTTGATTTGTATTTCCCCGATAGGGAGTGATGTTGAGCAACATTTCACGTGTCTGTTAGCCATCTGGAAAAATTTTTCTTTGGAAAAATGTCTACACATCTCTTCTACCCATTTTTTAACTGTATTATTTGTTTTTTGGGTGTTGAGTTTGCTACGTGCTTTATAGATTTTTGGATATAAACCTTTTATCAGATATGCCATTTGCAAATATCTTCTCCCATTCCAAAGGTTGCCTTCTAGTTTTGTTGACTGTTTCCTTCCCTGTCCAAAAGCTTCTTATCTTGATACAGTTCCAGTAGTTCATTTTCGCTTTTATTTCCTTTGGTTCTGGAGATGTATCTAGTAAGAAGTTGCTACAGCCAATGTCAAAGAGGTTGCTGTTTGTGTTCTCCTCCAGGATTTTAGTGGCTTCCTCTCTCAAATTTAGGTCTTTCATTCGTTTTGAACTTATTTTTGTGAGTCATGTAAGAAAGTAGTCCAGTTTCATTCTTTTGCATGTCGCTGTCCAGTTTTTCCAACACCATTTGTTAAAGAGATTGTCTTTTCTCCATTGGATATTCTTTCCTGCTTTGTCAAAGAGCAGTTGACCATATAATTGTGGGTTCATTTCTGGGTTTTCTAATCTGTACTGTTGATCTATATGTCTGTTTTTCTGCCAGTACCATTCTGTCTTGATCACTACCACTTTGTAATATAACTTGAAGTCAGGAATCATGATGCCTCCAACTTTGCTTTTCTTTTTCAAGATTGCTTTGGCTAGTCGGGGTCTTTTGTGGTTCCATACAAATTATGGAATTATTATTTGTTCTGACTCTGTGAAAAATGCTGGTATTATTTTGATAGGGATTGCATTGAATGTATAAAATTACTTTGGGTATTAAGACATTCTAACAATATTTGTTCTTCTAACCCATAAGCATAGAATGTTTTTCCATTTGTTTATGTCATCTTCAATTATTTTCATAAGTGTTTTATGGTTTTCAGAGTACAGATATTTTGCCTCTTTGGATAGGCTTATTTCTAGGTATTGTACTGGTTTTGGTGCAGTTGTAAATGGAATTGATTCCTGATCTCTAGTTCTGCTTCTTTATATTGGTGTACATAAATGCCACAGATTTATGTACATTGGTTTCGTATCCTGCATCCTTACTGAATTTGTGTATTAGTTCTAGTAATTTTTTGGTGGAGTCTTTCAGGTTTTCTATATAGAGTATCATGCCTTCTGCTAAGAGTGAAAGTTTGACTTTTTCCTTGCTGATTTGAATGTGTTTTATTTCTTTATGTTTTCTGTTTGCTGAGGCTGAGACTTCCAGTACAATGTTTTTTTTTTTTTTAAGATTTTATTTATTTATTTGACAGAGAGAAATCACAAGTAGGCAGAGAGGCAGGCAGAGAGAGAGAGAGGGAAGCAGGCTCCCTGCTGAGCAGAGAGCCCGATGCGGGACTCGATCCCAGGACTCCGAGATCATGACCTGAGCCGAAGGCAGCGGCTTAACCCACTGAGCCACCCAGGCGCCCCAACAGTACAATGTTAAATAACAGTGGTGAGAGTGGACATTCCTGACTTGTTCCTGACCGTAGAGGAAAAGCCCTTAGTTTTTCCCCATTGAAATGATATTAGCTGTGGGTTTTCCATATATGGCCTTTATGATGTTGAGGTATGTTTCCTCTATCCCTACTTTGTTGAGAGTTTTTTATCATAAATTGATGTTGTACTTTGTCAAATGCTTTTTCTTCATCTAATGGTTCTTATTCTTCTTTTATTAATGTGGTATATCATGTTGATTGATTTGCAAATATTGAATCACCCTTGCAACCCAGGAATAAATCCCATTTGATCATGGTGAATAATTCTTTTAATATACTATTGTGTTTAACTTGCTAGTATTTTGTTGAAAATTTTTGCATCCATGTTCATCTTGGATATTGGCTTATAGTTCTCTTTTTTAATGGAGACTTTGGTTTTGGAATCAGGGTAATGCTGACCTCATAGAATGAGTTTAGATGGTTTCCTTCTATTTCTATTTTTTGGAATAGTTTGAGAAAAATCAGTATTAACTCTTCTTTAAATGTTTGATAGAATTCCCCTGTAAAGTCATTTGGCCCTGGACTTTGGTTTGTTGGGAGAGTTTTGATTTTCTTTGCCAGTTATCAGTGTTCAAGTTTTCTATTCTTGTTTCAGTTTTGGTAGTTTAGATATTTCTAGAAATTATCCATTTTCTTCCAGATTGTCCCAATTTGTTGGTATATAATTTTTCATAATATTCCTTTATAATTTTTCTATTTCTGTGGTGTTAGTTATTTTTTCCCTCTCATTTGTGATTTTATTTATATGGGTCCTTTCTCTTTTCTTTTTGATTAGTCTGGATAGGGGTTTACCAGTTGTATTAATTTTTTTACAAGAACCAGCTCCTGGTTTTGTTGATCTGTTCTACTGTTTTTTTAGTTTCTGTATCATTTATTTCTGTTCTAATCTTTATTACTTCCCTTTTGCTGGCTTTGGCTTTGTTTATTCTAATTTTTCTAGCTCCTTTAGGGGTAAGGTTACCCCGTTTATTTGAGATATTTTTTGCTTCTTTTTTTTTTCATGTTTCAAATTATATTTATAGTGAAGCAACCTCTAGAATGAAATGTTTCTAATATCAGGTATACAACAGCATATTTTATCACTTCAAGTCCTTCACAAGTACCAAATTATCTTGTAGTTATAGTTGAAGTCAAATCATTTCCTCTGTAAAGGATATCCAGTTAGACCTCACTAATTTTCCTGTTCCATGTGTAACAAAAATTAATTAGTTAAGTAGCATCAAGATGGCATTTATTAAATGTTACAGACCTTGTTTTTCACCTATAGTACCAGTAGTGCTGCACTGTATTGAGAGCAAAATGATCTCTCCATGCTTATGGTTCAAACAATACTGTCAAGCTCCTGCAGATTTTTGATAAGATAATGTCTAGCTAGACAAATGAAATTTGTGTGTTATAACATCATCATCATCATCATCATCATCAGTTTTTAAAGACATGTGAAGAATTGTTCAGTCATAAAGAACACAGATGGCAAGCATCAAGGTCTAAAAATTTTATAAAGAACTCGGTTTCTCGGGGCGGCCTGGGTGACTCAGTGGGTTGGGGCCTCTGCCTTCGGCTCAGGTCATGATCCCTGGGTCCTGGGATCGAGCCCCGCATCGGGCCCTCTGCTCAGTGGGGAGCCTGCTTCCTCCTCTCTCTCTGCCTGTTTCTCTGCCTACCTGTGATCTCCATGTGTATTGGAGTGAGAAAGCCAGCTGCAGAGACAGAGCCGACAGTAAGCTCGCAGTTCGGGGTTACCTTGAACCGGTTGCAGGCTCGGTGAGCTCGGAGGTCGGCGGGAGGTGAGGCAGACGGGAGTTACTGGGTGCTGTTCTCTGAGGGCGCACTGAGGAGTGGGGCCCCGGGCTCTCGGCTCCTCCGGGCCAGGACCAGGAGGCCGCCATTTGTATTTCCGTCCTCTGGAACTCCTATTTTTTGCTTCTTGAGGTAGGCCTGTATTGCTATATACTTCCCTCTTTGGATTGCTTTTGCTGCATCCCAAAGGTTTTGGACCATTGTCTTTTCATTTTCATTTCTTTCCGTGTATTTTTTTATTTCTTCTTTAATTTTCTGGCTCACCCATTCATTCTGTAGTAGCATGTTCTTTAACCTCCATGTATTTGTGAACTTTCCAAATTTTTTCTTATGGTTGACTACAGGTTTAATATCTTTGTGGTCATAAAATATGAATGCTATGATCTCAATCTTTTTGTACTTGTTGAGGCCTGATTTGTGACCGAGTATGTGATCTATTCTGGAGAATGTCCCATGGGTACTTGAAAAGAATGTATTGTGCTGTTTTAGGATGAAATGTTCCAAATATATTTGTTAAGTCCATGTCGTCTAGTGTGTCATTCAAAGCCATTGTTTCCTTGTTGATTTTTTTGCTCAGATAATCTGTCCATTGATGTTATTGTGGTGTTGAAGCCCCCTACTATTATTGTATTATTATCAGTAAGTTCCTAAAAGCATAACTCTTATTAAACAGGTTTGATCCAGTCTTCCCTCTAGGGCTTTGCTCTGAAAAATATTTTCTCTCCTCTACACATGTTTTCCATCTTTCTATTTATTTTCTTTTCACTGGTAAGAAGGACAGAAGGCATTCAAAAGAGACCACTTGAAATGACCTGTTTTAAGAATGAAATGTTGTAGAAAAAGAGCTCTTGTGATGGTGATGGTGATAGTGTATGTAGGTGTGGGAAAAATTTGATGAGCCCTTTATGTTGAAAAATGAAACCTAAAATCTTCTGCAAAATTTACTATATAATTTCAGCTGTAAGGTAATTAATGGAATTGATAATTTATCAAATACTGATTTTTAACAAGGTTTTTCTGACAATACTCTAATAGCACATTATGATATACTTCATTTCACATTTGTCTCTCCCAGAGGGATTAAGAAAAGTATTCTTGTTGCAAAATTTGAGGTCTCAAATTTTCTAATGGATTTTTATTAACCTTTGATTAATATTTATTATCTTTTGAATCACCTTTCATGTTTTAGTCCTTATTAGTGTATCTCAGCTGCCTCAATTAGAAATTAGTTATTTTTTTGTGATTTTACCTTACTTTCATAGACTTCATGAAGCTGTTTCAAGATTTGCAGTTTTACTTCGCATTCAACTAATGCCATATTTGTAAACATGGGAAAATTAGAGAAATCAACATATAAGTAAAGAGGTTGCCTCGGAGAGTGAGTAGAAATTAAAATATTGAGTAGATATTTAAAAGTGAACCAATGAGATCATATGATAGTCTTTCTCTGATTGACTGATGTGAGGAATTTGAGAAATAAGACAGAGGATCACGGGGGAAGGGAGGGAAAAATGAAACAAGATGAAACCAGAGAAGGAGACAAACCATAAGAGACTGTTAATCTCAGCAGATGAACTGAGGGTTGCTGGAATGGAGGTGGGTGGGAGGGATGGGGGGCTGGGCGATGGACATTGGGGAGGGTACATGCTATGGTGAGAACTGTGAATTGTCCAAGACTGATGAAACCCTGAAACAAATAATACATTATATATTAATTTAAAAAGTAAACCAGTATTATAAGTTTATATAGTGAGTATTTTTATTTATGTTGAAACTGTTGCTTTCCTACATATACTAGAAGCTGCAGTTATCCTGTTAATTAATATGTAATCAGTGAGGAACTCTGGGACTTCAATACTTCTGCATTTTTGCTTTCCACTCACAGGCAAGATTTTTGAAAATATAGTCAGTGGACTTCTTGTAACTAATCTAGAATTCAGTGTTCTCTAAGTATTTAACTTTGTACTTTCTTCCCCCCACCATGTTATAGGTGATCACTTTTGTAGCTGTTTTGTAGCCGTTTCCCTGATTCTTTGTTCTTCTGGACAGTGTCCAGATTGTATCAGGTATTCAAGAAAGCAAGTTTCCATAGTTGCCCTTGCTTCCCTTGCCTTTGGCGATGTAGATGTCCATCAACAGATGAATGGATCAAGAAGATGTGGTATATATACACAATGGAATACTATGCAGCCATCAAAAGAAACGAAATCTTGCCATTTGCGACAACATGGATGGAACTAGAGCGTATCATGCTTAGCGAAATAAGTCAAGCGGAGAAAGACAACTATCATATGATCTCCCTGATATGAGGGAGTGGTGATGCAACATGGGGGCTTAAGTGGGTAGGAGAAGAATCCATGAAACAAGATGGGATAGGGAGGGAGACAAACCATAAGTGACTCTTAATCTCACGAAACAAACTGTGGGTTGCTGGGGGGAGGGGGGTTGGGAGAAGGGGGGTAGGGTTATGGACATTGGGGCGGGTATGTGCTTTTGGGTAAATTGGAAGGGGAGATGAACCATGAGAGACTATGGACTCTGAAAAACAATCTGAGGGGTTTGAAGTGGCGGGGGGGTGGGAGGTTGGGGTACCAGGTGGTGGGTATTATAGAGGGCACAGCTTGCATGGAGCACTGGGTGTGGTGAAAAAAATAATGAATACTGTTTTTCTGAAAATAAATAAATTGGAAAAAAAAAAAGAAATGGCAAAAAAAAAATAAAAGGATGATTAAAAAAAATAAGTACTGCATATGCATGGTCCAAAATTAAAAATGTATGAAGAGTATAAAAAAAAAAAAAAAGAAAGCAAGTTTATCCATTAGACTGACAGTTATTGAATACCTACTGTGGCAGGCACAAGTTCTAGCCTTTAGAGATATATCACTAAATTGAATACTAAAAAATCCATTCCTTTGATTTTACATTGTAGTTAAGGGCATTAGATGACAAAAACATATATAATAAGCAAATTACATAATTGTTCTAATGTGGTAAGTACCTAGGGAAAAAGAAACAGTAGATTAAGAGTAAAGGAATCAGGAGTACTGGAGCTAGGGTGTGGGTTGAAATTTTAAATGGAATGGTTAGGTACTTTATTGAGAAGGTAACATTTCTTTTTAAGATTTTATTTTTATTTATTTGAGAGAGAGAACACAATATCACAGAGGGAGAGGGAGAAACAGACTGCCCGCTGAGTGGAGAGCCCCTTCAGGAGACTTGATCCCAGGACCCCAAGATCATGGCACAAGCCAAAGCAGACGCTTAACCAACTGAGCCACCCAGGAGTTCCATGAGAAAGTAACATATTAACAAAACACTTGATTGGAGGAAGTGAGGAAGGTAGCCAAGTGGCTATCTGTAGCAGCAGCATACTGGTCAGACGGAGTATCAGTGTAGATTAGCTTCTACTCTGAATGAAGTGGTGGGAGGGGTTTATCCTCAGCACTTAATGTTGGTACCTAACATAGACTAGATATTTCATTAGTGTCTGGTAAATTGAAGGAAATAGACTCTACAGGGGTAGACTTTGGCTTATCTTATCTCGTTTCCTTTCTCGCACTGCTTCTGCTGTTTCTCTCTCTTAAGCAGCAGCAGAATAAAGAGAAACGTTGTCCCTTCGAGAATATAAAAGCCCTTGAGATGATTTCACTTTAAATCTAAAAGATTTCCTTGTCATTTTACCTCTAAAATTTGATTTTCTTTTTTTAAGATGTTATTTCTGAGACCTCCCTTTTGGCATCTGAAATGAACCTACATTTAGTGACTGTTCTCAGCAATGCCTCTTTTTTTTTTCTCTTCTTTTCTGTTTTTTTGGGAAATCAGATATATTGTTCTAAGCCTCTCTGCTGTATCTGGGGAGGCAGATGGTTTAAGAGGAGGAGAAATGGACAATACATCAAACCTAGGACCTCTTTCTGCCACTTTCATCCTTCTTTTTAATAGTTATTGAATATTATCTGTGTGCTAGCTGTATGTGCATCATTTTTAAATTAATGGACTTTATTTTTTAGAAATACCATTTTCACAAATCACTGAATAAAATATTTTGAGTACTTTAGTTAATGATCAAGATCACAATAAATAAAATATAAATACAGGCATTTTTTAAATTGAAAATACTTTGTCCAAAATATTGGAGATCAGTATATATTGTGACTGAAGGTCAAAAGTAAAATTATGAGCTATTGAGAAGATAGTGTAGAAATGGAGTATTTGAATTTTATGTACAGTTCAGCTTTTAAAAAATAATCAAGTTTTATTAAAGCTGAAATACATGCAAAACAATTCAAATCTGTAGTAAAACGTATACAGATACATATGTGCTTTTATTAAGCAGATTTTCTCGGGTAATTATAGTTTGTTAATTACATGAATTATGGACTAACGCCATTCAAATGATATTTAGAATACTTCATAAGTAGGCATTTATCTTACGTGTATTTTCTATATTTCCCAAAGTACTCTTGCCCTCACGACTTATTTTGACCACTCAACAATCTGTACAAAACAGTGGTTGCTGGTAAAATAACGTACTCATCTCTAAACCCATTTTTATTGAAGATACTTATATTTTTCCTTCATGACCCTTACATAAGTGTTTTTCCCCTCACTGAATCTTAGGTTCACTCGCTTGATCTCTAAGTTTTCCGCATGAAAGCATTGACTTTGCATTTGTAGTTTTCCAAAGAGCAATTTTTTGAAAAAATACAGCATTAAAATAAATGAAGTAAAAATCTAGCCTAATTTATGTTAAAAAGTATTTTTAATTTAAATAATTCCTGGATTTTCTTTCATTTTTTTGTTAAACACTGAAAGTCACTGGGGTAGGAAATTGGAGTTAAAATTGTTTTTTTAAGATTTTATTTATTTATTTGACAGAGAGATCACAAGTAGGCAGAGAGGCAGGCAGAGAGAGGAAGGAAAGCAGGCTCCCTGCTGAGCAGAGAGCCCGATGTGGGGCTTGATCCCGGGACCCTGAGATCATGACCTGAGCTGAAGGCAGAGGCTTAACGCACTGAGCCACCCAGGCTCAGTTAAAATGTTTTGATTCTGATTTTATTGTGTCATCAAACCACATGAGCAGGGACACCTAGGTGGCTCATTGGGTTAAAGCTTCTGCCTTCGGCTTGGGTCATGGTCCCAGGGTCCTGGGATCAAGCCCCACGTTGGGCTCTCTGTTCAGCGGGCAGCCTGCTTCCCCTCACCCCCCTGCCTGCCTACTTGTCTACTTGTCTACTCTGTCTACTTATGATCTCTGTCTGTCAAATAAATAAATAAAATCTTAAAAAAAAAAAAAAGACCCACATGAGCCCCTTAAGTAAGAAACATAAAGAAATCATTAAGTCATTTAAATTTTTAACTTTGTTTGTGTCTATGTGTGTATGTGTGTCTAACTTTAAGACACAGTTATTTCCTTCCAGATATGAATTGTAAACAAGGGCCTTTTCAATGGCTACTTTTATTCATTTATGGATGAAGCAACTGGGGTCTGAAATATTGTTACTGACCCACAGCTCCCAAGACCTCAAGCTGTATTTTTCCAAAGTAGTTTAACAAAAATGATCCCTAAACTGATTTTGTAGTTTGGTAACTTTTTACCAAAATACTTTACTGTCTATACCAATTAAACTTTTTTTAGTGCCAGCATATATATATATATATATATATATATATATATATGTATTTATAAACATATTTATATGTGAAATATAAATCTATATGAATTTATATTGTATATACACATGTGCACATACTTCACATGTCTGCAAATTTACAGCTTTTTATCCTTCTTTTGAAAATACTCTCTTATTTATCAGAACCAAGTCAAGCTTCACAGCTAGTTCACGAAACTATGAAAGCAGCAATGTTTTATAATGGAAGCATAGCCCAATACTGTGTTAACTGTGTGGCACATGTTCATCAGCACAAAGGATTGGTGATTGCAGTATAGTTTCCTATCAGTCTCTTTTGAAACTCATCAAAAAGTGTGTATGGCCCTGTTGTACAGTATTTCTATAACCATGTGTGACTTTACTAGGGTGTTTTCATTTAGGCAGGATAGCCAAATGAGGACAGTAACTGAAACATTGGAAATACTGTACAAACAATTGGTTAAACTGTAAGAAAGGAAAATGGTCAAAGCCAGTGTCAGATTTTTGTCAGCTATATAACCACTTGTTCAAATTCTGTCTGATGAAAAGGCTGCCCACATTGGTGTTAAAAAACTTAATTGAGCTCTATTTGGCTAACTTACTTTTAACCCACTGAGCCACCCAGGTGCCCCTTGGCTAACTTACTTTTGATTCATAAGCTTGATGATAAATCTTGACAACCTGTTGATATGACATTAGAGTTTAATTGGAAAATAAAAGAATTAAGCACATTTAATTAAAACTAATGAGATTTTATTTTTCCTTTTTAGAATTATTTTAATGGACACCATTTTATACCCATTAGTAAATAAAATCTTTTCAGAATCTCCTTTTTCATTCTTACCTTTATTGTTCTTGGTTTCCTTCCTCCTTATACCTTTTAATTGGATGCTTGTACAAGAACAAAATTTTGAAAATGTCTAAAATAGCAGCCTCTAAATTAGGTATTAGCATCTTGGAGAAAGGTTTATTTTTGGGCGACCTGCCAAGTGTCCTGCTAAATTACTGGCAACCAAGTACTTAATGTGACTTTCAGTCAATAAATGGCACCCATCTGTATATTTTCTTTTTTGGGAATATAAAATTGTCAAATTTTTTAACTCTAAGAGCTTCAATAATGAGTCTGGGTCAGTTTAGGAGCCAGCAGAATTAAATGTGTAGCTATTGCTTAATTTGTCAGAGAGATATTCAGGAACATTTTGGGCAACTATGAACTTGAATGAGTGAATAAATAAACCAACAAATCTAAAGCGTTAATTTTAATAACAGCAATTGTAATCGTTAACATTTAACTGTGTCCTTTAAGAAACTGATACTGAAGGAACAAAAAAAAATTAAATGATCAATTTTTAGAATTTCTAATGTGTATCATTTTGGGTAATTTTTCTTACATGATATCTGTTTTCTGGGAATAATGAAATAAGATATGTGAAACCTCCAAATAAATTGTTTTAGCAATAAGAAAATCATTGCTGTTTTGGAACTTTTAGTAGCTTGGTGACCTTTTAAAAAATGTTCCTTTTGTTTAATAAATATGTGGAGTAGACTTAAAAATTTTTATTTTTTCTCAATATGCTGAAAATCTATTTCTGTCCTATGAATAGACCTGAATGTTGGAAACCAGAGACTTCACAGAGCTTTGCTATGAATGAGTGAACCATAAAAATGTAACAGAGTTTTGAGTCATGGGCTCCCTCCAAGGTAAAGGTTCCTGTGACTCAAACCTAATCTCTGTGATCTTCCTTTCTCTCTGCAAAGATCCCATTTCTCTTTCCTTCTAGTAGTATTCCACATAACAGGTTATACCCTTCTCTGGCTTCCTTTCCATAGCCTGACCTAGCAAACCTTCATAAGTCCCTTAATTTACTCTTTTGGCTAGATAATTTATTGTTAAGATGGGATTTTCAGTATTATATTCAGATAATTATGATATAAAATTTCAAGTGTTTGAGTACACTGTATCACCTTATGTTTTCAGTATACTGGGAAGTACAAAGCCACTTATCATGGCAGAATAGGTGAAATCTGTGGCTTTAAGGCTACATGTTCTTAATGTAGATTCTATGAATTTAAAATGCTCGGGGTGCCTGGGTGGCTCAGTTGGTTCAGTGTTGGACTTCAGCTCAGGTCATAGTTGCAGGTTCTGGTATTGAGCCCCCATTGGTCTCTGTGCTCTGTGAGGAGTCTGTTTCTTCCCCTCCCTCTCCCTCTGCCCCACTCATGCTCTCTCTCTCTCTCTCTCTCAAATAAAAAATAAAATCTTAGAAAAAAATTTTTTAGATAAAAAATAAAATGCTAGTGGGGCGCCTGGGTGGCTCAATGGGTTAAAGCTTCTGCCTTCGGCTCAGGTCATGATCCCAGGGTCCTGGGATCCAGCCCCGCATGGGGCTCTCTGCTCCTCAGGGAGCCTGCTTCCTCCTCTCTCTGCCTGCCTCTCTGCCTGCTTGTGATCTTTGTCTGTCAAATAAATAAATAACATCTTTAAAAAAATAAAATAAAATAAAATAAATGCTAGTATACTGATGAAAGTTGAGTGGAAATAATGGCATGTTACCACAGGTGGGTAAGAAACAGGATCTCAAATATTTTCCACCTGGCAGTCTGTGTGGACCCCAGTAGACATTAATGTAGGCTGATAAAATAATCTTTTAAAATACAAGTGTCCCTTTGAAGGAGTAAAGCTTCGTTAGTTGTCATTTTAGTCTAGGGTGCTTTAACCATTAAGGATAATAGTATCAAAGTACACTTAGAGAGTTGATTTAGAAGGTTAAGGGCAGAGGAGAGCTTCCTCTCTTTCTCGTGAGGCTTACCTCTGTGAGGTGGAAGACTTGTAACATACAGAAGTATTGAAAAGCCGTAAAATCAAGGAGGCATTTGGGAAAAGGAAGGAGGATGTTCAAGGTAGACCTTTCACTTTGGGTGAGAGTCTTTGTTGTGGTGTCATCCTGACAATCACCTTTCTGTTTGCAAGATTCAGTCTTCTGATGTCCTTGCAGGGTCTCAGGCCCCATCCTGGACTTACTGTGTCAGAATCTCCATTTTCACAAGATCCACAGGTGATTCGTGTGCACATTAAAGTTTGGGAATCACTGCGCCAAGTGACTTATCTAGGAGTTAAGCAGGCTTGGTTAGTTTAGATAGCAGCTCTTCCACTTTCCACATCACCCTCCTCCTTCTATCCTCCCCTTGCTTCCTTCATTCCTTTAATTTGATCTTCCCAGCTACTCCGGACTTTTTTGAGCTCAGTGTTATATGCCATTGGCACTTTCCTTTTGAGACATGAAGAAAAAGAAGGGAGGAAGGTGTGCTAAATATACCACTAAAAAAATGTTGGTGAAATAAGTCAGATTTCCCTCTTCTATGACCCTCATCATCCACTTTATGGTTTATTAGATGGCAGAAGATTGTCTTACGTACGCCCTTCAGTAGATATTCCCTGTAAACCCAGAGAGCCTCTCATGTAAGGAAGTAAGATTATTAGATCTTAGGACACACTGGGGCAGAGCTTTTGCCTGGTACTATTCTCATAGTACCTAATAGAAGGGCTGACAGCTTTCAGCCAGATGACTAATTCTTCTGCTGTTAAGTGTTCTGCTTCTCTAGCTGGTATGAGGAAAGAAGCAGATGTCTGATATCTCATGAGTAAATTTCAAACAGCATCTAATTCTAATGGCATTTTTGGCACCAAAGAGGTTGCCCCCTCCCTCTTAAAAGTAAAAATGATGGATATTTTCATGATCCTACCACACTTTTAGAATTTATGACCCTTGCCTACATTTTAATATCAGTGTACTATGAGTTGTAAATAAATCCATTAATGGTGTTCGTTGTTGAGAACAGTGGACCTGGTACATGAAGGTTAGCTAGGTTGTATTTCATCTACTAGAAGATTATTGAGAGTAAACTAAAGCAAGGAAAAGAATAATTTTCTTGTATTTTTGTTGTAATATGGGGATAAAAAATAATTCTCAAGCCTTTTCTTTTTAAAACTATATTGAAAATGAATCTCACAAGTAGCTTCAAGGAACATCTTTGTAACTAATGTAATTTCCCTTCTTTCATCTGTCCATTTTCATGCACTATTTCCTTAATTAATAAATCAGAGAACATGAGTGTCGTTTGCAGAGAACACCAAGTGTTTAAACAATTTCCTCTTCTTTTAAAAAATATTTTATTTATCTATCTATTTATTTGTTTGTTTATTTGAGAGAGAGAGAAGGAGAGAGAAGGGGCAGGAACAGAGAGAAAGAGGAATAAGCCGACTCCACGCTGAGCATAGAGCCCGATGCAGGGCTTCATCCCATGACCCTGTGATCATGACGTGAGCCAAAATTAAAAGTTGGACACTTAACCGACTGAGCCACCCTGGCGCCCCTACTGCCCACAATTTCTGAGGAAATCTTGGCAGTCTTTTCATCTGCGAGGTTCGTAGTAATGATTGCAGATGCCTATGTGGATGTGGGAAAGTGGCTTCTTGGTCACCTGGCCATTTTATTAGGTATTGCTAGCAGGTAACACAGATCTTCTAGAAGAAGTCTGTGTCTTCTTGTCACTTTTTTCTTCTTTTACCACCCTTCTTCTCCCAGTGATGATGTGGTTGCTCTTGAGAAAGCATGTCACAGCCTAGTGGGAAACATCAGATCAAACTAAAGATCTTAGAGTAGTGTTTCTTACCCAAACTCTTGTACTCGTGCTTTCAGCACTTACAAAAATATACAGTTTAAGTGGGTATGCAGATCTATGGAACAGAACTGGGAATTCAGAAATACATCCATTGGACAATTTGTTTGCAGCAAGGGTGCTAAAACGATTCAGTGGGGAAATAAGAGTCTCTTCAACAAAGGGTCCTGAGACAATTAGCTATCCACATGCAAAAAATGCAGCTGGACTCCCACCCCACACCACATAAAAAAATTAACTCAAAAAGGATCAGCCATCTACATATAGGAGCTAAAACTATAAAATTCCTATGAGAAAACATAGGAATAAATCTTCATGGTGTTGGATTTGGCAGTGGATTCTTAGACATGACACTGAAAGCAGAGTTAAAAGGGAAAAGATAGATAAAGTGGACTTCATCAAAATTATAAACTTTGTTTACCAAGAGAGATTATCAAAGTGAAAAGACAACCTACAAAATGGGAGAAAATATTTGCATGTCACATATCTAATAAGGATCTAGTACCCCAAACAGATGATAAAAACATAATAACTGAATTTTTAAATGGACAAAGTGTTTGAGTAGACATTCCTCCAGAGAAGATATACAAATGACTAACAAGCACATGAATGGATGCCTAACATTATTAGTCACTGGAGAAGTACAAATCAAAGCAATGAGTTACCACTTCACACCCACTAGGATGGCTATAATCATAAAAATGAAAAAGTGATGGCAAAGATATGGAGAATTGGAACCCACCTACATTGCTGGTGGGAATGTAAAAAGGTGCAGCTGCTCAGAAAAGAGTTTAGTGGTTCCTCGAAAAGCTAAACATAAAATTACCATATGACCCAACAATTCTGTTCCTAAAGTATATATTCAAGAGAATTGATACAGGTACTCAAATAAGTACTTATTTATGAATGTTAATAGCACTATTTACAGTAACTAAAAGGTGAAACAGCCCAAATTTTCATCAGTAGATGAATGGAAAAACATGTTGTGTTATATTCACACAATGAAATATTACTCAACCATAAAAACGGGTAAAGTCCTGATACTTCATACAGCATGGATGAACCTGTGATCTTATTAATATTATGCTATATAAAAGAAGTCAGACATGAAGGGTCACATATTGTAAGACTTTGTTTATATGAAATAACCACAACAGGTAAATCCATTGAAAGAAGATTGCTGGGGCTAGGGAGAAGGGAGAGCAGCAAGTGAGTAATGGTTATGGGTTTTTTCTTTGGGGTAATTACGTATTTTCAAAATAGATAGGGTGGTTGCATAACATTTCAAGTGTACTAAATATTGAACTGTGCACTTTAAAGTAAGTTTATCTTATGTGAATTTTACCTCTATTAAAAAAAAACACTAGTACACAGAGATAATGCGATCAACACCAGCATGTTCAAATACGGTGCATTTTCGGAAAAGTTTCCTGTGGAGTTAGAGTGCTTTATTCTGAAACTATTGGGAGAAAACACTCAAAAAACTAGATGTCCTGTTATTTTGTTTTGTTGTAGTGTGTAGGGTTTGGTTTTGTCTTTTTGCCTTTTGCAAATCAGAAAAGCTAACAATGTTTAGAATTTCAGATTGAAAGAATTGTTTTTCTTTTTTGGATGGCATTTGCATAATTATTTTGATAGGAATAATTAAAAATGCTAGAAGACAACATGATAGAAGAAAATATTAAAACCATTATAAATGATTACTAAGAGTATAATAAAATCTTCATAGTGTTGACGGATCCAGTGCTTAACAGAGTATATAATGTGTCAGCCTTGAAAGTGTGCTAATCATCCGCTCAACAAAAAAGATGAACAAAGGGATTAAAAGAGCTTTGGTCTCTAGTGGTTCTTTTCGATGAAGGCTGAGTAGATTTAATGTTCATTTGCCACATATGGTTTCATTAATAGCAATTCAGCTTTTCTCTGCCCCATTTGAGTCTTTACAGCTAGGGAGGTGAATTGAGCTTCCCATCAGACTTGCCAGTTTCCACATGTACTGTCTAAGGTTATCTTTCAACACTTTCTAAACCATGTGAAGAAAATCTTTATTCATAAATTAGCTTATTTCATGATTAAAGTCAATAAATGTTTTACTGATGTTGTGTTTGATTAAAAAATATAGATATCAAATGGAAAAAATAGAGGTATCAAAGTAAGAATCTTTTTTTTTTAAATATTTTATTTATTTATTTGACAGAGAGAAAGATCACAAGTAGGCAGAGAGGCAGGCAGAGAAAGAGGGGGAAGCAGGCTCCCTGCTGAGCAGAGAGCCCGATGAGAGGCTTGATCCCAGGACCCTGAGATCGTGACCTGAGCCGAAGGCAGCAGCCTAACCCACTGAGCCACCCAGGTGCCCCTCAAAGTAAGAATCTTAATTATCTATCTCAGATGAGAATGAAATGCAATGAGAGGTGTACTTTAAAAAAGGGTTGGAGGGGTGCCTGGCTGACCCATTTGTAGAGAATCTGACTCTTGATCTTGGGTCATGAGTTCAAGGCCCATGTTGAACATAGAACCTACTTTTAAAAGATGCAGTTAAAGATGGACTTAACTTGAAATGAAAACATGCTGCTTCCTTCAAATTGGCCTTTTTGACTCTCTTTCTGTCCTCACTTCAGACCTGGAACTCCAACCTGCTTTCTTGTCTTGTAGATTAGAAACTTTCTTCTGGCTCCTTGATGATGGTCCATCAGCCTCCTCTGCTGGACACATCACCACTGGAGATGAAACACCTGAATACATAGAATTTTTTGTGAAATCTTTTGTTTTAGGCTAACTATTAAATTAAATCTACACTCCTACTAATACAGGAATGATTACAGAATGACAATGAGAAATACTGCCAGCAGATACTGGATAATAGAGTGGCTGGAAACCATAAAGCAGCTTATGTTTAAGTAAGAGAGAGCATCAGAATGAGTCAGAGGGACAAAATATGATTTCTGGTCCACTTCTTTCTCTTATTTTTCTGTGAATCATTACCATATTATACCATGGCCTTTTTCTAGCAACAGACTCTCTTTGGGCATCCAGCCACCACATGATACTATTCCTGAAGGTTCTATTCTTATTCTCCTTCCTTGGCAGAAACACCCCAGGGAGGGAGCCAACTCAAATTCCCCTTTCCCAATTACCTTCTAACTATTTCTCCTATCCCACATTCCCAGCTATTCCCCTCAAGGCTTTTCTCTGTCTAATAAGTCCAGATGGGCCCAACCTCCTTATACTTTTACTTTTAGGTTATATTTGTCTTTCTGTATCTTTAATGAGCTCTGTTTCACATTTGCCTGTGTTTAAAAACGATAGGGAGAATGCAAAGAATGACTTCCCTGTACAACTTTATTCCTGAAGGGAATACCATTGTGAAGACTGCACCAGTATGAACTAGTAATTCATTGTGCCCATGATATCCACTCTTCATTAATATTTTGTAAGGTTGCAGTGAACATAGATTTGCTACCTGTACTGTTCTAATAGTCTTATGAGACATAATTCAGTTGGTCTTCAAGATAGTGAATCCTTATTAAATATAGTTTGATTGGAAGTCATGTCTGATAAAATATTCTATCACTTTAGATATTTACTAAAACCTCATTACATTGGGATGAATGACTTAATAAGTAGTCAGAGTTTCTATTATTTAACTGTAAAATCTTTTTATGTAAGAGAGATATTTCTCTGTTAGCCACTAATGTCAGAATTTATTCTGCTGACATGCTCAGATATTGTCTTCCTATTCACATGTTATACGGTCATCTCATACCACAGGAATGTTATTGGCCAATGCAAACCAAGATTATGGCTTAAAAACAAAACAAAATACAAACCCTGCTTATTTACCAACTGTCTAGGGCTGGAGTCTTCGTATTTTCTCTGCAGCGAGACTAAGGATTTCATGAGTTAGGAGAGAGTGGAAAGGGTTAATAGGAAGACTTGAGGTGGAAGTATGGGATGTTGTAAGCTTCAGTATGAATCTGCTCTTAGCAGTGAGCTAGAGTTGGTTAGGAAAGCCGCGGCAGAGTACCTACCAGGACCGTATTGTCAGCAAGTGACTTGGAACTTACTTTTAAAAAGGAGTTCATCTCAGCCCCATTTCCTTAGTTCACAACTCATAAGATCAATTATTAACTTTAAGTTATCAAATAGGTTTCCTTCTAGTTACCTATTGTGTGAGCCCTTTCCAATGATAGCATAAGATTTACTATATCACTCAATTCTCTGTCAGCTCAAGCAAAGAAGGTATTCAACCCTAACTCCTTTAGAGTCTTAAGTGGTCATATTTTTTATTCACTCTTATTTAAGATTACAAAAATCTTGAAAATGTGGTTTTATATTTCAAAATCTACCACATTTAAATCAATGTATAAGTTCAAGGGCATTGGAATCAGTATAATTTATGGTTCTCTTTTCATCTCAGCATGAATAACTTCAAATTCAGTGAAGTGTTGTTTGGCTTTTCTTACCCAAATGGTATACTTATCTGATTCACTTCAATAGTTGCCTATTTTCCCTTTCAGAAATGTCTGTTCTCTCACCAGGAGACTAAAACATTGTGCAGATGTACAGTTGGATACAATGATGCCAATATAATATATGCACTGTTCAATAATTTATTTTGTATCTGGAGTGATGCATCTGTTTCTTTCTTGTGGGAGGGGGTTTGAGCTTCATTTCAATGTCATTTTAGGTACTGGTCCAATTCTTCCATCCAGTTAACCAAAAATGAAAATTTCCATCTGTTCAATTGCCATTCAGAGGAATGTTTTATCTCTGAAGCACATTATGACAACTAAAATTGACAGCATAATCTGTCTGACTTTTTTTTCTTTTATTTCCTCTTCATATTCTCTTGAGCTTTAACAAGAGAGTATTCTTTTTTAGAGCTGCCTAAGATTATAGGACTTACTCTTTCTTCTCTCTAGTAACTGTAGACCAACAGAGCGTGAATGGCTGTCCACTGTTCACTGCTTTATTGTGTATTTTTTCCTGTCCATTAGTGACCCAACAGGAAACATACTTGTTAGTATGCTATTAACAGAACAATGCAAACATAGCATTCTCTTTCTATAAGAGTAAATGCCTGTCAGTACTATTTGGCATTCCATTGAATGCAGACTCTTTCCAATTGACGTTTGGAAGGTACAGTTACAGGCTGATTTTTTTATTGATTATTCTGTACTTTAGAAAACTGGCTAAGGAGGTCTTTGGAATATACTGTCTCTGAAGTTTTTAACTCTTTATTTAAAGAACGAAGAATATTACCTCAAATAGGTTTTGTTGCTGAAATGGCAGAAAGATTTATTTATTCATACTCCAACAAATAAGCAAAAAAACAAAAACAAAAACCCCTTTCTATTTTTGGACCGGTAAAGTTTTTAGGTGCAATAAATTAAACAAGGTCCTATCCCTCCAATGAAGGGTTATAGCCTTGGAGTAACATGGAAAGATTAAAATGACTAATTTTCATTACAGTGTAAAAAAAGACATAGCAATAGGGGTGCCTGGGTGGCTCAGTGGGCTGAGCCTCTGCCTTCAGCTCGGGTCATGATCCCAGGGTGCTGGGATCAAGCCCCACATCGGGCTCTCTGCTCAGCGGGGAGCCCACTTCCTCCTCTCTCTCTGCCTGCCTCTCTGCCTACTTGTGATCTCTCTCTCTGTCCAATAAATAAATAAAATCTTTAAAAAAAAAAGACATAGCAATATACTGAAACTTTAGCTGTGCTGAATTCAGAAAAAAATATTATTGTAGATTACTGGATTTCTTTGAAATGTCTACACTTGTAACAAAAATCTCTGATATCCTGTACTCTTTCTTATTTTCTTGAAGAGATTATGTGATGGTTACATTGCAGTAATGACCATCATTTTTCTATTCTATATGATATTTGTGCTGGGGCACCTGAGTAGCTCAGTCGGTTAAGGGTTTGACTCTAGATTTCGGCTCAGGTCATGATCTCAGGGTTGTGAGACTGAGCCCCACATTGGGCTCTGTGCTGGGCATGGAGCCTGCTTGGGATTTTCTCTCTCCCTCTGTCTTTTCCCTTCTTCCCCCATAAGAAAAAAAATATCTGTGCCTTTGTAGCCCTTTTGAGGTATATTGGGCTGTTTGCATCTATATTATTTTTTCTACATGTCTGTGCTCACTAAGTTTTTGTGTCCTTATTGTTTTTATTTTTTCCTATTTTCCCGTGATGGCTTACAGGTATGTTCTTTACCTTTCTGTGTCTTATGACCTTCCTGTAGAAAACATGAATTCTTGCTTATCAAATAAGTAAGTTAGAGAACTACATTCCAGTGGTATTGTGTGCTACCCATTGTAAAGAATAGTACTTTAAAATGGAGACTGATTTTTTTTTTATGGTTTGAAGTCTTTGATATGATGGGTGACCAACTGTAGACCACTCAATATGTGTATTTCAAAAGCTATGATTGTGAAATCCATTGGAATATGACATAAGCTCTTGAGAGTGTTAAACATCAGAACTAAAGGAGTCCAGGTCTTAGATGTTTTTTAGCTGTTTTAATAAGAAAATACATGCATTCGTATACTTTGTGGGAAGCTGAGTAAATTTAAGTCTCGTATTTGAAGTATTTGGGATCTCTTGATCTTAGAAAATCTCCTGATAAACTGTTAATGGTGTTTCAGCTTCATCAGAAGTGCTAAAATTTGTCATAGTCTACTCCTATGGACGGTTTTCTTGGGGAACTTTAACTAGGTAACATTTAAGACATAGTCACATCATTTAAAGAATTAAAATCTATTATAGTCCCAGGACTACAAGTGTTTATGTTTGGAAAACATTTTAAACTTCTCTCCTTAATCACCTAAAAAAGTACAGAAGGGGAGAAAGGGAAGAAGTGGGGAGGGGGACATAAAAAGAGGGGGAAAAAGGAAGACAGGAAAGAAGAAAAAAAAAGTTGGAGTCAAATTCCTGCCTTAGCTCACAGTCTTTCGAGAAAAATCGGTCATATGGTAAGTAGAAAGTGCCATGAGAGTTCAGTAGTTGTATGAACCATTTCTTTTAGTGCTGAGGAAGACTGAAAAGAAAACAAAGGTGTAGTTCTTAAAAGCAAAGTAGAAATTTTTTAAATGGAAAAAGGAGAGTAAGATTGTGGAAGTATTCTAGGGAGAAGGAATGGCATGAATTAGTTCTGTACCTGTAGATACTCATATACTATTTTTTGTTATTCTAGTACTTAAGAACTTTTAGTATGAAATCCAAAATGTTTTATTCAGTAAGTGTGTGTTGCTAACATATTTTACATACATCAGTGAATATGGTGGATATAAAAGTAAGTCACATTCAACCCTGTCCTCACAAGCTGTGTGACATAGTTGACAAATTCCAAGGATGGGTAGCCAGGCAGACCTGGATTTGAATCTTATCTCAACCACTAAGTATTTGGTTGACTCACAAATAATTATGGAGCATCTACTATGTTCCAGGTATTATTCTAAGTGCTGGAATACTTGATAGAAAAAAAAGATATAAAAGGTACATGTTCTCTCATGTCATTCTAATATTTCCCTTCAACTGTGATATAATTGGCTTACAACATTGTGTAAGTTTAAAATGTACAACGTGATGATTTGATACCCATATATATTAGGAAATTATTACTACAATAGAGTTAGTTAACACTTCCATCACCTCACATAATTACTTTTTATTTTTGTATGTGCTAAGAACATTTAAGATCTATTGCCTTAGCAATTTTCAAGTATATAATACAGTATTATTAACTGTAGTCACCACGTGGTACATTAGACTACCAGAACTTGCTCATTTTGTAAGTGGTAACTGGTACTCTTTAACCAACATTTTCCACACCCCCTACTCCCTGACAACTGCCATTCTATTGTTTCTATGTGTTCAGTTTTTTTTTTTTTAAGTTTCCATGCATAAATGAGATCATGCAGTATTTGTTTCTGTCTGACTTATTTCACTTACAAGAATGCCCTCAATGCCAACAACATCTTGTTGTTGCCAGTGGCAGGATTTCTTTCTTTCTCATGGCTCTGTAGTATTCCATTGAATATATATACCAATCTGCTTTATCCCTTTATCTGCCCGATGAGCATTTAGATTGTTTTCATATCTTAACGATTATGAATAATGCTGCAGTGAACATGGAACTATTGATAGCTCTTTGCAATACTTATTTCATTTCCTTTGAGTATATACCCAGAAGTAGGATTGCTGGATGATATGGTAGTTCTATTTTTAATTTTTTAAGGAACTTTCATACTGGTTTTCACCATGGATGTACCAATTTACTTTTTTTTTTTTAACCAGCAGTGCACAAGTCTTCCTTTTTCTCCACATCCTTGCCAAAACTCATCTCTTATCATCTTGACAATAGTTGTTCCTACAGGTATGAGGTGTCATAGCATTCTAATTTTAGTAGAGGGAAAGAGAAAATAAATATATAAGTAATATTTTGTCAGATAATAAGAAATGTTATGAAGAGATATGTGATAAACAAGATAGGGAAAAGGCCATTTGAATTTTGCTTTTGATAGAATGATCTGAAAGGGCCCTAAGACATGAATAGTTTTCTGTTTTTAGAACAGAAAGAAGAATTATAGCCGGACTCTAGGGAGCTAAGAGGAGAGTCATATGCCGTGAAGTCAGAGGTAGTCTGAGGCCAAATCAAGTAGAACTCATTGATTATGGTAAAAAGTTTGGGTTTTATTCTAAATATATTTGGATGTTATTTTAAGCAGGGAGACCTGATATGATTGGTCTTTAGACTTTTTAATTTTTAAAAAATAGGCTTTTTGTTTTGTAAAATTTGATGTCCAAAATGGAAGTAAAGAATGAGTTATATATTATCTGACTTTTTTGTTTAATCTAGAAGTAAAAATAGAAAATAAAATTGATACTGACTACTAATCTCAATGGTGATAGTTGTCTTCCGTACTGAACTGAGTATTCCTTAAAGATAGATGTTATATGTAATTCTCTTTGTACTTTAGCTTGGTAACTGGCCCTTTAGTGGGTGAATAACTTCGTGCCTATGGAAGATCACATAGGTTCTGAGTGATCAAGCACCACTACCGGTCATGGAGACATGACATGCAAAGAGCTGTTTCAGACCAAAGGCACCTATATAAGAATTAAAGATTTTCTGAGATAAGATGTGTTACCCATAGTACTAAATTAAAAACAGTCTAGTTAAAACCCTGGGTCAGCCTCATTCCATACACTGGAATACTACTCCTATGTGACTATATCCTTTGCATCCAGTAGGAATTATACATTTTATTCTTTTCATTAGAAAAGTGTATTTAACACATACTTGATCATTCCTGGGGATATGTCTAGAAAATGTACTGGAATAGGTACATAGAATAGTACTAAAATAGGTATTACCATCTAGTTAGTTAATATTATAATAGAATCATGACCTTTTAGTTACTTAATTTCAATGATTATTTTGGTCAAAGTATTTGACTCATCAGGGCTTCCAAAAATATTAAAAACACCGAGTCTCTGGTTTTGAAACAATACAGTAGAAAGAAGCTATCAATTAGTGTTTAAGGGGCGCCTGGGTGGCTCAGTGGGTTAAGCCGCTGCCTTCGGCTCAGGTCATGATCTCAGGGTCCTGGGATCGAGTCCCGAATCGGGCTCTCTGCTCAGCAGGGAGCCTGCTTCCCTCTCTCTCTCTCTGCCTGCCTCTCCGTCTACTTGCGATTTCTCTCTGTCAAATAAATAAATAAAATCTTTTTTTTTTTAAAGATTTTTTAAAAAAAAAAAATCAATTTCTCATACCTTAATATCTAATACCTTAATAACTAACTGCTAAGAGCAGTTCTTTGTAAGAAAGATATTTATATACAGTTTTTAATAACGCTGGAATTTGTGTGTCACTTTATGGCTTTCAAAATACTTCTTTATACCTTATTCCTCTTGAGGTTCAAAATGACTTCTCAAAATCATAGAAAAATTGCTTAAATTTTAAATTTTTTACAGTTGAGCCTTTTCATTACCTATAAAATGAGGATAATTCCAGCTTTCTGGAAACATGAGCAGTAGAGAATATATAAAGGGCTTAGTATGGAGTGAGTGATCAATAAATGGTAGTCAGTATGATTATTATCATCATTATTCATGATTATATTTATCAAACATTTGAGGCACATATGGGCTACCCTCCCTAGCTAGTAACACAATCAGTGAATGTAGGTCCTTCTAATTCAAGAGCTCATGCTCATCTCTTTCCACTGTTTTCACTTCTATAGAGTCAGATCACATTAAACTCTGTAGAGAAAATAGCAGTGAATAATAGCATTGAAAGATGGGTTGCATTTGTAATATACAACATTTTTTATGTGAACTGTTTTCCCCGTCTCTCTCATCAGTTTTTCTAATTTTATTTTTTATTTCTTTGTGTGTCTTCCATTTGACCTTCTAGAAAACTAAGAAAGATTAACAAGCATGTGTTTACAGATAGCAAAGGTATTTATATACATTTTTATTTAATAACACCAGAAGTTTGTATGGTGCTCTCTACTCTTCAGAATACTTGGTTTAACCTTATTCCTCTTGATGTTCAAAACAACGTCTCAAGATCTTAGAAAAATTGTTAAATTCACTGAGACTCAGTTTCATTACCTATCAAATGAGGATGATTCCACCTATCCTGAAGTGGTATCTTTATACATTATCATTTCTAGACATCATGTTTATCTTTTACTCCAGTGTTTACTGGCAGTTACTGTCTATCATCATCATGATCATGGCTTATAGTGATTCCTTACATTTTGTTTAAAGTCTCTAGCAGTGTATTCAGATTGTGGTTTTTTTTTTTGTTTTTTTTTTTTAGATTTTTAAAAAAGTTTTATTTATTTGGGGTGCTTAGGTGGCTCAGTTGGTTCAGCATCTGCCTTTGGCTCTGGTCATGACCTTAGTGTCTTAGGATGGAGTCCTGCATCTAGCTCCCTACTCAGTGGGGAGCCTGCTTCTCCATCTTCCTCTGCCCTTCCCCCACCCCTTGCTCGCTCACTCTCTCTCTCAAATAAATAATTAAAAGTAAAATAGGGGCGCCTGGGTGGCTGAGTGGCTTAATGCCTCTGCCTTTGGCTCAGGTCATGGTCTCAGGGTCCTGGGATCGAGCCCCGCATCGGGCTCTCTGCTCAGCGGGGAGCCTGCTTCCTCCTCTCTCTCTGCCTGCCTCTCTGCCTACTTGTGATCTCTGTCTGTCAAATAAATAAATAAAATATTTTTTTAAAAAAGTAAAATAAAGATTTCTTTATTTAAGAGAGACAGAGGGCGAGTGCTCATGGTGGGTGGGTCAGAGGGAGAGGGAGAGAGAGAATCTTCAAGCAGATTCCTCTCTGAGTGTGGAGCCCAACTCAGGGCTTGATCTCACAACCCATGAGATCATGACCTGAACCTACACCAACTCTTAACTGACTTAGCTACCCAGGTGCCCCCAGATTTTGATATTGTGATATATTTTTAGATGTTACAATATAGATGTATTCTGAAGCCAATAAATTTGGGTAACAATTTGTTCAGTAGGGTTACTTAGATTATCTAGCAAAATGCAGAATCTGTTGGAGCTTTCTATTTTCTGTTGTCCCCTGGGAATCTCCAAGAAGGAAGAGGGTATATAGTAGATGATATATATATATATATATATATATATATATATATCCCCTTAACTAATTTTTTTTCCAATTTATTTATTTTCAGAAAAATAGTATTCATTATTTTTTCACCACACCCAGTGCTCCATGCAAGCCGTGCCCTCTATAATACCCACCACCTGGTACCCCAACCTCCCACCCCCCTGCCACTTCAAACCCCTCAGACTGTTTTTCAGAGTCCATAGTCTCTCATGGTTCACCTCCCCTTCCAATTTACCCAAATTCCCTACTCCTCTCTAACGCCCCTTGTCCTCCATGCTATTTGTTATGCTCCACAAATAAGTGAAACCATATGATAATTGACTCTCTCTGCTTGACTTATTTCACTCAGTATAATCTCTTCCAGTCCCGTCCATGTTGCTACAAAAGTTGGGTATTCATCCTTTCTGATGGAGGCATAATACTCCACAGTAATCTCTTTGATATCAGCCACAGCAACTTCTTTCAAGATACGTCTCCAAAGGCAAAGGAAACAAAAGCGAAAATAAACTTCTGGGACTTCATCAAAATCAAAAGCTTCTGCACAGCAAAGGAAACAGTCAAAAAAACAAAGAGGCAACCCACGGAATGGGAGAAGATATTTGCAAATGACAGTACAGACAAAAGGTTGATATCCAGGATCTATAATGAACTCCTCAAACTCAACCCACACGAAACAGACAAACACATCAAAAAATGGGCAGAAGATATGAACAGACACTTCTCCAATCAAGACATACAAATGGCTATCAGACACATGAAAAAATGTTCATCATCATTAGCCCTCAGGGAGATTCAAATTAAAACCACATTGAGATATCACCTTACACCAGTTAGAATGGCCAAAATTAACAAAACAGGAAACAACATGTGTTGGAGAGGATGTGGAGAAAGGAGAACCCTCTTACACTGTTGGTGGGAATGCAAGTTGGTACAGCCTCTTTGGAGAACAGTGTGGAGATTCCTCAAGAAATTAAAAATAGAGCTTCCCTATGACCCTGCAATTGCACTCCTGGGTATTTACCCCAAAGACACAGATGTCGTGAAAAGAAGGGCCATCTGTACCCCAATGTTTATAGCAGCAATGGCCACAGTCGCCAAACTATGGAAAGAACCAAGATGCCCTTCAACTGATGAATGGATAAGGAAGATGTGGTCCATATACACTATGGAGTATTATGCCCCCTTAACTAATTTAACCAAAGAATCCTTTCCCCCTGCCCAGAAAGATTAATTTTATTGGAATAAACAGATCTAAAGCAATGATTATCTGAAAACTCTGGACCCATTACATCAGTATTGGTTAGGGTACTTTAAGTTCCAAGATTCCTAGGTCATGCCCCAGTCCTGCTAAAACAGAATTTGGGGAAGTGGCATAAAACATCTCTTAATTTTTCTTTTCCCTTCTCATAAGTGATTGAGCTAATTGGAGCTCCATTCTCAACTATCTGCTAGTCTTCTTCAAGGTGTGGCGTTTACTCCCATGGCTTCAGTGCTCCATTGCTCTAAAACATACTGGGTTCATTTCTCCTATTTACTGATTGTAGATGCTTAGAGATAATAGCTTTTTGAACAACTCTGATCAGATGCTTCATGGGACCTCAGACTTCTCATATTAAAAGTGAAACTAATTATTCCCTTCCTAAAAACAGAAACAAAACCCCCAAAAAAACAAATGAGAAAATCCCCTCTACTTCTTTTTTCATGTTGCCTGCCTTAGTAAGTGAAGCCTATCCCAGACCTAGATGTCCAAGTCAGGAACCTAAGAATCAGGCCTAGCTCTTCTTCCTTATTCACAATATCCCTTCAGTTACCAAGCCTGTCAATTATATTTTCTAAGTACTTATGCAGTCCTTCCAGTTCTATCCATAGTACCTCCATCCTAATCTAGCCCTCTGTCACTTTTCTCATAAACTGTAATTGCCTCTTGATTTCCTACCTCCAACCCTGTTCTTCTTTAATTTAGGCTCCACACTACACTCTTTCTGATATTTTCAAGCTTCCAATATGGATGATATAGCTATTTCGCTTTAACCAGTGATTTCATACCACCGTTAGGATTAAATCTGAGCTGCTCAGTTTAAGAGGCATGTCAAAGGCCCTGCCTGCCTGACAAGCATGATCTCACTCCACTCTTCCCCTTGCTCTCTAGTGTTCATCCACTCAAGATTCTTCCATTCCTGGGCGCCTGGGTGGCTCAGTGGGTTAAGCCGCTGCCTTCGGCTCAGGTCATGATCTCAGGGTCCTGGGATCGAGTCCCGCATCGGGCTCTCTGCTCAGCAGGGAGCCTGCTTCCCTTTCTCTCTCTCTGCCTGCCTCTCCATCTACTTGTAATTTCTCTCTGTCAAATAAATAAAAAAACAAAAAAACAAAAAAAAAAACAAACAAAAAAAGATTCTTCCATTCCTTCTCTGTATCGTTCCAGGCCTTTATACGTGTTTCCCTTGTCTCTAACTGCCTTCCCCTTCTCTTGTCCTTTCTTCTTCTAAGCTTTCTATCTAGCTAACTCATTGTTTACTTTCACTTAGATATCTCTTCCCAAGACCTTTCTTACTTTCTAGACCAGGTTAGAATCTCATGTTTTATCTTTTTTGTACTTCCTCACCACTCTTCATTGTTATCACCTATTTTGTTATAGTGGTTGCTTTTCATTGCAGTTGATGCTGCTTTTCGCCTTCCCTTATATATTGATCCCTCTTTTTTTTTTTTTATCTAACACCTATTTATTTATTTTTATTTTTTTAAAGATTTTATTTATTTATTTGAGAGAGAGACAGTGAGAGAGAACATGAGGGAGGAGAAGGTCAGAGAGAGAAGCAGACTCCCCGTGGAGCTGGGAGCCCGATGCGGGACTCGATTCCGGGACTCCGGGATCATGACCTGAGCCGAAGGCAGTCGTCCAACCAACTGAGCCACCCAGGCATCCCTATTTATTTATTTTTAAAAGAGATTTTTATTTATTTATTTGACAGACAGAGATCACAAGTAGGCAGAGAGGCAGGCGGGGGGCGGCGGGGGGAAGCAGAGCAGAGCAGAGAGCCAGATGCGGGGCTCAATACCAAGACCCTGGGATCATGACCTGAGCTGAAGGCAGAGGCTTTAACCACTGAGCCACCCAGGCACCCCGAACCCTCTTTTTTAGAGCAAGAACTCTCATTTTTAATGGGCGTATTGCCACAAGCAAACAACTATGTTCTTTCTTTTCCGTTATAGCTAGGTTTGGCCTTATGATTTAAATATTGGGAAATGAGATGTACATTGAATATGGCTTATGTAAAATAGTATTAAAGGGAAAACGCATGTTGTTCTTTGCTCTTCCCCCTTTCTTTTTCTGCTTATGAGCATGTGAATGTGTTGACTGGCCCCTTGAGTAGCCATACTGCTACTAATACAGTGCCATGAAACGGCACTGAGGACAAAAGAGGAGTGTACTGAGGACTGCATGGAAGGGGCCTGGATTTCTTATGACTGCGCTTTATTACCATTATCAGCCCTGGACTCCTGGCTTCCATGTTTACTTAATGTGAGAGAAAAATAAGCTTCCACCTTGTTAAAGCTAGTGTTAGTTAGTTACTTCAGTGTTTTTACTTTCTGATGTAGCTGTTCTTCACATGAACTTCCTGTGTTTGGATAATTCTGTAGCTTCTAAGTCTTACTAAAAAGCAGAGCCCTTTCACAGTAGAAGAGCTATATACTCACCTCTCTAGCTTCCCTCGTAGCTGGACTATGGATGTATGATCACGATTCAACCAGTGCAGAGTATTTCCCCCACTTGTGAATGCATGAGTTAGTGATACAAACAAATGGAGGCAGCAGCAAGTTCTTGCTCACAGTGATCATGGTTGGATGGGACTTTTGCTGGGTGAGCAGCAGTAGGTCATTCAGGCTGGAGGTGCCATCTGTTTTTCAGGACCAGTGAGATAACTGACAATTTTCACAGTTAATGCTTGCTGAGGTCTTCACTGGACAAGTTCTGCAGCATCACTTTCCATGGTTTCCTCCCTCATTACAATTTCTGAGCCTGTTTCTTCGCCTTCCCAGCAATTCCGTGACCTAACATTTTCTTTCTGGTTTAAACTGAGCACAGGTTTCTGTTGCTTGTGGTTAAAATCTTTGACTGAAATAGTTATGACTAGTCTTCCCTAGCAGACTGTAAATGCTAGAAGGGCTGTCTTCTCATTTCAATATACCATTTCAATATATCATAGCTTAGTTCCTGGCATATTAAATTGGTGCTCAGTATTTTTTCAAGATTTTATTTATTTATTTGACAGAGAGAGATCACAAGTAGGCAGAGAGACAGGCAGAGAGAGGGGGGAGCAGGCTCCCTGCTGAGCAGAGAGCCCAATGCGGGGCTCGATCCCAGGACCATGGGATCATGACCCGAACTGAAGACAGAGGCTTTAACCCACTGAGCCACCCAGGCACCCCAGTATTTTTTTTTTAAATAAATGAGGAATCTATGCCTCTGATCTTAACTTTTTTACCTACCCTAGCAATTTCACTTTAGCTCCATTAATCAACGGAAACCACTCTTTATAAGATATTTCTGGTGTTCTGCATTCCAAATCCATTGGATACTTTTCACTCTAGCTTGATTAACTTCTTTAAAGGCTTCATCACAGTATCCCTTGCTGGTTCTCATTTTATCATTCTGACTATTTTTCTTCCAGTTTCCGAAGCTATTCCTTGTTATCTGCCAGCTCTTATATCCTACTCTTCCCCCAGAATTCTTTCTTGAGCTTACCTACTTCTTTGGAATCAATTACTATACATGATGATCATTTTCAAACCTTATCTTCCATCCAGCCTCTCTCTCGATTTTCAACCACAATAAGCAGCTGCCTATTCAGGATCTCAACATTTAGATATCCCACAAACCTCTCAGATTCAATATGTCCTACATGTCTGAAATTAAACACATTTTGTTGTTCCTCCCCAGCAGACAGATATTATAGATATGGCTATTATCTAAATCATTTGCTTAATCTACTTCTCAGCAAATTAGCTGAAATTAAGTTAATATGCATGTGTAAATTCACAGTTAAAATTTGTTCTCAGATTTTTTTCTTTAGTACTTTCTATTTTTCTATTAGTGTGTAAATGAGACTGTTTATAACTTCCAAAATTTTGTTTAGTACCAGGACTTTAATAATGAATATATAGACACAAATAATAATATACATTAATAGTGCATGTTGAATAGCCCTGAACTGTAGATTACATCTACCATCTATATTTGTCTACCTTGATAAATAATTTTAATTACATTTTAAGTAATTTTAATTTATCATTTCTATTTAATGGAATTTTTAATCTTTTCAAAGTAGAATGAGTATCTTACCTTTTGGAAAAATGTAATACAAAACATACAAAGAAATGGGGCATAGTAATTGAAAAAATAGTCAAACTTAGTTGTATTTATTTTTTATATAAAAATTTCACCTATAATCTCACTTAATTCACTTTGACATTTTCAGTTAAGTGTTTTGAAAGTCATAATAGTAATTTGCTTTGACCAAATTTGTATTTTCCTTGAACTTTCTGAGTAACAATCATGTAAATAGTGTGACAGGGCAGTTTCAGTTAGAAGCTTCTTCACCAGTTCAATTACCTTGTAAGAAAAACCTATTCTTCATATTGGGAAATTATTAAGCCATATAAACAAATAAAAATTGGTTGTAATGTTGCAAACATTCAAACAGAGAAGTTGAGAAAAGTATTGAAATTTGCTAGGTAGCTTTTTTTTTTTTTAAGATTTTATTTATTTATTTGTCAGAGACAGAGGGAGAGAGAGCGAGTGAGCACAGGCAGACAGAGAGGCAGGCAGAGGCAGAGGGAGAAGGAGGCTCCCTGCCGAGCAAGGAGCCCGATGTGGGACTTGATCCCAGAACCCTGGGATCATGACCTGAGCTGAAGGCAGCGGCTTAACCCACTGAGCCACTCAGGCGTCCCTGCTAGGTAGCTTTTTATATTTAATCAGCCCAAGAAAACAGTTGATGCATAAAAGTATGTTAGCATAATTTTGCTCATTTGAAGCCCATAAGCTTAATTAGAATTTTTTTTTCTTTTTTTTAATTAAATTGATTTATTTATTTTCAGAAAAAACAGTATTCATTATTTTTTCACCACACCCAGTGCTCCTTTTCAACCACTTAATTTATGGAAGAACAGTAGTTTTTTTGGATTTTAATTTTGTTTAATGTATTTTGTTCAAAGGTACATAAAAAGAAATTTTTCCCTTTATAATAATTTCTTTCAACTCTCTTAAAATAAGTTATTTTAAGAGTTCCCTTTGTTGATATATTGATGTAATGCTATGTGCCTTGTATACTTAGGATTATATTAAAGCTAATGGACTTATTTCTAACTAGTTATTCTTTTCTATTATAAATCTGCTTGTATATTTGAACATTCTGAATAAAGCCAGTTTTTAAATTCATTGCCGTGAATACCATGACATTGAATATGCTTGTGTATCATGTATTCTGTGGACTGTTGCTTGTACATCACCCAGCGAAGGTATCTTTTGGTCTTGATAATTCCCAAGTTAATCTCTTCCTTTTGTAGAATTAGGAATTCACAAGGGTAAAATCAGCATTCACAGTAGTTTAGGGAAAATAAAACTAGAAATTTGAAAATATGCAGATAAGTTTCTGTGCTGTTTGTATAATTTATATGTATGTCATGTAGAAAGCATCTTTATAGGTATTCTACTGTTTTACACACCTGACCTGGGGACATGTCCAAATGGAGATTGTTGAATTTGATTGTAAGCCATTTCTCAATTTTTATTCTGGCACAATTGTCATTCTTAATTGAAGCTATTTTGGAAATGCCAAAGCTGATAAACTTCCTATTACTGTTAATTACCATATAACAGACCTTAGGTTTTATCAGTTTTAGGATAATGTTAAACTCTAGCCATCTACAGGGAATAGAGAACATTTTTTGCATATGCTTGATAGTTATTGAACACCTATGATATAAGTACTAAATAAGAATGCAGATTCTTTGTCCTCAAGTTTCTTGTTCATTACCTATTGAAACCAAATTTAAATAAAAGAACTATATCACAAGCAAAGCTGATTTTTATTTTTTTTTTATTTAAAAAATTTTTTTTTAAATTTATTTGACAGAGAGAGAGAAATCACCAGTAGGCAGAGAGGCAGGCAGAAAGAGAGAGGGAAGCAGGCTCGCAGCTGAGCAGAGAGCCCAATGTGGGTCTCGATTCCAGGACCCTGAAATCATGACCTGAGCCAAAGGCAGAGGCTTAACCCACTGAGCCACGCAGGTGCCCCCAAAGCTGATTTTTAAAGAAGATTTTATTTATTTATTTATTTGAGAGTAAAAGCAAGAGAGGGGGTGGGGCAGAGGGAGAAGCAGACTCCCTGCCAAACAGGGAGTCCACCGTGGGGCTTGATCCCTGTACCCTGGGATCATGACCTAAGCCAAAAGCAGGTGCTTAACCCACTGAGCCACCCAGGCGCCCCAAACAAGGCTGATTTTTAGGACATTTTCTGACTTTGTTCAAGTGGATATGCTCGGGTTTTAAACTCATGTTTAAACCTGTGTGTAATTACAATGGTAAAATTTTTTTAAAAAACTCTCTGACTGACTAAACCAGTATGCACTTACCTGGTATATTTAATTTTTAATGACTTTAAAGTTGTTACTAAATATAATACCCAATTTCTTGTGTTTCTATATTTAACAGGAAAGTCATGGAAACAAGATGATTGTTTGAATTTTTTTTTCCTTCTCAAGTATTTGGAAATCTTTCCACATTACTGCATAGCAAATTCTACGTGTCAGACTAACAAACCAGTGCTGTAAATTTCCAAGCTTTATTTAAAGGATGATTTAAAATCTGAAGGGGTTAAACAACTATAATAACTGTGGATTATATTTTAATAATTAAATATATTTGCTAGTAGTATTTTTTTAAATGATTCATACAGGGGAAAAACAATTGACCTTTGGCGTTCAGCAAGGTTTCTTTCTTTTTTTTTTTTAACATTGAAGTAGAAAAAGAGAGAGGTGCCTGGGTGGCTCAGTAGGTTAAGTGTCCAACTCTTGGTTTTGACTTAGGTCATGATTTTAGGTTTGTGGGATCTAGCCCGGAGCCAGCTCTGCTCTTAGCGTGGAGTCTGCTTGAGATTTCTCTCTCTCCCTCGCACTCTGCTCCTTCCCCTCTGCCACTCGCCCAACACCTGCATATGTCTCTCTCTCTCTTTCAAATAAATAACTAAAATCTTTTTTTAAGTAAAAGATTTTAGTTATTTATTTGACAGACAGAGACCACAAGTAAGTAGAGAAGCAGGCAGAGAGAGGAGGAAGCAGGCTCCCCGCCGAGCAGAGAGCCCGATGTGGGGCTCAATCCCAGGACCCCAGGACCATGACCTGAGCCGAAGGCAGAGGCTTTAACCCACTGAGCCACCCAGGCACCCCTAAAATCTTTTTTAAAAAGTGGAAAAAGAGAAAAGGCAGCAGAAGTAGAGAGTGAGATATTATACAAGTTGGAGAAGTAAAAGGCTGAAATTATATAACTATCTTTTGGGGGAAATAGAACTAATTTCAACAAAATCCTGTTGAACGATTGCTGTAGTTGCATGCATATTGAAATTATATAATGACATTTCTGGTAGGTGGCAGCCAAGTAGCATAAAAGCTAGTAGCAAATAACTATGTGGTGGGAAAACTATGGATTAACTGTCAGGAGGGAATGTGAAGCTTTGTTCTTTTTTGGCTCATTTTGCATTCTGCCACACTGATACATTCTGTCTTGATGTGTGTTGTCTTTCTTATGGTGGAGATAAATGCTTGAACAGTTACCATGGTTTCCCCAGCTGTCATAGTAGGTGTCTCTGGGACATTCTTACACCAAAGCCAGAGGATCCCAAATCAAATGCTGCTTTGTTTTTTAATCATCTAAATGTCACCCAACATGGCTGCATCCTATAGTTTTAGATATGAATAGTGACTTACAAGCCCAATTACAATAAGGGAGTTTGAGTTTTAGGGGCTGGTGCTGTGTTGGAAAGGTAAAGAGTGATATTGGCTCTTAGCTGTATGTTTTTTAAAAGGTTGGTTAGGTTGCTTATGCTATGGTAGCCTGTACCTCTTAGTACATCTCTGATATATCTGGGATATCTAGCCCCTGAGTGCATGGCCACTCTTGGTATGAGTCAGTATTACCCCAAAGAAAGTACTTATCTTCTCCTCTCTATCCCCCTTTTGTTGCTTAGAGACTCAGCATTTGCCATAGATCATCAGTATCTTCTTTTATCTAACTGTAGCTCTTCCTTATTTCCTTTTCAATAAGGTGGTGTTAGCATGAGATAGCCTACAATAAATAGTAGTTTTGATAAGAATTGATTATGCACTAGTAAAATTATTTTGGAGTAGCCAAATTCATATTAAAGTTATGTTGACAGTGTATTTTGGTTAGAATAAAAGCTCATACCCAGGGGCACCTGGGTGGCTCAGTGGGTTAAGCCTCTGCCTTCGGCTCAGATCATGGTCCCGGGGTCCTGGGGTCAAGCCCCACATCAGGCTCTCTGCACAGTGGGGAGCCTGCTTCCCCCTCTCTCTCTGCCTGCCTCTCTGCCTCTGTGATCTCTGTCTGTTGAATAGATAAATAAAAATCTTTTTTTTATGATGATCCATCAATTTTTAAATTTAATTTTATTTTTTCAGTGTTCCAAGATTCATTGTTTATGCAATCTTTTTTTTAAAAAAGGAGAAGGGGGTGCCTGGGTGGCTCAGTGGGTTAAGCCTCTGCCTTCGGCTCAGGTCATGATCCTAGGGTCCTGGGATCGAGCCCCGAATCGGGCTCTCTGCTCAGTGGGGAGCCTGCTTCTTCCTCTCTTTCTGCCTGCCTCTCTGCCTACTTGTGATCTCTGTCAAATAAATAAATAAAATAGTGAAAAAAATTTTTAAAAGCAAAAACAAAAAACCCTCATATCCAGAGAGTTAAGAATGCAAGTCCCTTCTGTATAAGCGTAATGTACATTAAAATCTTTGTAGGAACTTTGAATTAAAATGTAATCAAATAGATTATTGATTTGGGTTTCCTTTGGGCATACTGATAATTTGTTATGAATTGACTTTTGCTAAATCAAGTATCTGTAGAATTTCTTGAATTAAAAATAAGTGTTATTTTATGTGAAGTTTCAGAAACAGCTATAGTATTTACAGGTTGTGCAGGGGTGTGTTGGAGCAAGCCTTCACTGCCTTATAAGAGCAGATTTTAACATTTCAGGAATTTCATGTGCTGGTTGCTCAATACAGACATTACTTAAAATTAAATCATGTAAACTTGTAATTATGTTATATTAAAAACAAATACTCAAATACTTAAGATTCATTACTTCCTAATTGATGTTTTACTATTTTCTATGCTCTTGATGTTATTTATGCCTGTTGTATCTACATGGTTGAGATACTTACTATACAACGGTGGACTACTGTGTATCTTTTCCTAAATCCGTTTTCTGTGGTATCACTTGAACTTGGTCATGGTGGAGTATTTATACCACAGAAATTGGCGAATGCTACATGTCAGGGCTTGATGTATTATTTTATTGATTGCACTTAAAGTGATGGAGAAAATGTTAATGCACATTATGTCTATAGTCATTATATTGTAAATAGCACAAAAATTGAGGAAATATTCTTTCAAGATTCAAAAACTATAATCCAGTCAACGTTCATGGAATTACACTCAGAGAGGCAGTTGATAAGCATTTACCAGCATCCCACAAGATTAAATTCATCAAATCTTGTTAATTGTTTTGTTAACAAATCACCATTTAACATAACTGCTTTAAATTGAAGCTACAGAAATGACGATAAAATGTATTTTTATTCATCCAATATCAGTTGCTTCTCAGAACATGAGATATATTTATGCATCTATAATAAAAAACTAACTTGTCATTTTCTTAAATTTTATTTACAATAAGAAACTAGCTTTTAGTGTTTTTTTTTTAATTTTTGTGTTTTTTTTTTAAAGATTTTTATTTATTTGACAGAGAAAGAGAAATCACAAGTAGGCAGAGAGGCAGGCAAAGAGAGAGAAGGGAGGAAGCAGGCTCCCTGCGGAGCAGAGAGCCGGACATGGGGCTCTATTCCAGGACCCTGGGATCATGACCCGAGCTGAAGGCAGAGGCTTTAACCCACTGAGCCACCCAGGCGCCTCTAAATTTTTGTATCTTTTAACAGTCTCTGTTCTTCTTCTTACTAGAAGTTCTTTAAATGATTGATCAGAGTAACAAACCTTAAGAACAATGACATCAAAAACATGAGTTGTGTCTTAGAGATTGTGATTCCACAGATTTATGGAAGGCCTAAGGACCTGCATTTTATAAATCTTCCCTGGTGGTACCAGTCATCAGACATTTTACTTGGAGTAAGTAAAATAAAGAAGATGAAAGGAACTTCAGCAAACTATATGCTGTTTATCTATTGAGTTTAATGACACTATTATATACCTCATTTTGTGCTGTTAGAATATCATGAGCAGTATACCGTGAAGATCTTTTTAGTGCATCACTAAGGCTTTTTTTTTTTTAACTTTTTTTTTTTTTTTTTTAACTTTTAAGGAATCTCTACACCCAATATGGGACTCGGGCCCACAATCCTGAGATCAATTGTCGAGTGCTGTACCGACTAAGCCAGCCAAGCACCCCTCGTTCATCACTAAGTTTTATCCAAAGAAAGTATCAGTACAAATGAAGAGTCTGAATATGGGTTTTCTTGTCCCGACTCTGTCATTTTAGGGTTCTGTTACCTTGTATGTGTAATTCTCTTTCCTTTTAAAAATCTCCATTTTTTTCATCCATAAAATGAGATTATGCTACATAATCTTTAAGGTAGAAAAGACAATTGATCAAAACATTACCTTTCATTCATAGAGATTTATTTTTCAGTGTTGCTTCTGAGTGCACTTAGTTATCTTATCCCACAAAAAAAAAAAAAAAAACTGCAGTGATTGTGATTTGTCTCTTTTACTTGTTTATTTCATTGTATAATGGGGATAATGACAGTACCTATCTTCATAGTGTTATTTTGGAGTTCCAGTAAGTAAACTTGTTAGTGTTTAGGAGAATTTCTGGTACAAAGTATGAGCTACATAAATATTAGCTGCTATTCTATTTTCTTCCCCTTTCCTCCACCACTTTCCTACCTCTACTTTCTCCCTTACCCCATCTTACTCTTTCTTTTCTGTTGCTTTTCTTTCTCCTGAGGGTTGATGGTGAAGGTATACCTAGTTAATAAGCAGAATAGCAAGAAATATTCTTTAAAGGTGCAGTACCTTTCAGTAAGTTTATAACAAATTAAGAAAAACTTTAAAGTCTCTTAGAAAGATTTCTTTTTCCAGCGACAAGGCAGACTAAAACCTCAAAAAGTCTCCTGTTATGAAAATTCAGTAGTGCTGAATAAAACATCACTTCTTTAAAAAATGTCTCCTTTAGATTTCAAGAGAGTAAGGAAAATACCTGAGAGGATACAGACACCCGCGTATTTTTTTTAAATAAATGATTTTTATGTATATTGAATGAGGTTGGCTTTCTTTTTCCTTTCTTGAACTGGCTTCCTCTGATTTTGGTATCAGATTTTGCTAGGTTCTTAAAAAGAATTGAGGCATTTTCCCCCTCTCTGTTCTCTTGCATAGATTTGTAAGATGTTGTCTATCCCCATGCATCCTGGAAAATGCACTTCTTAGACTTTCTGGGCTCAGTGGTGTTTTTTTTACAGGAAGATTTTTTACTATGAATTCAATTTCTTTAATAGTTGCAGCTTCTATTTAGTATTTCTAGTTCTTCTTTGATCCGTTTTTATAATTTCTGTATGTTGTAAAAATTTATTGGTTTAAGTTTTCACATTTGTTGATGTTAAATTTTTGATAATATTCTCTGGTACTTTTACATGTATTTGTAGATTTTTAATATTGTTTATTTATACTAGCCTTTTAAAACTTAACTAATAGGGGCACCTGGATGGCTCTGTCAGTTAAGCCTCCAACTCTTGGTTTCAGTTTGGGTCATGATCTCAGGGTGGAGAAATTGAGCCCTGCATTGTGCTCAGTGCAGAATCTGCTTGTCCCTCCCCCTTGCACTAGCTTGTGCTTTCTCTCTCACTCAAATAGATAAATAAATAAATGTCTTTAAAATTTAATCTATTAATAAGGAATCTGTCTATAATTGTTTTAAGAGACCCAGCTTTCAATTTTATAGTTTATTTCATTAAACATTAATTCTCCTCTTAGTATTTCATATATTTTTCTTTCTCTGTTCCTCCCTCCCATTGGTGTTATTTTTTATAGTTTCTTGAATTAAATATTAGATAATTAACTTTTTCTTTTTAAAGGAAGGTTCACTCTTTTTTTTTTTTTTTAAGGATTTTAGGATGTGGGGCTCGATGCCAGGACCTTGAGATCATGACCTGAGCCGAAGGCAGAGGCTTAACCCACTGAGCCACCCAGGTGCACCTAGATAATTAACTTTTAATTTTGTTTCTTGATTTATTTGGGGTCTATTTTTTCCTATAAACAATAATTAGAATACTTCTCTCAATACTTGGTACATTGTATTGTGTCTGATAAAGTTATAGCGACCTTATAATTTCCATTGTCAATTCTTCTTTGACCCATGAATTATTTTGAGCTTTTTTAAATCCCTAAATATATTTGGAAACTTGGTTTGGTATTCCTTTTATTATAAATTTCTCATTCCTAACTTTATGGCAAGTGTTAGTTTCCTCTGTCGTAATAAATTACCACAAATTTAGTGACTTAAAACACCACAAATTTATTATCTTATAGTTCTGAGTGTCAAGTCCACAGTATTCTCTCTGGGGTAAAAATCAAGGTGTTAGCAAGGCTGTGTTCCTTTTGGGGGGGGGTCTGAGGGGAATCTGTTTCCCTCTTTTTTCTAGCTTCTAGTGACCACTTATGTTTCTTGGCTTGTGACTTCTTCCATCTTCAAGTCTCTTTGACTCTCAAATCTCTGCTTCTATGCACAGATGGCCAACAGACACAGGAAAAGATGCTCCACATCACTCACCATCAGGGAAATACAAGTCAAAACTACAACCACCTCACACCAGTCAGAATGACTAAAATTAACCACCCAGGAAACAACAAGTGTTGGTAAGGAAGGGGAGAAAGAAGAATGCTCCTCCACGTTGGTGGAAATGCAAACTGGTGCAGCCACTCTGGAAAGCAGTATGGAAAGTTCCTCAAAAAGTTAAAAATAGAACTCCCCTGTGATGGAGTAATTTCACTACTAGGTATTTAGCCAAAGGATACAAAAATACTGATTTGAAGGGATACATGCACCCTGATGTTTATAGCAGCATTATCAACAACAACTAAATTATGGAAAGAGCCTAAATGTCCATCAACTGATAAATGGATAAAGAAGATGTGGTATGTGGTATATATGTATGTATGTATGTATGTATGTGTATAATGGAATATTGCTCAGCCATAAAAGAGAATTAAATCTTGCCATTTGCAATGACATGAATGGAGCTAGAGAGCATTATGCTAAGTGAAGCAAGCCAGAGAAAGATAAATACCATTTGATTTCACTTATATGTGGAATTTAAGAAACAAAACAAACGATCATAGGGGAAAGAAAGAGAGAGGCAAACGAAGAAACAGACAATCTTTTAACTGTAGAGAACAAACTTAGGGTTACTGGAAGAGAGGTGGGTGGAAGGATGGGTTAAATAGGTGATGGAGATTAAGGAGTGCACTTGGGATGAGCAGCAGGCATATAGTGTGTTGAATCACTAAACTGTATACCTGAGACTAATATTATACTGTATGTTAACTAACTAGAATTTAAATAAAAACTACATCAAAAACTAATGATGTACTGTATGGTAACTAATGTAAGACAATTAAAAAAAAAAACTTAGGGGAAAAAAACCCTCAAAAACCTCGTTTCTTTACTTATATCTTCCCTGATCCTTCTGCCTCACTCCTTTTATGATTACATTGGGTCTACCGGGCAAACCAGCACAGTCTCCTAGAGGCCCTTAATTTAGTCACATGGGCAAAGTCCTTTTTGCCACGTAAGGTAACACAAGTTCTAGAGACTAGTATCTAGACATCTTTGAAAGCCCATTGTTCTGCTTATTACAGGCACCATGGTTTGAGTATATTCATGGGGTATACACTCTTTGGTATTTGTTGAGACTGTCTTTGTAGCCTAGCAAATGGTTTATTTTTATTAAGATAACATATTTGCTTGAAAAGAACCTAGTTGTGGATATGTAGTTCTCTGCAAGATCATATTTACAGGATCAGACTTGTTAAATATACATATGTCACTTCCAAATCTTCACTGATATTTGTTTTTTTAGTAGATTGTGAGAGAAGTATGTTAAGATATCCCAATTTTATTCATTATGAGTATGTTTCTACTTGTAATTTTGTCAATTTCTGTTTATGTGTAGTGGGGCTATGTTGTTAGGTATGTTCAGCTTCTGGATTATTTTACATTATAATAAATTTTCCCTTGTTATGTCATTAGTAATGGCCCTTTTCAAATCCATTGCTTTTGTTTATATTAACACAGGTATATCAACTTCGGTTGATGCTTGACTTAGGTATCTTTATCTCTTTATTTACTTTCTGTGTTGTAATGTTTTTAGTGTGTCTCTTATATACAGCATATAAATGGACTTTTAAAACATTCTGAGAGTACTCAGTCTTTCAAGAGATGAATTAATCTTTTTTATTATTTTATTATTTATTATTTTATATTTTATGATATGTTTGGATTTATTTCTTTCACTTTATTCATGTTTTCCCTTAATCATTCCTTTACCTTCTTCTTTTTCTACCAGTTCTGACTGGTAAACTTTTAGAGCATACCCCTCCCCAGCCTTTTCCCCTTTACTGTTGTGGGCTTTATGCATTCTGTTTCTCTTCCTCAGTATTACTATTGGGTGTTTAACGTGTGTGTTTGACTTAGCAAAGTATGAAGGTAATATCTCTGTTGAGCTTCTTCAAAAACAAAATAAACATCATAAAATTTCACCTTTTTTAAATACCATCCTCTTCTGCACCTTCTTTTTATTCTCTATCATTTTAGTTTCCTTTTATTTTTAAGTCTTTGTTGTATAAGGGTTTTCAGAGAAATAGAACCAAGAGGAGAGAGAGACCTGTTTTAAGAAATTGATTCTCGCAGTTGTGGAGGCTTTGTAAATCCAAAATCTGTAGAGTAAGGCAGCAGGCTAGAGATCCAGGAAAGATTTGTAGTTTGAGACCAAAACAGTCTCCTGACAGAATTCCTACTTGCTTTGTTGAAGTTAGTCATTATTCTGTTATGGCCTTCAACTGATTGGTTGAGGTCCACTCACATGTTGGAAGTGTGTTTTCCTCAGAGTCTACCAATTTAAGTGTTAATCTTATCCAAAAAAATATCTTCCTAAAAAGGGGGCGCCTGGGTGGCTCAGTTGTTAAGCGGCTGCCTTCGGCTCAGGTTATGATCTCAGGGTCCTGGGATCGAGCCCTACGTCAGGCTCCCTGCTCAGTGGGGAGTCTGCTTCTCCCTCTCCCACTCCCCCTGTTTGTATTCCCTCTCTTGCTATCTCTCCTCTTGCTATCTCTCTCTCTGTGTCAAATAAATAAATAGAATCTTTAAAAAAAATCTTCATAAAACATCCAAAATAATATTTCACCAAATACCTGGGTACGATGGCCTAGCAAAGTTGACACATAAAATTAACCATCAAACCATCCAAATTTTTTAGTTTTCTGTTACTATTAAGATTCTGTACTTATTTAGCTTTACCAGTATGTTTATCGATATCTTTTCACATAATTTATTTTTGCATTCAGTTTCCTTTATGTCTAGTTGTCTTCCTTTAACAGACCTTTGATGGGAATTTCTGGAAGGTAAATTCTCAAATTTCATTTTTCTGAAAATGTTTTTATTTTGCTCTCAGATGTAAGGATAGTTTAGTTGGGTATTAAATTCTTGATTAACATATCAATTCCCTCACCTCTTTGAAAGTAGTATTCTGTGGTTTCTAGCATTAGCTGCTTATTATGAAAAATTTATCTTCAATCTAATTTTCTTTGTAAGCAATGTGCTCTTTTTTTGCTGATTATTTTTTAAGATCCTTTTTTTTTGTCATTGATTTCTGTTTATGTTAACTACAGTAGTTAACATGTTCAGTTTATGTTAACTACAGATTTCTTTTTATTTATCCTTATTTTTTTTCTCCTAGATCTGGGAAATTGTTCCTGTGGCTCATCAGTTTTGGGAAACTATCTGCTATTATCTTTTCAAATATTGTACCTTCCCCCTTCTTTCTATCAGTTCCTTCCTGAATGTCTGTTAGAGATATAGGTTGTCTTCTCCATTTCCTTTGATGTTTTTCTTTTTTCTTCAATGACTATTTATTTATTGAATTTCTCTGGTTCTTTTTTTTTCCTAAGATTTTATTTATTTATTTGGCAGATAGAGATCACAAGTAGAAGAGAGGCAGGCAGAGAGAGAGAGCAGGGAAGCAGGCTCCCTGCTGAGCAGAGAGCCTGATATGGGGCTTTATCCCAGGACCCTGAGATCATGACCTGAGCCGAAGGCAGAGGCTTAACCTGAGCCACCCAGGTGCCCCTCTCTTTGGTTCTTTTAAAAATATTTTAGTTCATTTGTCATATGACCAGTTTTTTCACTGTGGCTTCTCTTTCTTCTTGTTTTAAATATGTAACCATTCTACACATTTTTGTGGTTTTAGTTATTTTCAGATTACTGTATTTGTAGTTTTTGAAAGTTAATTTGTTTATTGCATCAGCTGGAGCTCTCCCCTTGTGGTGACTTCTGGAAAGTTTAATTTTTTTTATTTTGAGCTTATCTTTGGTAGGGATTATTTCTATTTCTATTCTACCAATGTAGTGCACGATTATTCTTCTAGGGGTCTTCACATTTATGTCTTCTAGATCCTTAAGGATTTCATAGGTCCAGGCAGATTTTATCTTATTTTCAAATGTATGATTTTCATAGCATGTAAATTGTATAACTCTGAAAACCTTAAATACATGGGATACTCTTCTAGAGTTTTTTTAATTTTTTTTCTGGTAATGTTTCTCCTAACCCATTCTAGTGCTTAAACTAGTGACTACCTTCTTTGCTTCTTTGCAAAGTTGATGGGCATAGTTTTTCTAGTTACTTTTCCATTAGTAGCTCATTTCTTTTGTGTTTTATGCAGATGATCACCAGCTAAAGGTGTGTTTTCTCTCAAATAAGGGATTTTAAAACTATACCTCCAAGGCCCCAGCCATTAGAGCCTAGGGTTGGTTCTGAAACCCTATGCATTGCCATTGTCTTGGCTCAAACTTAGGGCTTTGGCTTTGATGTCTGTTTATTTCCAGAAAAAAAAATTAGCAATGTATTATTTTAAAAAGCATTTTATCATTTCTATATGTTTATGACAGAAACAAAATTCTCCTGCATGTTATAAGAATTATTTGAGTTTTTAAAATGTTAATGAGGGGTGCCTGGGTGGCTCAGTGGGTTAAGCCGCTGCCTTCGGCTCAGGTCATGATCTCAGGGTCCTGGGATCGAGTCCCGCATCGGGCTCTCTGCTCAGCAGGGAGCCTGCTTCCTCCTCTCTCTCTCTGCCTGCCTCTCTGCCTACTTGTGATCTGTCTCTGTCAAATAAATAAATAAAATCTTAAAAATAAATAAATAAATAAATAAAATGTTGATGAAACTTTAGTATGTCTTTACATTTAAGATGTTGATTTACTCTCTATATTAATAATTTTTAAGAAATCTCTTTTGAGATTATTTTAACTTCTTCCTGCAGTGGGTTTTTTTTAAATGCTTTTTTTGGGCATGCCTGTATATAATGAGTATTTGGTAAATGTTTTCTAAGTGAAAATAATTCGTATAGTTTGTGCCAGTGCTCCAGGTGATTTTGATTAGGTCATTTACTTTAGGGCTTATGCATTTTAGAGTTAGATGTAAAGACCCTACCAGACTATACAATGATGATGATGATGATGATGGTAGTAATAATAATAGCTTCTAATACTTAGAAGGCACTTAATTATCCTACTAACCCTGTGGTATCCTACTAACCCTGTGGTATAAGTCATTATCACTGTTTTACTGATGAGGTTATTGAGACATAGAAAGTAATGTGCCGCAAATCACATGGCTAGCAAGTGGCAGAGCTGGAATTGAACTGAGTCTGTCTCCAGGAGCCTGTATTGATAATGATGATACTCTAACTTTTACATCCCATTGAGAGATACCATTTATTATTGTTCTATCCATGCTTAAGATCTTTCAGAGGCCTCCTACTGCCTTGTGCATGTTTAAATAAATATTTTAACGTGGCATTCATAGCTCTTCATGACTTTACTCCAGCCTACCTATTGTATCAAATCACATATCAGTCCTGTTCTCCATCCCTAGTTATTAACAATTTTCCAAAGGCACTGTGCTGTTTTATGCTTCCATTTTTTTATTATTATTATTATATTCTGCCTTCTGGCTGTAATGTGTCTTCCCTCTACTTCTCTCCTGAATGACCTCTATATGTCCTTAGAAATTAGGACTTGTCCAGAAAGCTTCCATACTGCTCATGAGATAGTAGTCTGTCTCAGTACTCCGCTAAATTTGTCCTTCCTTAATTACCCATTCATAGCATTTATTTCACTAAGTTTTAATGATTTTCTTCACTCTCAAGACTACCTTCCTAAGGTAAAGGTCTGTATTCTGTACATTTTTGTATCCCCATGGCCTGGTAAAAACTACCTGACATGGAGATACTCTGTAAATATTTGCTGAATGAATGAATGATTCTCATTTCATGACTTGTTTTGTAGACCATCTGTAAAGCATGCTTAGTGCAGTGTCTTGGTGAATTTTTAAATAGTGTTAGTAATTATTTTCTTAGTAATATTAATGAAAAGATGTTTGTAAGAACAAGAAGGCAAGTCACTTAGTGAGTTTTTTTTTTTCCTAAAGATTTTATTTGTTTATTTGACAGAGAGAGATCACAAGTAGGCAGAGAGGCAGGCAGAATGAGAGAGAGGAGGAAGCAGGCTCCCTGCTGGGCAGAGAGCCCGATGCGGGACTTGATCCCAGGACCCTGAGATCATGACCTGAGCTGAAGGCAGCAGCCTAACCCACTGAGCCACCCAGGTGCCCCACTTAGTGAGTTTCTTAAAGTATCCTTTTTAACACAGTATTTTTGCTTATTTAGTTGTAAAATCACCATAGGTTTCATAATAGTGCTTTATTTAAAAACAGTTCTGATTAGCTATTCAAAGATGATTCTTTGGTGAAAAATATTAACTCAGTTTTAATTATGTATTAAGAAGAATGTCTACTCTAGTTGCCATAATTCTTTGTTTTAATATTTCTACTTCGGCAATATTTAATGAAAATTTTTCTCATTAAAGTTGAAGTTACTATTAATTATGTTGTGACTGCATTTCATTTTTATACTATCTTGACATTATATTTGGAAATAATTAATTTTATCAATAATCTCAGCATTATCTACCATCAAATACAGAATAAATAATAAATAAATAAATCAGATAACCATATAGAACAAGTAAGTCTCTTGGAGAAAAAAGTGTGTTTTTAAGATGTATCAAATATATTAATGGTTTTTATATCCAAATTTTTTATAATTGTATTGAAAATGTAATTGTTTAATTTGAAGGAAATATTTTCTTTCATGGCTTTAAAAAATTTTAACTTTAAATAGCATGAAGGGAATAAGAAGAGAAAATTACTTGTTTCAGCGTGATAGGCAGTGTATCTAGGCTAGCACTATTTTACTGCAGCTGAAATTCAAACATGAGGAAATTGCAGAAATTTACAATTCAATGTGTGTTTCATCAGGGAGAAATCCACAGATTGTTTTGACACTCAGTTAGAAATTCAGCATGAAGATGGACGTCTCATGAAATTTGCAGCTGCTGATTGAATTTATATTTCCATAAAGGCCATCAACAGTAGCAGCCTGCAGGGGAAGAGGGGGGAAAATGACAAAAATCGTGAGGCTAGCATTTTTTCCTCAGTGTTATAGTGGCAAATTACTGGTAATAAGGGTTTACACTGACCAGGATTAAAGAAAAATATAGACAGCCAGAAGGGAAGGACTTCTCAGTTTAATTGATTTTAACTAAATATGTCTACGTTTGATATCTAAATATGTGTTTAGTTATATGTAGAAAATGTAATATGGACCTAGAAGTCAGTTTATTCATCTTCACTATTTAAACAAGAAAAAAAGGTAGTTTGTGATGTTATAGGTTTTATTGTATAGGTTATTTTCATAAGAGCCTCTCAAGATGGAAGATAAGTATTATAGGAACACAATACAACCTTGTTTTCTATAAAATTGAAAAATAATTTCATGTTCTTGCAAGTAACCCACAATTCACTTTTTGAGAATACCAACTCATTATTTTCAGTATTAAAAAATTTTTTTGAATGGAAAACCAAGTAACAATCACCGATAAGTTGCCTTTTCACAGAAATTATTTTATTCTCATTTTAAAGTGGTTTTTTTTTTGCAAAATCGACAAAAAGTCATTTCTTTCGCTTAATGCTTATCTTGTAGAGATTTCATATTGTACATGATTTTAAAATATTCATGGATTGTGGGTAAACTAAAGGATTAAGAATTTGTTCATTGTTCTTGCAGAACTCTTTGTCTCTGTGGATGGTGTGTGCTTTAACCTTAACAGGATGCCCTTAGATGGCTTTATTTGAAAATTAATATTTGCACAACTGTATGTAAAAACAGTGCAGTGCCCTTACTGAGAAAAAAAAATCCATTGTTTAAGATTATGCAGTTTAAATATAAAAAGTGAGGCTATTATCCGCACAATATCTATGTAATTGTTAGCCTTTATCTTTTTAACTTACTGGATTTCTTAAGAGTATAAGAACATAGAAACTGATTGCAATTAGTTTTGTTATATGTAATTATATTTGAGAAAATCTCATATATCTATCCTATAAACTATTCTAGTTTGAAAAAAAAACAGTATATATGTCTGGTATCTGTGCTTTGGATATACATAAACCTGGACATTTTTCAGGGTTAAAGAATTCGAGTTAGATACTAAATCAGCATCTTCAGTTTAGATAATAAGAGTGTTCTTTTTCTCCTAGGAGTCTACGATGCTTGCCTTTTCCAACATCACTTGTAATTGTTTTACTCTTTGTTACCAGAATCTGCCATTTTAATATATTTTCCCTTCTTGTGTATTCGTTTACAAACGAAAGCAAAAATATTTTGTGAGAGATGTACCACTGCATCCAGAATATGAAGTTTATAGGTATTTCGAAAAACTATTTTCTCATTTGTGCTTTTTCTTCATTGCATCGCTCAGGTATACACAGTTCAGACTTCCCTGTCTTTCTTTCTTCCTCTCCCTGCCTTCCCCATTTGAGGACTTACTATTCCCAGTATTCCAAAATATAGGAGCTTAACAAATTACCTCTGATTAAGAGGAAGCTTTTTGTTTGTTTTGCTTTAAGTTGCTGTCAATTCCTTCACCCAATCAAATCAATAATTTTATTTGCTGTTTTGGCTTTTTGTCCCTGCCCATGTGTATTTTCAGTTTTTATATGTGGGATGTAAAGTATTCTTTATTTATTCAACAAATAATTTATTGACTGATATCTATGGATCAGAGACTAGTTTAGGCGCTAGGGACACAATAGTAAACAACACAAAGCTTCCTTTCCACCTGTATGGAGTTTGCATTTTAGTGAGAGATACAGACAGTAAACAAATGGATATGCAATATAGTGTTATGTGGAAATCTGAAAAACTGCAAAGCCAGGTAAGGGACTAGAATATTACAGAATGGGAATAGGGTGACAGACAGTTTAGTAAGTTCCAAAGGGATCTCTCTGAGGATGTGCCATTTGAAAAAAACAGTTGCATGAAGTGAGGGAGTAAGCAGTATTACAGAGTTCTATTCAATTCCTCTTTAAACAGCATATCCCAAATTTCATGGGGTATTGTTTTGTTTTGTTTTTACAAAAGTGGCATTGATATATTTAATTTCTCTGACATTTGTGTTTCTTAACAGTAAGTGAAGACCATCACTTAGAAGAGATAGACGTAACGCAGTTCTTTAGATAGCTGTGTGTATATGGACATACCACAGTTTAACCTTTGACTGATGGCATTTGAGTCGCTAGCAGTTTTTTTTACAACTATTAAAAATGCTTCAGTAAACATCCTGTACAAATATGCCTTCCTACTCATGCTTCTGTGTCTCTAAGATACATTCCCAGAAATGTCATTGTTGTGGCAAAGGATATGTGCAATTTTTCCTAATAAATATTATCAGAGTACTTACCAAAAAGGTCTTAAACACTTCACATTCTCATCAGCAGTGTGAGTTTCTTCTTTTCCACAGCCTTACTGGCACTAGGTAACTTTGTACTGTGTTTTGTCTATTACCTTTGATTTTTTTTTTTTAAAGATTTTATTTATTTATTTGAGAGAGAGAGACAGTGAGAGAGAGCATGAGCGAGGAGAAGGTCAGAGAGCGAAGCAGACTCCCCATGGAGCTGGGAGCCTGATGCGGGACTCGATCCCGGGACTCCAGGATCACGCCCTGAGCCGAAGGCAGTCGTCCAACCAACTGAGCCACCCAGGCGTCCCACCTTTGATTTTTTTAAAGTTAGTTAACTTACAGTGTAATATTAGTTTCTGGAATACAATATAATGTTTCAGTGCTTCTGTACATCACCCAATGCTCATCACAAGAGCACTCCTTAATCCCCATCACCTATTTCACCCATCCTTCCCCCCACCTCTCCGCTGGTAATCATCAGTTTGTTCTCTAAGGTTTAGAGTCTGTTTCTTGGTTGCTTCTCTCTTCCTTTTGTCCCCCCTTTGCTTATTTCTTTGGTTTCTTAAATTCTACATATGAGGGAGATCATATGGTATTTATCTTTCCCTGACTTACATATTTCACTTAGCATCCTTATCTCTAGTTCTATTCGTATCAGTGCAAATGGCAGGATTTCATTCTTTTTGATGGCTAATATTCCATTCCATATATAGACCACAACTTTTCCCCCCTCAGTTCTAAGGTTAGGGCTAGAGTTAGGGGTAGGGTTAGGCCAGGGCCAGAGTTAGGCTAAGTATCTGGTATCCTGCAGTTCAATGACCTCTGCAGAGGGTTAGTTTTAGGGTTAGGATTAGAGTTAAGGTTAGGGGCTTATGGTTAGTGGTTAGGGCTCAGTGGTAACGTTAGGGTTATTGTTAGATTTAGGGTATGTACCTGGTATCCTGCAGTTCAGAGACTGCTCCAGAGAATAAAATCCCAGAGTTCTACTGGGGTGAGAAGAGACATGGCCACCGTCTACTAAGCTGAGGCAAAGTTTGGATTTGGGGATATAAATACTTTTTAGGTAGTTGCTCAGTTGATTATTCTTTTTTTAATGAATTATTTTTATTAACATATAATGTATTTTTTGCCTCAGGATACAGGTCTGGTTATTCTGTTTTGAATTCTTTCTTTACTGTTTTAAGCCATCTGTCATCTCTCTCCCTGAGGTTCAGTTTGTGAATCCATGCACTTTGGAACAATGGAACAATGTGCTCTTATAAAACTGTATAGACCACTTTTTACCAATTTGCCATGCTTTGATTTAGTACATGTCCAACTGTATGCCTTTACCTACTCTGAATCCCCAAAACTTTAGTAACACAAGGCCAGGCACACTTCTGGAGGGCAGTCTGGGTAAATTATTGCTTTCCTGGAGTCCCGGGATCGAGTCCCACATCAGGCTCCCAGCTCCATGGGGAGTCTGCTTCGCTCTCTGACCTTCTCCTCGCTCATGCTCTCTCTCACACTCTCTCTCTCTCTCAAATAAATAAATAAAATCTTTAAAAAAAAAACAAAACAACAACAAAAAAAAAACCAAATGTACAAGATATTTTGGTTGCCAGGCATGTTGGATTATCTCTGCCATTGATTTATCTTTGTCAGGGCAGATAAGAGTTCACTACATATAAAAGGTATTACCTGAAAGATCAAACATACTCTTTTTTGGATACTATTTATCTTTGTGTTTTAAGGATGCATTTTTCTTGTATTGCACATCACTATGATGAGGGCACAGTTACATTTGTCAGATTGTTGCTGGCTTCTATGCATTTTTTCAGGATCTGAAATGATATATATACTTTAGGCTTGTTCTCTGAAATATTTTGGAGTAATATTGTTGACATTTTACTGGGCAGGTAAAATGTGATACGTAGCTATGAGCAGAGGTCAGGCAAGGTGAGAGGTGTTTGTCATTTGCCAAGCTTTTGTTACAGCCAGATAAAAGTGTATTCCCATTTTCAGATTTGAAGTGTAAACAAAGTTCATCCCTAGTCTTGAGCAATCTCTATTTTAGAATCTTAATGTTGAAATGCCCCTTGCTATCAGCTAGCTGAATCTTCTTTTCACAGCCCCCCATCTAGAAGGCAATGTTTAAAGTATATCTGGGTTTCTGACAATATTTATTCTTCATGAGAGCTGGGAACTATGGTGACGCAGCAAGAACCCAAGTGACTATAAATGTAGTCAACATTAGTAGCTGGTCTCTAGAGGAAAAGGAAAGTATGATCCTGATTAAGCCCTGCTTGATAGAGATCATGCCTTTACATGGTGAATCTCAAAGATTATTCATTTTTTCACAAGTGCAAAGAGCCAGATGGTATTTCAAGTTTTTAATGTAGGACAAGTGTGAGGGTCTTTGGAGTTAGTTTTAGTAATGTGGCATATATAGGAACCTTAAGGGATATACCATACTGTTATTAATAGGTAGTGAGAGAGAATATATTGATTAACCCAAGAGACTTCTGACAAGTTTTGAGAATATAGGCAGAATGGAAATGACAAGTAGGAAACTTTTATCAACTCTATTTCGCCTTCCCATTCTCTGTTTTCCCATTCTTTATCTTATTCGTTTTTATCATTTAATGTGATCTGATTATGTACTGCTCATCTGCTGTTAGAGATTCATATTTTGGTTTGGAAACTGAAACCTGCAATCAATCTTTTCCAGGTTCTGCTATCAATAATAGACCTCAGCTCTTAGGTCCTTTATTGAATTTTACTATTTAGTTTGAACCATTTTTCTTAAGATAGTAACTTCTTAATTTAGAATTTTTTTATCTGTAAAACCACTGATTATGTTTTCCAGTTAGTTTTTTTTTTACCTTAACTGTTTTCTTTCTTAGCATTTTCAAATTTTGAAACGTTTCTCAGTCTATTTTATTGAAAGTCTAAGAGATAAAATTCATAAGTAAAGAATATTATTTTCAAGGGTATTTTCTTCTGTTTTCCTATTCTTTCTTTTCCTTTTTTTCTTTAATACTTATAATCATATTTGAGGGTTACTTCTAATTCCCCAGATAACTGATGAGATCTCTTGTAGGAGCAAAATGCCAAGCAATTTACATAATATAACCCTTTTATTTGAAACTAGAACATTAACATTTTCTCTGAACCTACTTCTATCAAATACCCCTTTCATCTTTAGTTACAGCTATTCTTTGCCTAAGGTATTACCATTTCTCTGTCTCCTTAGCTCCTTTCCCTGACTGCCCTACCATATCACCATCAGCTCTTCTGGTTAATTCCTTTGGCAGCTCTTTAAAAACTGAGTTTTGTATTGACCCCTTTATAATCTCTATCATGCTTATTAACCACTTCAGCTCATGTGACAGTCATGGACATGGGTGGCAGGTTCTTTGCCTCTCAGCATCCATCAAATTGCCCTTGTGTTTTCACATAGATAACTTGTAAGAAATTAGGTTAATATAAGGTTTCTTTATTCACCTTACTGGTTCTGTATGAAGATAGTCATATAGATTTTTTAATATCATCTTTCTGTGCCAGTATGTAATTAAGTTATTGTAATGTGGAAAATATATAAAAGCATCATTTCAGGTAAGGGCTTTATTACATATAAACTCTCGTGATATAAATCTATTTTTTATTATTCCATATAATACCTACTTTGTGATATTGATTTAGGTTTTATTATAGAATTATTTACATTTCATTTACTGAAACCTGTAATTAGTAAACCTAGAACTAGGTAGGACACTTCTTACATGATGACTTTGGAAAGTTCCTATATACATACAAATACATTTATTTCCATATTTGTATAACATAATTTCATGTTCTGGCCATGATTATCTTATACCCTAGATAGAATTCTTTCATTCTTTTTTTTTTTAGGGATTTTATTTATTTATTTGTCAGAGAGAGAGAGAGAGAGAGAGTGAGCACAAGCAGGGGGAGCAGCAGGTGTGGGGAGAAGCAAGCTCTTTGCCAGGCAAGAAGTCTGGGATCATGATCTGAGCTGAAGGCAGATGCTTAGCCTTTTGACTGAGCCACCCAGTTGTCCCAAATCCTTTCTTTCTTGGAAAATGTTTGGGTCCATATATATTTTTTAAAAGTCAGAACAGATACATATCAGAGCTAAGAAGGCTGTATCAGAGCTATATCAGTACCTAAGAAGGCCACTTAGAAGGAGTTACAACTTCCTTCAAAAAAGGAATAAGGAGAGGGGCACCTGGATGGCTCAGTGGGTTAAAGCCTCTGCCTTTGGCTTGGGTCATGATCCCGGGATCCTGGGATCGAGCCCCACATTGGGCTCTCTGGTCAGCAGGGAGCCTGCTTCCCTCTCTTTCTCTCTGCCTGCCTCTCTGCCTACTTGTGAACACTCTGTCAAAAATAAATAAATAAGGAGCGCCTGGGTGGCTCAGTGGGTTAAAGCCTCTGCCTTCGGCTCTGGTCGTGATCCCAGCGTCCTGGGATGGAGCCGCACATCGGGCTCTCTGCTCAGCAGGGAGCCTGCTTCCCCCTTTCTCTCTGCCTGCCTCTCTGCCTACTTAAATAAATAGATAAAATCTTTTAAAAATAAATAAATAAATAGATAAACATTTTTTTAAAAAAGGAATAAGGAGAGATTAGGCAGAGTGTTTTTATATTAATATATTAATGATTAAACTATATGTAGGGAAAAACTATATGTAAATAAAAACATGCACATATATACAGACATCTGTTTCATATTATAAATCAATGGCAGAGTTTCTCATTTGTTATATCAAAAGGAGAGTGAGCCTTTTACTGTTCATGGCCTAATCCTGATCATCACGGAGAAAATTTATCAGTAAACTAGAAACTTGAGAGCATTCAATATATAATTTTAGAGTTTATGATAGCCAAGGGAAGTACTGTTTGGTGAGTTACATGTATATTCCATCCTCTACATTAGAAGTAGAAGCTTCGGAAAACTCTGCAGGAAAAATAGGTGTTTGTTTCAAGGGGAATGGAAAGATCAACAGAACAATACAAAACAGTGCCGACACTGTTATCTGTTAATGATCCTGATGAGGAAGAGATAGAAACTCTGTTTTAAGGAGTGCTATAACTACAGTTTTGAAAGGGCAAGCATAAAAAAATATTTGTAACTGTAGCCACAAGAAATGTGATGGCAGCAAGATAGGGGGCCTGATGTGTCCCCACATAGTCATTAAACACATACCAATTTTGTGACACACTGTGTACATAATAATTGTCTAAGGCATTTAAAAACAAATTCAAACAAAATGGCATATTTAAACCATGGATAGAACAAAAAGCCAAGGACATTGCTCAAATCAGTACAACATAATACCAAAAAGACTAAATCTCAAGAGGAGAGATGAGATTTTTAAAACCCTAAAATAATACAAAATGGCTGTCTACCCTTGTGTAGGAATTTATGTGTGTGTGTATATATTGGATTTTTCTCAACTAGGTAAATATTTGTAGATATCAAATATGTTCTTATTTGCTAAAACTCCATTAAGTAAATATCAGTATTTAATATCCACTAAAAGGCTAAAAAGATTTGAAGCATAAAAAATTCAAAAAGTTGGGGTGGCACAGTTGGTTGAACAGCCAACTTTTGGTTTTGACTCAGGTTTTGATCTCAGGGTTATAAGATTGAGCTCTACATCGGGCTCTGTGCTCAGTGCAGAGTCTGCTTCAGACTCTCGTGTCCCTCTACCCCCACCTCAAATAAATAAGTAAATCTTTAAGAATTTCAGAAGCTTAACCCGCTGCTTGAGAAGACAGCATATTTTTAGTGGATGACAGAGTATGACTGCTGCATTTCTTTCTTTTACTCTTATTTTTTGAAGAGAAGTGCTTTTAACCTGAAAATCTAAAATAAGCATGGGCAAGAGGGGACATAAAATACTCAGCAAATCTAAAAATGGCCCAAGTTTCTGGACACACCATTCTTTATACCTTGTTGTTTCAACCAGAGAACAGCCCTTTCTCTCCTTGTCCTCATTGCCACAGCAAGAGGCCCAAGCAAGGTGCTCTTGGCATTTTGTCTGGAGGTAGAACTCCTCAGATCATCATCACCTCATTTTATTGTCATCTTATTCTTAGGTTTACTTAATACTAAATAAAATGATGGCTTTAGGTGTGTATTTTTTTCCCCTGTTAGTAATGTTATTGTTAAGGCACATATTTTCATTCCTTATACAGTCCAGAGCCCATTATTAGTCTTTACTGTATTTTGAAATACTGAAATTTTTCATAAGAAAGCTATAATATCTAAATAGACATTTAAAAAATATTTAAAATGCAAAATTGTTATGTGTAGGGGATACTTAGATTCTATAATAGGTAGTTAATAAACACAAACTTCAGTGGCTTATTATGAATATTGATTTCTTGAATCAGGTAACTCATTTATATTTTCATCACTTGGAAAAAGTCTTCAAGGTTGACAAGGGGGAAACATTGCTGGTGTCACTTGGGATAATTTTAAGGGTAAGACTTGGACGAGGCATATATCTCTTCCACCCATTTGCCACCAACCCGATGCCAGTCTTGTGACTGCCACCTAACCGCAAGGGATCGTGGGAAACGTACAGGACCTCATGCATGTTTTCTGAGCAATAACTATGTCTGCCACAGACGATTAGATTCAATTAGATATTTATTGCAAATAGTGTGCATGTGAGTTTTCCAGCCACAGGGGTAGATAAAAAAATAAGTCATAAAACCCCTCTCAAATGGATCGTGATCCAAGACTCATTGTAGACTACTGCTTGTTTTTAGTTTCAGATTCTCAAAAGAAATCCATTGCTTATTCTCAGTATTATGAGACCAGTAAGTATTTTTTAAAACAGTCAAATGAGTTGTATCTACCATCTGTATCTGCTAGGATTCAGGTAAGAAACAGATGGTATATTCAAATTAGGTAATAAAGGGGCGTGCCTGGGTGGCTCAGTGGGTTAAAGCCTCTGCCTTTGGGTCAGGTCGAGATCCCAGGTCCTGGGATGGAGACCTGCATCAGGCTCTCTGCTCCGTGGAGAGTCTGCTTTCTCCTCTCTCTTTGCCTGCCTCCCTGCCTACTTGTGATTTCTGTCTGTCAAATAAATAAATCTTTTTTTTAGAAAATTAGGTAATAAAGGTACTATGTGACCCTGTGGGCAGGGTCTCAGAGGGAAACCAGAGGGTATCGGAAACCACAGGTCCAATACTGGAGGTCTAACACCAGAGTGTCTCCCACGTCCAAGGGTGAGGGGAAGAGCGGTTTCTGAGACCTCAAGTTGTGACCTTGGACTAAGGGAGACAGTGCATTTGATTTTGCAGGGAGTGAGCCAGCAAAATATGTTCTCTGACCTTATTCTTCTCCTTCTTTCTGGTCTCCCATTGGTATTCCCTATTATTATCTGAGTCCCACTGGAAGCCAGAAAGCAAGGAACCTGTTTATGTAATTGATATAGGTCGGCTTTCTGGGACAGAGGGCAGAAAGGTGGAGACATCTGGAGGCTAAAAAGCACACTACACTAAAAAAGTTTTTTCTGTCTCTGGCATATATTTTCAGGGCACTGTTCATTGCAAAGCTGTGAGTACTGTAGGGTACTTTTCCTTAAGGGACCTTGCTGTCTAGTAAAGAAGAAGAAATCGCAAACAAAAATTAAATTCAAAGACAAGTCTTCAGAATATCTGTGTTCAAGCATGAGATGAGGCATTAGAGGAGTAGTTCAGAGGAGGAAGAGATTATTGTGCTCTTGAATTGTTAGGGAAGGCTTTTGAAGGAACCAGAATTTCTCTATGAATAGGTTGACAGAGTTTTTATAGAAAAGGAAGACAAAGTAATACATAAACATAACGTGGGGTACAGCAGGTGTGGAGTCTAGTTGAAGGTGGCAGGTCATATAAAAGTTAGAGGTAAGTTTAGAAATAGTTTGAGGTCAGACTTTAGAAATTCATACAGAGAAGACTGAGGAATTTGTGCTTTTTAAAACCATCATAGTTTTCTGGGAGAGGTTACAAGGTGTTTTTTTGGTAAAAGGGTTCTGCAGTGAAATAAATTTAGGAAATGTGTACTTTCCCAGGGTGCCTGGTTTGGATCAAGTTGGTTAAGCATCTGGCTTCAGCTCGGGTCATGATCTCAGGGCCCTGGATCGAGCTCCTGGCTCATTCAGAAGTCTGCCTCTCCCTCTCCATCTGCCTCTCCCCCAGCCCATGCTCGCTCTTGCTCTCCCAAATAAATAAATAAATAAATTTTTTAAAATGTGTACTTTCCCACCCTTGGATATGTGTAACATGTATTTTAACATATATTAATAGATCTGAGAAATCTTGCTGTACAGAAATCACTTTCTTTGAAGCTACATTTGACAAGAGACTCCTGCCTCTTCCTTTAAAAAAAAAAAAAAACTAAACTGAACCATGTTAAAATCTTGTGAAACTCTAGTATTCTAGGAACCATGATTTGGGAAGTGCTCTTACAGGTAATGGGAAGCCTTTGAATGGTTCTACAAGAGTTATGGCATGAATAAAAGGCTATTTTAGTGAGATTCACCTGGCATGATGGATTGGCGTGCCAATGAAGTTGGATGAAGTGGATGATACAGAAGCTTCTGCTCTTGCAATAATACAGGCATGGAGTGCTTGCTAATCTGCAGTCAGGGCTGGTAGTGGGCTGTAAAAAAGGCTCACTTGGGAGGGGCATTAGGAAAGAAGTGACTTGGTGCCTGAACGAATATGGGTGATCAGTGGGAGAGAAAGGGAAAGTCAGGCAGAGGAGGGAGGAAAGGAGGCAGTTGTCACAAATGACACAAACTAGGACTTTTAGGCCAAATCATCCCATTCTGTGTGTTTGTTAAACTGCACTCAATAATGTACACAGACCATTAAGAATAAGGTCTAAAATAGGCATTTCAGAAGTTTGAGTGACAGTACACACAGGGCAACTTAATGCCTATTCTGGAAATGAGTTTAAAAGGATATGTCCTAGAAATAATTGAGTCTCATCAGCATGGTGTCAAAACTGATTGTGATTCAGAGAGCAGAGTTCTGGCCAGTGAGACTGGTGGACCAGACCACAGGGATTATATATATATACACATAGGCAGTTCACACTCTGTGTTCATTGGTCATACCTGTATATTTAGAATTTTTGTCATTCCCTCCCGCCCAAAAAGAAGAATTTTGGCACAGAACCAGGTTAGGGTGAGAACCTCTTATGTATTCCAGGTTGTATTAACAGTAGTTACCTAAGAACATTGCTCATTTTGGGGCTCCTGGGTGGCTCAGTCGGTTAAGCATCTGCCTTAGGCTCAGGTCATGATCCTGGAGTCCCCAGATTGAGCCCTGTATCGTGCTCCCTTCTCAGTGGGGAGTCTGCTTCTCCATCTGCCCCTCACCCCACGTGTGCTGTCTCTCTCATGCACTCTCTCTCTCAAATAAATAAAATCCTTTAAAAAAAAAAAAGAGGGAGAACATTGCTCATTCTTACCACATGTTGTTAATATACTTCAAACCAAAATCATGTTAGCAACTAGCTGCTGGAATAATGTGTATTTAGTACCATATCCTAAAGGAAACTGGTGTTGGACAAAGAGAAGAATACTATATAAACCTTTAAAAATATTTGTTATTAAATCAAAATTAATCTTTTGAAAGGGATAGCTCAGCAGCAACACTGTGACATTGTTTTGGGGACTCATATATCTTAGTTGGTACTCTCGTTGCAGCTGTAACTTTTTTTTTCTTTTCATTTCATATGCTTGCTGTCATTTGCCCATTTCTCTTCTGTGCATGAATGCTTTTTTCTTTATCTTCTTATATTGTGTTTTTATTTATAGAAGACAAAGTATAGTGTGATGCTTCTTTATTACTTGCTAAATTCCTTGTTTACATGCTAAATCCCAATTTTAATGTAGTTTGGGGATAAATGTACTGAAAATATTCAGTGCTTATATTTTCAGTTTTGAATTTATTCATATTGTGACAGTAATTGGTAGAAAACTGTTTCTCACAGCTGACAGGCCCAAAAAAAAAAAAAAAATGCTTGGGGACAAAGATACCACATGCCAGGGTGCGGAGGACCCATCAGATATTTAAAGAAGTGGCATTTGTACTTGCATTATTTAAGCTACCGTTGAAGAAAGAGATGAGAAGAGACCATATTTGTAGCAAGCATATTATAGAATTCATTTTCTGAAGAATCAGGTTTTTGAAGAAGGTATAACATCTGTCAGACATTTTATAAAGCACTCAAAACAAATACATAAAAGTTCTTCTCAAAAAGAACTGGAAAATATGAATGGTATGACATAAATATTCTTTTTAAAACCTAAAACTGAAACAAATATATCTAAATTAGTAATTAGAAATTAGTAATTAAGGCCAAATTTTAAACCAGGTGATGGTGAATAATTTTGTTACTTTATGCCATGGAAATAGTTTGGTAAACACTGTAAGTAAAGATCTCTTTTTAATCTCTGTTTTGCCAATTAACTCAGATCGTTAATTGTCAAACTGTGATTTGGGAGACCTCTCGTGTCTTTTAAGAAGCCCTCGGGTGATGGGATAACTGGGCTTTGGTTTTGGTGATTATAGCCTTATTTCTTTTTCTTTCTTTTTTTTTCCACAAGTGTGATAACTATTTAATAAAAAGAAAAGAGCATCTTATTGATGTCTCATCAGAGAGGAAACGAACCTTGCCCTTAATTCTGATGAGATATGCTACTGCAAGCAGGAGTGGTGGAACAGTCCTCTTCTGTTTATTTTGTTATTTTTAATAGTACCTGGGTGAAATTTCAGAGAGCCACTGATATAGATCAGGACACAATAACTCTTTTGGACTTTGAGGATATACTATTAAATCATTTCAGATCTGTTGTTGAACTGAGGATCTGTACAACCCCTAACTGAATACTTCAAGAACATTTAAGAAGTAGTTAAGTTTTGCTCTTCTCTGTCCTTAACAATGAAATACAAATTGTAAAACATTTCAGCCTGAAGTTTATACAGTCTGACAAGTTTTGTTTTGCTTCTTTTTTTTTTTTTTTTTTGCTTTTTTTCTTCATACATGGTCATTGTGTTCGGTTAAATAGTGTCCCCCAAAAGTTCACATCTGCCCCAAATCTCAGAATCTTTTGAAAGTAGGATCTTTAGATACATAATTAGTTAGGATAGGGTCCCATTGGATTAGAATAGGCCCTAAATCCAATGATATTCTATTTGTAAGAAGAGAAGAGGACACACAAGAGTCACACACAGGCAAAAAGGCCGCATGAAGATGAAAGCAGAGATTGGAGTGTTGCAGTTACAAGCCCAGGAATGCCAAGGATTGCCAGCACCACTACAAAAGGCAAAGATAGGGTGTCCCCTGGAGTCATCCAAGGGAGCATGGCCCCCTTCCTATACCTTGATTTTGGACTTCCAGCCTCCAGAACTGTGAGAGAATAAATTTCTGTTTTAAGCTACCCACTTTGTGGTACTTTGTTATGGCAGCCGTAGGAAACCAAGAGAGTTAGTAGTCCTAAAATATTCTTCCATATACTTATATACTACAGCTTATTTTGACATACTTGTTTTATCCACTAAACTGTGAAGTCCTCAGGGGTAGAACAACATCATATTCATCCATAGTAGACAATATTCAGTATCACCCATATATTTATTATCAAATAACTGTGAACACACTTATTTTTTAAGATTCCCAGATGTGTTCTTCATGAACAAACATGTTTTTATTAAATTTGCATATTTGAGGAAGGCTAAAGTATAAATAACCATAAGGATATTCTGTTTGGAAATGTGATAGATAATTACCAGGCTTAGGTTTTAATAGTTAGCAAGGTATGTTATCTATCACTACCACTTTTTAAAAATTAGTAATACTCTTTATTTACTTTTAAGGATTTATTTATTTACTTTAAGGAAAGAGTGCATGCATGATAGCAGGGGATGGGAGGGGAGAGAGAGAGAGAGAGAATCCTCAAGAAGACTCCCCATTGTGATCAGAGCTTGACACAAGTCTCAATCCCAGGACCCTGACACCATAACCTGAACTGAAACCAATAGTCGGCCACTAAACCGACCAAGCCCCCAGGCACCCCTTAATAATTCTGTATTTAAATAATTTAAATCACTTTTTCAACACTGCATGTTTTGTGTCATTCAAAAAGACATAGAAATCAGTATTGTACGTCAATGGTAAAATAAAAGCTATCAATGATAGTCTATATGAACATTTATAAAAATGAAGCCACACTTAATACAGAACTATTATAGATATATGTGTATACTAACATACACACACCTGAACGCAAAAATTATTGAGTACAAATGTGATTCAAGGGGCACCTGGTGGCTCAGTTGGTTAAGTATCTGCCTTCTGCTCAGGTCATGATCCCAGGGTCTGGGGATTGAGCCCCACATCGGGCTCCCTGCTCAGCAGAAAGTCTGCTTCTCCTTCTCCCTCTGCAGCTCCCCCTGCTTGCACTCTCTTGCTCTCTCTCTGTCTTTCTCTCTCTGTCAAATAAATAAAATCTTTTTAAAAAAGTGATTCAAGACCTAAATGCATGTGTTTATTAATGTTGTATAATATATAAAACAGAGGTTTTATTTCAAGTTTTTATTTAAATTTCAGTTAACATACATTTTTTTAATTTTTTAATTTTTAATTTTTTATAAACATATAATATATTTTTATCCCCAGGGGTACAGGTCTGTGAATCGCCCGGTTTACACACTTCACAGCACTCACCAAAGCACATACCCTCCCCAATGTCCATAACCCCACCCCCCTTCTCCCAACCCCTCTCCCCCCAGCAACCCTCAGTTTGTTTTGTGAGATTAAGAATCACTTATGGTTTGTCTCCCTCCCAATCCCATCTTGTTTCATTTATTCTTCTCCTACCCCCTTAAGCCCCCATGTTGCATCACCACTTCCTCATATCAGGGAGATCATATGATAGTTGTCTTTCTCTGCTTGACTTACTTCGCTAAGCATGATACGCTCTAGCTCCATCCACGTTGTCGCAAATGGCAAGATTTCATTTCTTTTGATGGCTGCATAGTATTCCATTGTGTATATATACCACATCTTCTTTATCCATTCATCTGTTGATGGACATCTAGGTTCTTTCCATAGTTTGGCTATTGTGGACATTGCTGCTATAAACATTCGGGTGCACGTGCCCCTTCGGATCACTTTGTTTGTATCTTTAGGGTAAATACCCAGTAGTGCAATTGCTGGGTCATAGGGTAGTTCTATTTTCAACATTTTGAGGAACCTCCAAGATGTTTTCCAGAGAGGTTGCACCAGCTTGCATTCCTACCGACAGTGTAGGAGGGTTCCCCTTTCTCCACATCCTCGCCAGCATCTGTCATTTCCTGACTTGTTAATTTTAGCCATTCTGACTGGTGTGAGGTGATAGCTCGTTGTGGTTTTGATTTGTATTTCCCTGATGCCGAGTGATATGGAGCACTTCTTGATGTGTCTGTTGGCCATCTGGATGTCTTCTTTGCAGAAATGTCTGTTCATGTCCTCTGCCCATTTTTTGATTGGATTATTTGTTCTTTGGGTGTTCAGTTTGCTAAGTTCTTTATAGATTTTGGACACTAGCCCTTTATCTGATATGTCGTTTGCAAATATCTTCTCCCATTCTGTCAGTTGTCTTTTGGTTTTGTTAACTGTTTCCTTTGCTGTGCAAAAGCTTTTGATCTTGATAAAATCCCAATAGTTCATTTTTGCCCTTGCTTCCCTTGCCTTTGGCAATGTTCCTAGGAAGATGTTGCTGCGGTTGAGGTCGAAGAGGTTGCTGCCTGTGTTCTCCTCAAGGATTTTGATGGAGTCCTTTCTCACATTGGGGTCCTTCATCCATTTTGAGTCTATTTTCGTGTGTGGTGTAAGGAAATGATCCAATTTCATTTTTCTGCATGTGGCTGTCCAATTTTCCCAACACCATTTATTGAAGAGGCTGTCTTTTTTCCATTAGACATTCTTTCCTGCTTTGTCAAAGATTAGTTGACCATAGAGTTGAGGGTATATTTCTGGGCTGTCTATTCTGTTCCATTGATCTATGTGTCTGTTTTTGTGCCAGTATCATGCTGTCTTGATGATGACAGCCTTGTAATAGAGCTTGAAGTCCGGAATTGTGATGCCACCAACTTTGGCTTTCTTTTTCAATATTCCTTTGGCTATTCGAGGTCTTTTTTGGTTCCATATAAATTTTATGATTATTTGTTCCATTTCTTTGAAAAAGATGGATGGTACTTTGATAGGAATTGCATTAAATGTGTAGATTGCTTTAGGTAGCATAGACATTTTCACAATATTTATTCTTCCAATCCAGGAGCATGGAACATTTTCCCATTTCTTGGTGTCTTCCTCAGTTTCTTTCATGAGTACTTTACAATTTTCTGAGTATAGATTCTGTGCCTCTTTGGTTAGGTTTATTCCTAGGCATCTTATGGTTTGGGGTACAATTGTAAATGGGATTGACTCCTTAATTTCTCTTTCTTCTGTCTTGTTGTTGGTGTAGAGAAATGCAACTGATTTCTGTGCATTGATTTTATATCCTGACACTTTACTGAATTCCTGTACAAGTTCTAGCAGTTTTGGAGTGGAGTCTTTTGGGTTTTCCACATATAGTATCATATCATCTGCAAAGAGTGATAGTTTGACTTCTTCTTTGCTGATTTGGATGCCTTTAATTCCTTTTGTTGTCTGATTGCTGAGGCTAGGACTTCTAGTACTATGTTGAATAGCAGTGGTGATAATGGACATCCCTGCCGTGTTCCTGACCTTAGCGGAAAAGCTTTCAGTTTTTCTCCATTGAGAATGATATTTGCGGTAACATACATTTTAATATTAGACTATTACTACCACTTTTATATCCCATTTGTGTGAAGGATAAGATCTGAAGTGAGTTTTAAAGTAAATGAAATTTATAAAAGGCTTCCCATCTGAATTCTCCATAGAATATTCAGTTTGTCACAATTTTGCTCTGATATTACAGAGCACGGCTGAAAATAAATGATTGCTTAAGTTTCAAAATTCTGTCTAAAGCATAGATCATTTATAAAGATTAACATTTTTGTAAAAGGACTAGAAAAATATAATTTAAAGTAACAAGGTGTTTTATGAAGAGCTGATATTCTGGGTGCCTGGGTGGCTCAGTTCAGAGACTGAGTCACAGGATCAAGTCCTGCTTTGGGCTCCCTGCTCATTGGGGGGGTCTGCTTCTCCTTCTAACCCTCCTCACTCTCATGCATTCTCTCTCTCTCAAATAAATAAATAAAATCTTAAAAGAATTGATACTCAAAAATAACATCTAACTGGATATTTTTAAAATTTACATTTTTTAATCTTAAGGAGTAAGATTATAGCCTGTTTCAGAAATATGAAAAGTGATCATTAAGTGGTATTCTTACATCTCCGTTTAAATATATTCTCCTTTTACTAGTATCTTTATATCTCTTTAATTAGAAGTAGTTTTAAATTGTCCCTTTGAATATTTCTTATATTCACACAAGTTGAAATATTGCCAGTAAAAGTACTAATGGCCATTTAAAGTCCTTGTAGACTATTCTCACCTTTCCCAATTTTTTTCATGAATTTTAATATACAAAGATTCCCAGTTTTTGTATATGAAATTCTCGCTTCTCATAGAGAGACTGTAGGTAAGAAATATTAATTGTTTTACTCATCACAGGAAATGGACCAGTACTAGAGTAAGAGAATGCCAATTTTAAAACTTGGTGAAGACTTTAATATATGACTCTTTTAGTTACATCAACTAATTATTTTTTTTTTAAAGATTTTATTTATTTATTTGAGAGAGAGAGACAGTGAGAGAGAGCACGAGTGAGGAGAAGGTCAGAGAGCGAAGCAGACTCCCCATGGAGCTGGGAGCCTGATGCGGGACTCGATCCCAGGACTCCAGGATCACGCCCTGAGCCGAAGGCAGTCGTCCAACCAACTGAGCCACCCAGGCGTCCCAACATCAACTAATTATTTATGAATTATAATCTCATTTTAGTTTATCCAACCAGGTTAATAAACATCATTTGTAATGGTTTAAGTTTTTGTATATCTGTGGGCAGACATTCAGATTATCTTCTACTAATAAGGAGGAAAGAATTACTTTCAGTTAGTAAGGACATTCTTTCCAGACATTTGTTCACAGTGTTTGCTAGAGAAAAGTGAGTATTTTAAAGGCTCCTTGGTAATTATTTTCTGTCTGCTTTACAGTATTATTTTTTTATATGCCATGAGTCAAAATTAAAATCCCTATGGCAGGGGCGCCTGGGTGGCTCAGTGGGTTAAGCCTCTGCCTTTGGCTCAGGTCATGATCCCAGGATCCTGGATTAGAGCCCCGAATTGGGCTCTCTGCTCAGCAGGGAGCCTGCTTCCTCCTCTCTCTCTGCCTGCCTCTCTTACTGCTTGTGATCTCTGTCTGCCAAATAAATAAATAAAATCTTAAAAAAAAAATTCCCTATATCAGCCGTGGGCAAACTACATATGCTTCTTGAAGCCTGACAATTTTCCTGACATATCAGATGAGTAAATCATTTGGGTAAAATTATCCATAATAAACTCAATTAAAAATCCAGGTATGAGCAAGTAAATTTGTAACTAATGTGCTGAAATCTTTTGGAAATGTATTTGGACTTTTTTTTTTTTTAAGATTTTTTTTTTTTTTAAGATTCATTTGAGGGAGAGTGAGAGCAAGCCAGTGGTGGTGGGGGAAGGATAAGTGTTGGGGGGGGAAGGACAGAGAGAGAGAGCGCAAATGAGCGCTGGGGGGTATGGGAGAGGGAGAGAAAGATAGAGAATCTCAAGCAGAGTCTGCACTGAGTACAGAGCCTGACAGGAGGCTCTATCCCATTACCCTGAGATCATGACCTGAGCTGAAACCAAGAGTTGAGGTTAACCACCTGAGCCATCCAGGTGTCCCTGTATTTGGACTTTTGATTTAACTGTTATTCTAGATACCCCCAAATGAACCCAGTAACCTTGATAGCACTATTTTAGATGTAGGAGATTATCTGTCTTTTGTTTGAGATTTGTTAGTCCTTTATAAACAGATAATTCCATGACTGTGATTTAAATTTCTCTTAACTCCAAGTGCTCTTTATTAGAGGAGCAGTGATGGAAAGATGGTACATATACACAATAGATGCATCTGTAAAAAATAATGAGGATTTGCTTTATGTATCAATAGGAAAAAATCTAACATATATTACTAACTACAGAGGAAAATTGCAGAACAGTTTGAGTAAGCTATTTGTGGAGAAATCAGGGGGGAGATTAGATGTCTGTGTGTATGTGTATAATATATATATATACACACATTTATATTGATTTCTTTGTGCATAGTAATAATGTCTGGAAGGATAAACTAATAAAGAAGGGTTGCCAGTTGTATGTGTATGCAGGTTACATAGGATAGGAACTCAGCAGATAGGACAAAGGCATGGAAGGGAGTTTTTTCCCTGTATACCATTTTATGCTTTATGTTTGAACCATATGACTGTGCTAGATAGGTAGAAAGATAGGAAGAATATTTTGTTTTTTAAAAGTATGCTGGTGAATTCTGCTTTAAGAAAACCCAGCAAGTTTAAAAACAGTTACATTTGGGGATTGGTATGAATTAATCAAGAAAATATGTACAATTGTTATGTGTAAATTGTCATAGTAGACATTGCTGAAGCTACTGAAAAAAAAGTTTAAGGACAAAGTGACAGCCTTCTAAAAGTCTACACTAGTTAGATTAGAAAAGCATTACTCATTTTACAAAGGGATTCTAAGTACTGTCTCTTTGTTGCTTTTTTTTTTTAAGGTTTTATTTACTTATTTGACAGAGATCACAAGTGGGCAGAGAGGCAGGCAGCTGGGGGGGAAGCAGGCTCCCCACTAAGCAGAGAGCCTGATGGGAGGCTCGATCCCAGGACACTGGGATCATGACCTGAGTTGAAGGCAGAGGCTTTAACCCACTGAGCCACCCAGGCGCCCCAGTACTGTCTCTTTGAATCATGCTATGACACTAATTTCCTTCCAGAGTCTTCCAATCCATAAATTAACTCTGTGGTTCTTCCAAGTTTTCTGAAGAAGGTATAGTTTCTAAATTTCCTATCATTTTGGTTATCTTTCTCCAGTTGTCCTTCACTGTATCAGTGTACTTTGTAGAAACATAAATTCAGGTATGAAAATGAATGCTCTGTATTGGTGTGACTAGCTCTGGCTATGATTTTTATAATTTTATTAGCATTTGGGATAACTTTTTCAAACTACTTAAAACTACCAGTCATTTAAACTTGCTGCTCTGCCACTGAGCAGGAAGTATTCTGAGTAGATCCCTGCCCTACAGGGCAGCAAAACTAGCTTGTAGTTTTATTCCAGATTTCCTCATCTGTTCCATGAGGCTGTCTTTCCACAACAGGATCAATTGTATTGTGAGACTTGATGAAATATACTGCCTATGTAACGCTTTCCTGTCTGAAACACAGGACCTTTTGGCAATCTCCCTCTTTCCATCTGTCCTTGAGTTTTGTTTTTGCTGAGTTCACCTGTAAATCTGACTTTCTACCCCCAATCCAGATGAATTGAGCCATAAAACTTCTACATTTCCCTGTTGAGGAGAATTAATTGGATAGGGTTTTAGATGAGATGACCTTGCCTCATCAGGTGTACCATCGTATTCAGAAGCTAGGATACAGATATGTCCAATGAAGTATGCTCATGTATTTATTTGACATTTTGCAGTGAATAGAGTCCTTTTCTAGATTGTTTAACCACTTGGTATTCAAAAGGCAGGCGCCCTAATAAAGTAACTTCTTTTTTTTTCATGGGGTTTAATATTTTATCTCTTCCTACAAACACAATTTTAGATAAAGGATTCTCTATCTTTTAGCTCCTGGTCATTTCTTCACACAAAATCTTATGTGAGGTGCACCTGGGTGGCTCAGTCAGTTGAGTAGCCAACTCTTGATTTCATCTCAGGTGGTGATCTCAGGGTCTAAAACCCTGCATCTTAGGGCTCTGTGCTCTGCGGGGAATCTGCTTCAGGATTCTCTCTCCCTCAGCCCCAACCCCTGCTTGTACTTCTTCCTCTCTCTTTCTCTCTCTCTCTAAAATAAATAAATCTAAAAAAAAAAAAAATCTCATGTGATAGTAGCAGTGGCAAAAACCTAAAAATGAAGCTCTTTAGGTTGAATTGCTGGGTTTGATGGAAAAAGGAAGGTGAAATTTTCCTGGAATCTTATCCCTTCAAAGGCATTCCTTGAAATATTTTCATGGGGTGGTTTAGGTTTAATTTGACTTCCATTATTGTGTTCAGAAAAATGAAATTAGTAGACGTTAGATTGGCCCTAGGATAGTCTTAGGAGGATTGTTGTAGAGGTTTTTACTTTTTTGGATAGTGATTTTGATTACCAACAATTAGGATACTTTTTTTAATCTGAACTCATTTTCCTTATGAAGGTGTCTTGTTTATTGAAGCATGTGGCCTTTCTTTTTGATTTTTTAACATTATTCCTGTATCCTATCCCAGTTCTGTGTATTCTATGGTAATAATTATCTTCAGGACCTAAATATTGGTAATAAATTCAAAATGGCCCAACTAAAAGCCATTTATGAATAGGAGTATGGCTTCCCTATAGGTAATCTTTTAGAGACAGATGTATTAACCTAAATAAGAATTATTTCTGCAGCTCTAGTAGTGCAAATCTGGAGAAATTGTTACCAGTGTCTCTACTTTGTTTATACTTTGAATGTCAGCATTTTATTCATGGTCTTTTTTGGGAGGGAGTTGCCTTTTAATTTTTTTCCTAATTGCAAAAGTAACACAAAATTACAGAAATATTTCATATAGACAGCAGAAGTCCACCATTAATACTTACTTACCCTTCCTGAAATAGCCATTTTACAATTGGGAGTGTATTTATGAGTAAGGATGGGTAGCTGGGCTGTGATAACCAAATAACCATGAAATTCCAGTGGATTAGCATGACAGAAGGTTCTTTCTTACCTACTCCAGGTTAGGGGTGGGGGTGTTGACAGTTTCAGACTGATGGAGAGATTGCACCTTCTTGTAACAGCAACCTGTGGCTTCTTCAGATACTTTGATAGAGGTCAGGAGCTTTAGAGCTTATTTTTACTAGCATTGACATTTTTTGGAATAGCAGTGAGATGTGTTACTTCGGCTCACAGCCTGTTGCCAGAGGCCCAGTCTTGAAGGGCCCATTTTTCTCTGTGCTGCTGTCTGTATTTTCTTCTAACAGGTGAGAATGTCTTTTTAATCTACATTTCTTTAATTATGAGGTTATACATCTTTTTTTTTTGCCTATTTATGTATTTCTCTCCTATACAAAAACTATTAATATCCTTCATCCATTGTTTTATCAGTTCTCTTTTTATTCAACCTATTTGTATATTAAGAACATTCAGCCTCTTGCCTTTCATTTGGTTAAACATCTTTTTTTCTGCAGTTTTTTCATTTGGTCTTTTGACTTTGTTTAATGGTATTATTTTGCTCCCACAGATTTTATTTTTATGAAACAAATTATGCAACCCTTTCCTTTAAAGTTTCTGGGGTTCTGTCATCTACAGAAAGGCCTTTCCCGGAGTGCCTGGGTGGCTCAGTTAAGCGTCTGCCTCTGCTCAGGTCATCATCCTGGAGTCCTGGGATCAAGCCCTACATCGGACTTCCTGCTCAGTGGGGAATCTGCTTCTCCCTTTGCCCCTCACTCTGCTTGTTCTCTCTCTCTCTCTCTCTCTCTCTCTGTCAAATAAATAAATAAAATCTTAAAAAAAAAAAAAAAAAAGAAAAGAAAGGCCTTTCCTGATCCAGGTTTATTTTTATAATCCACTCATGTCACTTTATATCAGAATATTAAAGTTCAAGTAAAGCGTCCTGAGAATATAAGGTTTGCTTTTTCCAGGTGCTGGGGACTGTTTTGTGGGTTCCTCTGCATATTGTGACTTCTCACACTTGCTATTTAGCCATAGTCTCTGGGGCGCCTGGGTGGCTCAGTGGGTTAAGCCGCTGCCTTCGGCTCAGGTCATGATCTCAGGGTCCTGGGATCGAGTCCCACATGGGGCTCTCTGCTCAGCAAGGAGACTGCTTCCCTCTCTCTCACTCTCTGCCTACCTTTCTGTCTACTTGTGATCTCTCTCTGTCAAATAAATAAATAAATTCTTAAAAAAAAAAAATTTAGCCATAGTCTCTGAATCCATTTTACTATTTATTTTCTTGTCTATCATAGCATCTCTTCTGAAAGACAACATAGGTGTGTGTTTTATGAAGGAACCAGAATTCACCACATTTCAAGATCACCTTGTGGCTAAGTAGTTTATAAAACCAAAGTGAAGTGAGCATGCCTTCAGCATACCTGGCTGAATACACTCTTGGCCCATGCTTTGGTCATCAAGGGTGGACAACGTGATGGTCTTCTCTACTCCGCTTTGCACTTTAATTGTGCACCAGGTAGGAGTGGACTCCCCATGCTTAGGAGGGTAATGGTGCTGCCAAAGTTCATTAGCCCTAATTTTTTTTTTTAAAGATTTTATTTATTTATTTGTCAGAGAGAGAGAGAAAGCACAAGCAGGCAGAGTGGGAGGCAGGCTCCCTGCTGAGCAAGGAGCCCGATGTGGGACTCAATCCCAGGACCCTGGAAGAATCATGACCTGAGCAGAAGGCAGAGGATTAACTGACTGAGCCACCCAGGCGTCCCTCATTAGCCCTAATTTGCATTCATTTCCCTTTCCCCACCTCCACAATTATTTCCCCTTTGACCTTTTAACCAAATGTTTTAAGCTATTCCTTTGATCCTGAAGTCCCTAGAGCTTTTCAGGCAGAAGTATGGCTGTGGGGCAAGGTGCCAGGCTAATCTGAACATTGAGTAGCTACATTGAGTAGCACGACTTGCCTTTGACCACCCTTCCCTGTTAGCAGCAAAACTACCAGTTCTGAAACATAATCTTCTACTCTGTGATCAAAACCTGACATATGACGGCTCTTCTACTCTCAACACCTTCACAGCATCCTAGGGAGAGCACTGTACAAATCTCTGTATTGCTGAGACCTCACGGGATAACCTGAGTGTCTCTTTAAGTTCAATATTAAAAATTCTGTTCAGTTTATAGTGTGATTTTTAAATGATAATCAACCAAAATAATAATTTAGAATAATAGCAAGAGCTAATACATGTAATACTTATGAAGTACTAGGCATTATTAGCAGTTTATGTGTAGTAACTACTTTTATCCAGTGATCATATTTTATCTTATCCCTATTTTTTAATTTTTTAATTTTTTATTAACATATAATGTATTATTAGCCACAGGGGTACAGGTCTGCAAATCGCCATGTTTACACTTCACAGCACTCATCATAGCACATACTTTCCCCAATGTCCATAAACCACCCACCCTCTCCCTACCCCCCTCCCTCTGGCAACCCTCAGTTTATTCTGTGAGATTAAGGAAGAGTCTCTTATGGTTTGTCTCCCTCCTAATCCCTTCTTGTTTCATTTATTCCTTTCCTACCCCCTCAACCCCCCATATTGCTTCTCAACTTCCTTATATCAGGGAGATCATATGATAATTGTCTTTCTCTGATTGACTTATTTTGCTAAGCATAATACCTTCTAATTCCATCCATGTCATCACAAATGGCAAGATTTCATTTCTTTTGATAGCCGCATAGTATTCCATTGTATATTTATATACACCATATCTTCTTTATCCATTCATCTGTTGATGGACATCTAGGTTCTTTCCATAGTTTGGCTATTGTGGACATTGCTGCTATAAACATTCGGGTGCACATGCCCTTTCAGATCTCTACATTTGTATCTCTAGGGTAAATACCCAGTAGTGCGATTGCTGGGTCATTGGGTAGCTCTATTTTCAACTTTTTGAGGAACCTCTGTGCTGTTTTCTAGAGTGGCTGCACCAGCTTGCGTTCCCACCGATAGTGTAGGAGGGTTCATCTTTCTCCACATCCTCACCAGCATCTGTCATTTCCTAACTTGTTAATTTTAGCCATTCTCACTGGTGTGAGGTGGTATCTCATTATGGTTTTGATTTGTATTACCCTGATGCTGAGTGATGTGGAGCACTTTTTCATGTGTCTGTTGGCAGTCTGGATGTCTTCTTTGCTGAAATGTCTGTTCATGTCCTCTGCCCATTTCTTGAAGAATCTATAAATTCTTTATAGATCTTGAATACTAGCCCTTTATCTTATATGTTGTTTGCAAATATTTTTTCCCATTCTGTCAGTTGTCTTTTAGTTTTGTTAACTGTTTCCTTTGCTGTGCAAAAAGCTTTTGATCTTGATGCATTCCCAATAGTTCGATTTTGCCCTTGCTTCCCTTGCCTTGGGCGATGTTCCTAGAAAGAAGTTGCTGCGGCTGAGGTCGAAGAGGTTGCTGCCTGTGTTCTCCTCAAGGATTTTGATGGATTCCTTTCTCACATTGAGGTCCTTCATCCGTTTTGAGTCTATTTTGGTGTGTGGTGTAAGGAAACGGTCCAGCTTCATTCTTCTGCATGTGGCTGTCCAGTTTTCCCAATACCATTTGTTGAAGAGACTTTTTTCCATTGGACATTCTTTCCTGCTTTGTCAAAGTTTAGTTGACCATAGAGTTGAGGGTCTATTTCTGGGCTTTCTATTCTGTTCCATTGATCTATGTGTCTAGTTTTTTTGCCAGTACCATACTGTATTGATGATGACAGTTTTATAATAGAGCTTGAAGTCTGGAATTGTGATGCCACCAACTTTGGCTTTCTTTTTCAACATTCCTCTGCCTATTTGAGGTCTTTTCTGATTCCATATAAATTTTAGGATTATTTGTTCCATTTCTTTGGAAAAAAAAAGGATGGTATTTTGATAGGGATTGCATTAAACGTGTAGATTGCTTTAGGTAGCATAGACATTTTCACAATATTTGTTCTTCCAATCCATGAGCATGGAACATTTTTCCATTTCTTTGTGTCTTCCTCAATTTCTTTCATGAGTACTTTATAGTTTTCTGATTACAGATTCTTTACCTCTTGGGTTAGGTTTATTCCTAGGTATCTTATGGTTTTGGGTGCAATTGTAAATGGGATTGACTCCTTAATTTCTCTTTCTTCTGTCTAGTTGTTGATGTATAGAAATGCAACTGACTTCTGTGCATTGATTTTATATCCTGACACTTTACTGAATTCCTGTACAAGTTCTAGCAGTTTTGGAGTGGAGTCTTTTGGGTGTTCCACATAAAGTATCATATCGTCTGCAGAGAGTGATAGTTCGACTTCTTCTTTGTCGATTTGGATGCCTTTAATTTCTTTTTGTTGTCTGATTGCTGAGGCTTGGACTTCTAGAACTTTGTTGAATAGCAGTGGTGATAATGGACATATCTGCCATGTTCCTGATGTTAGCGGAAAAGTTCTCAGTTTTTCTCCATTGAGATGATATTTGCTGTGGGTTTTTCGTAGATGGCTTTGATGATATAGAGGTATGTACCCTCTATCCCTATACTTTGAAGAGTTTTGATCAAGAAAGGATGTTGTACTTTGTCAAAGGGTTTTTTAGCATCTATTGAGAGTATCATTTGGTTCTTGTTTCTTTCATTAATGTATTGTATTGTATTACATTGATTGGTTTGTGGATGTTGAACCAATCTTGCAGCCCAGGAATAAATCCTACTTGGTCGTGGTGAATAATCCTTTTAATGTACTGTTGGATCCTGTTGGCTAGTATTTTGGTGAGAATTTTCGCATCTTTGTTCATCAAGGATATTGGTCTGTAATTCTCTTTTTCGATGGGATCCTTGTCTGGTTTTGGGATCAAGGTAATGCTGGCCTCATAAAATGAGTTTGGAAGTTTTCCTTCCATTTCTATTTTTTGGAACAGTTTCATGAGAATAGGAATTAATTCTTCTTTAAATGTTTGGTAGAATTCCCCTGGGAAGCTGTCTGGCCCTTGGCTCTTGCTTGTTGGGAGATTTTTTTTTTTTAAAGATTTTATTTATTTGACAGAGAGAGATCACAAGTAGGCAGAGAGGCAGGCAGAGAGAGAGAAGGCAGGAAGCAGGCTCCCTGCAGAGCAGAGAGCCCGACACAGGGATCGATCCCAGAACCCTGGGACCATGACCCAAGCCGAAGGCAGAGGCTCTAAACCACTGAGCCACCCAGGCGCCCCTGTTGGGAGATTTTTGATGACTGCTTTAATCTCCTTACTGGTTATGGGTCTATTCAGGCTTTCTGTTTCTTGCTGGCTCAGTTGTGGTAGTTTATATGTCTCTAGGAATGCATCCATTTTTTCCAGATTGTCAGATTTGCTGGTGTATAGTTGTTCATAATATGTTCTTATAATTGTTTGTATTTCTTTGGTGTTGGTTGTGTTCTCTCCTCTTTCATTCATGATTTTATTTATTTGGGTCCTTTCTCTTCTCTTTTTGATAAGTCTGGCCAAGGGGTTATCAATCTTATTAATTCTTTCAGAGAACCAGCTCCTAGTTTCATTGATTTGTTCTATTGTTTTTTGTTTGTTTGTTTGTTTCTATTTCATTGATTTCTGCTCTGATCTTTATGATTTCTCTTTTCCTGCTGGGTTTAGGCTTTCTTTGTTGTTCTTTCACCAGCTCCTTTAGGTGTAGGGTTAGGTTGTGTACTTGAGACCTTTCTTGGTTTTTTTTTTTTGTTTTTTTTTTTTTTTAAAGATTTTATTTATTTATTTGACAGAGAGAGATCACAAGTAGGCAGAGAGGCAGGCAGAGAGAGAGGAGGAAGCAGGCTCCCTGCTGAGCAGAGAGCCCGATGCAGGGCTCGATCCCAGGACCCTGAGATCATGACCTGAGCCGAAGGCAGCGGCTTAACCACTGAGCCACCCAGGCGCCCCCCTTTCTTGTTTTTTTGGGAAAGGCTTGTATCGCTGTATATTTTCCTCTCAGGACTGTCTTTGCTGTGTCCCACAGATTTTTAACCGTTGTGTTTTTATTATTATTTGTTTACATGAATTTTTTCAATTCTTCTTTAATTTCCTGGTTGACCCATTCATTCTTTAGAAGGATGCTGTTTAGTCTCCATGTATTTGGGTTCTTTCCAAATTTCCTCTTGTGATTGAGTTCTAGCTTCAGAGCATTGTGGTCTGAAAATATGCAGGGAATGATCCCAGTCTTTTGGTACTGGTTAAGACCTGATTTGTGACCAAGGATGTGATCTATTCTGGAGAACGTTCCATGTGCGCTAGAGAAGAATGTGTATTCTCTTGCTTTGGGATGGAATATTCTGAATATATCTGTGATGTCCATCTGGTTTAGTGTGTCATTTAAGGCCTTTATTTCTTTATTGATCTTTTGCTTGGATGATCTGTCCATTTCAATGAGGGCAGTGTTGAAGTCCCCTGCTATTATTGTATTATTGTCGAAGTGTTTCTTTGATTTTGTTACTAATTGGTTTATATAGTTAGCTGATCCCATGTTAGGGGCATAGATATTTAAAATTGTTAGATTTTCTTGTTGGACAAACCCTTTCAGTATGATTTAGTGTCCTTCCTCATCTCTTAATATAGTCTTTGGCTTAAAATCTAACTGATCTGATATAAGGATTGCCACCCCAGCTTTCTTTTGATGTCCATTAGCATGGTAAATTGTTTTCCACCCCCTCACTTTAAATCTGGAGGTGTCTTTGCATCTAAAATGAGTTTCTTGTAGACAGAATATTAATAGGTTTTGTTTTTTTTAATCCATTCTGATACCCTGTGTCTTTTGATTGGGGCATTTAGCCCATTAACATTCAGGGTAACTATTGAGAGATATGAATTTAGTGCCACTGTATTGCCTGTAAAGTGACTATTGCTATATATTGTCTTTGTTCCTTTCTGGTCTACTATTTTTAGTCTCTCTCTTTGCTTAGAGGACCCCTTTCAATATTTCCTGTGGAGCTGGTTTGGTGTTTACAAATTCTTTTAGTTTTTGTTTGTCCTGGAAGCTTTTTATCTCTCCTTTTATTTTCAATGATAGCCTAGCTGGATATAGTATTCTTGGCTGCATGTTTCTCTCATTTAGTGCTCTGAATATATCATGCCAGTTCTTTCTGGCCTGCCAGGTCTCTGTGGGTAAGTCTGCTACCAATCTAATACTTTTACCATTGTATGTTACAGACTTATTGTCCTGGGCTGCTTTCAGGGTTTTCTCTTTGTCACTAAGATTTGTGAGTTTTACTATTAGATGACAGAGTGTTGACCTATTCTTATTGTTTTTGAGGGGGGTTCTCTGTGCCTCCTAGATTTCGATGCTTGTTCCCTTTGTGTATTAGGGAAATTCTCTACAATAATTTGCTCCAATATACCTTCTGCTCCCCTATCTCTTTCTTTTGCTTCTGGAATCCCAGTTATTCTAATGAAGTTTCATCTTATGGTATCACTTATCTCTCGAATTCTCCCCTTGTGGTCCAGTAGTTGTTTGTCTCTCTTTTGCTCAGCTTCTTTATTCTCCATCATTTGGTCTTCTGTATCACTAATTCTTTATTCTGCCTCATTTATCCTAGCAGTAAGAGCCTCCATTTTCAATTGCACCTCATTAATAGCTTTTTTGATTTCAGCTTGGTTAGATTTTAGTTCTTTTATTTCTCCAGACAGGGCTTCTCTATGCCTTTTTCCATGCCTTTTTCGAGCCCAGTTAGCACCATGAGAATTGTCATTCTGAACTCTAGATCTGACATTTTAGCAATGTCCATATTAATTGGGTCCCTAGCCTTCAGTAACTGCCTCTTATTCTTCTTTTTGTGGTGAGTTTTTCCGCCTTGTCATTTTATCCAGATAAGAACATATGAAGGAGAGAATAAAATACTTAAAGGGTGGCAAAGACCCCAGAAAAATGTCTGAAGACATTTGAGATTTGAGACAAATCTCAAATCTTCAAAAAAGATTTGAAGACAAATCAAAAAAGATTTGAAGACAAATCAGAAGAGACCCCAAATCTTGGGAGGAAGTAAGGGGATAAAAAGAAGTTCAAAAAATTTTTTAAAAAGAGAGAGAGAAAAGAAAATATAGATATTAGACTGGTGAATAGAACAGAGCCACCCCCTTAATTTTGAGAGTACTTTGGTCTCTTAGAAGAAACTACCTCCCAAAATTTTAAAGAAAGAGAAACGTATGTATATATATACAAAAATAAGGGTAAACACGATGAAGGGATGGAACGTGACTGTAAAGATGAAAATTTTTAAAAAATTCTAAGAAAGGAGTTTATAAGATAAGTTGGTTGAGAAAAGAAAGAAAAAGAAAGTAGAAAGAATTTGCTCAGGCTGGAGACTAGAACAAAACCCTGTGCTAGATTTAGGGTATATTTTGATCTATTATAAGAAGTTGTATCCCAAAATTTTTTAGAAGAAAAAACCCTGTGTGTATACAAAAAATAAAGTTAGATACAATGAAAGATAAAATATGACTATAATAATGAAGGTTCAAAAAGATTTTTTTAAATATTTTATTTATTTATTTGACAGACAGAGATCACAAGTAGGCAGAGAGGCAGGCAGAGAGAGAGAGGAGGAGGAAGGTGCCCTGCTGAGAAGAGAGCCCAACGTGGGGCTCGATCCCAGGACCCTGAGATCATGACCCGAGCTGAAGGCAGAGGCTTTAACCCACTGAGCCGCCCAGGCGCCCCCAAAAAGATTTTTTATATGAAAGGTATTGTTAAGATAAACTAGTTAAAAATGTTAAAAAAGAGTTAAGATTAAAAGTTAAAAAAATTAGAATAAGAAACAAAAATAAAATTTAAAACAATTAATTAAGTTTGTAAGACTAAAGAATCATGGGAAGAAAGCCATGAATTCCATGCTTTGCTTTCTCCTCCTCTGGAATTCCACTGTTCTCCTTGATAAGTGAGCCTGGTCTTGGCTGGATTTCTTACTTAACTTCTGGGGGAGGAGCCTGTTGTGTGATTCTCAAGTGTCTTTGCCCGAGGTGAATTGCACTGCCCTTGCCAGGGCCGGGCTAAGTAATCTGTTCCAGTTTTCTCTCTGGAGCTTTTGTTCCCTGATCACTTTCCATAGAGTTCTGGAGGATGGGAATGAAAATGGCAGTCTCCCAATCTCTGGCCTAGAGGAGTGGAGAGCTCAGTGTTCCACTCCTCAGTGCACCTTGGAGAAAAGCGCTCAATCACTCTCATCTCCCTGCTCACCGAGCTCACCTGGCCTGTGACCAAGTATCTCTGTCTCTGGCACACAGCCCTGCCTGGAGTCTCCAGACCCAGCAGATTACTGCTATTCTTCCACGGAGGTCTCCCCGGATCTGCCTCTTGTGGGGTCCTAGCTCAAAGAGCAGTGGTCTGACTGTGCCACAGATCACAGAGCTGAGAGCTCACTCCTCAGCTCCATCTCTGTAGCCAGCTTCCCTGCTCTAATATCTGCGAGCTCTGTGATACTCAGACACCCCGATCCTTCGGTGACCCTGCGGGACCTGAGACCATGCTGTCCCCGTGAGCGCTCCACCACTTAGCCTCTGGAGTGATGTCCCTTAGTGGAACAGACTTTTGAAAGTTCAGATTTTGTGCTCTGTTGCTCTGCTGCTTGCCAGGAGCTGGCCCCTCCACCCGCTGTCTGTCTACTTGTTGCTTTGGATTCACTTCTCCGCAGGTCCTACCTTTCAGAAAGTGGTCGATTTTCTCTTTCTAGAATTGCTCTTTTTCTCTTCGATCCCCTGTTGGATTTGTAGGTGTTTGGAATGGTTTGATAAACTATCTAGCTGATCTCTTGCTACCTGGCATCATCTCAGCCTGCTATTCCTCCACTATCTTGACTCCTCTTATTATCCCTATTTTATAGGTAGGGAAAGTGGGATACAAGGAAGTTACATAATACTAAAGAATAAAAGCCCATAAATTTCAGAGCCAGGGGGGTCTCCTTCCATAGTCTGTGCTTTTAACTAATTGCCTAAAAAATATCTGAAGTTTACTCAACATTTTCTTTTCTACTTAGCTGGTGTGAAAGCATTCCAAGGTAATCTTATCTAATTGTAGGGACCTGTGAAGTAAGACAGTGCCTTAACTGTTGGAGGTGAGGATTGCCCTCGGGCATTTCTGAAACAACTCATGGTTTGTCCTAGGTGCACACTGCCCGCAGACCTCAGTGTTACAGCAGCCATTTTCCTCTCTTCCCTCTAATGTTTCATGTTGTCTAAATATGAAAATCTTGTCTTTGTCAGTAGGATTATAACCTGCCACAGAGCCCACTATCTAGAAATTAATCAACCCAGCTTGTCACGGGGTAATGTCTCCTCCAGGCAGCGTTTTCTGCTGAGATATTTAAAACTGGGAAAAATAAAAGAGGTAAATGGGGTGTTTGGGTAATGCTGTGAATGCCTAGAATTAGCTAAAGTGGCCTTCATCTCAGGGTATATACTCTCACTATAGTGAAAGGAAAACCTTTCTAGCCATGTGTCAATGACTTTATCATCCCTACTTCATGGCAGATAGAATAAAAGAGCAAAGAAAGTTTACTCCCAGAGCAATTTATTAAACATGAAGTAAAAATAATCAAGAGTCTTGTTTCTTATCATATTTTCCCCTTTAAAATTGCCTTCTTATTTTTGACAAATATATTTATTTCCCTTTCATATTACAAATTTAAGCGTGTCTCTGAATAAGACCCAGTATCTAATTTTTTTAAGAGCTAATATATACTGGAACAAAGTTTAAAAATTCATCCTCCCCAAACAAAAATTCATTCCCTTGGCTCTTCCTTCTTTTTGCAATTTGGAGAGTATTAAAATTACATTTGGGTAAGGCCTTCACTAAGGAGATATGTTTGCTTGTTTATCCATTTTACATCAAGAAAAAAACCCAGATAAATATTCATATCACTTCTTGGCAAATAACTCAGTTGTCAAATTATTTTTGTATCCTGGGGTTGGTGCTAACTCAAACTTTTTGAAAAGGATATTGAGTTTAAAATGTGGATCTTTAATCAGATAGGTTACTTCAAATAGTTTCAAAGGCATGGATAGTTTTTGTTTTTATGTGAAGAATGAGGCATTAGAGTTATAAAATTGAGATTCTTGTTGAATAAGCAAGTTTGTTTAAGAATGGGGTAATGGAAATGCTTACTAATTTGCACCGAGAAGTTGGAGTTGTCAAAAGCTAACTCCTAGGCATCTAAGTCTCTTGAAACCATTTTACCTGGGCTGATCACCATATTTCCCAATCTCAGCCAAGGTGATCTTAATCCCAACTCCTCAATAAAAATATTCCCCTTAACCTTTGTTTTCTTTTTTCCTGATGAGATTATGATAGAGAAGTGTCATTCCTCATTCTACTTTGTGATTTAGACATTACTCTCATCTTTTTGCTAGAAGCAACCAGGCACTGCAAAATATTATCTTTGACACTGTAAGAACACCAGAGTTTGACTGCAGTGCCTTAAAATAGGTGATTTGAGAGGTGAGTGGTGGCAAAGGAACACAAAATCAGGGCTGTTTTGTCGAACTTTGTGGTTGTGTCTCAAGTTGTTTTTGACACAACATACATGGTAAAACCACCCATGCCTATCATCCTTCCCTTCTCTGTGGAAGCCAAGGTATATTAAAAACCAATATACAGGGTGGTTTTTAATATACCACCCACTAGATGTGTTAGAAATCACGTTGTAGGGGCGCCTGGGTGGCTCAGTGGGTTAAGCTGCTGCCTTCGGCTCAGGTCATGATCTCAGGGTCCTGGGATCGAGTCCCACATCGGGCTCTCTGCTCAGCAGGGAGCCTGCTTCCTCCTCTCTCTCTGCCTGCCTCTCTGCCTACTTGTGATCTGTCTCTGTCAAATCAATAAATAAAATCTTTAAAAAAAAAAAAACCAATATACATGAATCTCCCAAATTAAGTATTTTGCATTTATATAGAATTTTGTATTCTTTGTAAAATATATGTGGATATATATATATATAACATGTTACACATGTTAAATGTTATATATGTTATACATATATTATATATATGTATGTTGTATATATAATATATATATAGAGAGAGAAAGTATTTTAATGTGCAACTTTAAAGATCAAATATATCCCTGTGAATTACAGCCTCTAATTATATGCTATTTGAGCCATTATATTCATATAATGTTTTATTAAAAATGGTATAAATAGATTACAGGAGGACATAGTAATTTTTTATAAGCTCAGCCTTACGTAGTGTAAAGAGTTTCCTTTAATAAGACTATATTTTAAAAAAAATTATTTCCAGGTAAAAATGGTTTTAGTACATGTAATTTAAGATCTCATTAAATACCAAAAAGTTATTTAAGGAATAAAGAAGTTATTTAAGTAATAAAACATGGATTTTTATATTCCACGAGGGCTAACTGTGCTGTTGATGGGAAGTAATCAGTATACCCAAACTTACTTTTTTAAATTTAAATTTTGTTAGTTAACATACAGTGTAATATTGGTTTCTGGAGTAGTATTCAGGTCTACCGCCATATCACCCTGAATGCACCCAATCTCATCTGCTCTCAGAAGCTAAGTAGGGTTAGGCCTGGTTAGTACTTGGATGGAGTAGTATTCAGTGATTCATCACTTATATACAACCACCAATACTCATCAGCCTGTCCCCTATGTAGCCTCCTCCCCCACCCAAACTTATATTTTTATTATATAAAGCAACTTAACTATTTTGTTTACATATTGGTTGACACCACAGGGTAGTAGAAAATGTACATGCACAGGCTTTGATGCCATATAGACTGAAATTAAAATTCTAGTTTCTCTGCCAACTAATTGTGTGACCTTGACCCAAGTTTATTTTGTGACAAGCCTCTGTTTCTTCTTCTGTAAAATGCAAAAAATAATATTAGGCTTCAAAGTGGAAATTATAAGGAAGAAATTAAGAAAAGCTCCTAGTACCATGCCTTAAACCCTGTATCTCTTTGATCCCAAAGTTTGGCCTATTCCACTTTAAAAACCTCTCTCTGGATTATTGTGGTAGTCTGGTATTCCAATCTTTCTTTCAGTTCACCCTCAAAGTGGTCACCAAAGTGTTTCTTTTAAAACATGTCTTTGAACCTGTTAGTGTCCTGCTTTATGAAACTTGCCAGTGACTCCCTGTTGTGCCAAGGAGAAAGTCGAAATACCTTGTCTTCGCATTCTTGGGCTTTCCAAGGTCTGATTCTACTATCTCTTTGATCTTGCAGCCCTGGTAAGTGAATTGTTTGCCAGGTGAAAGGAGCCCTGAATCACAGGCTTGTTGCCTTTTATATACCAATTTAGTCTATGGTGCTGGTGGTGGTAAAGTATATCCATTCACATTCTCCTGTCTTACTGTTACCATAAACTACTTTTGTTGCAGCACCACATTTAAGGAATTACTGCAGTATTTTATTTCTTCTTTTTTTATTTTTAAAGATTTTATTCATTTATTTGACAGAGAGATGGAGAGCACAAGTAGGCAGAGCAGCAGGCAGAGGGAGAGGGAGAAGCAGGCTCTCTGCTGAGCAGGGAGCCCGATGTGGAGCTCAATCCCAGGACCCTGGGATCATGACCTGAGCCAAAGGCAGCCACTGAACTAACTGAGCCACCCAGGTGCCCCTATTTTATTCCTTCTTATGTTGTCAGACTTGTGTGAGGTTTTAATGCAGTCAGTGGCTGAGACTAGCCACAGCTCTTCATCCTGTAGCCCTTGGCCTTGGGAATCTTTAAATGCCAAATATATATGAGGATTTTTGTTGTTGTTGTTGTTAACTGAGGTAAGAATCACATAACAAAATTAACCAATTTAAAATATACAGTATGGTGGCATTCAGTACATTCACGTTTTTGTGCAGTCCTCACCCTTGTCTTTATGAGGACATTTTTTAACCTAATGCATAGTGTCTTTGAATGAGCGTTGAAAGAATAATTTTAAGAGTGTTAAGGAAAAGGCAGTTGGGTGGCTCAGTTGCTTAAGTGTCAGACTCTTGATCTCGGCTCAGGTCACAATCTCAGGGTCATGAGATGGAGCCCTGTGTCAGTTTCCATGCTTAGCATGCAGTCTGCTTGTCCCTCTCCCTCCATCTCTGCTCTCGCCCCCTCTGCTCCTCCTTCTGTACAGCACTCTCTCTCTCTCTCCCTCTGTAAAATACATAAATAAATAACATCTTAAAATAATTTATGGTGGGGTCTCCCAAGTGTTCAAAATCTATAAATTCTCTATATATGGAAAGATACAGTAAATGACACATAACATAAATTTACCATCTTAACCATTTTAAATGCACATTTCAGTAGAATTAAGTACATTCCCTTTACTGTGCATCTCAATTCCCAGAACTCTTTTCATCTTGGAAAACTGAAACTCAGGAACTTTCAGTTCCCCACTCTTCCCTTAGCCCCTGGCAACCACCATTTTATTTCCTGATTCTGTGGTTTTTCTTCCTGTTTAAGTCTAAATAGTATTCCGTTGTATCTATATGCCACATTTTGTTTATCCATTTATCTGTCAGTGGACATTTGGGTCATTTATACCTTTTGGATGTTGTGAGTAATGCTGCTGTGAATTTGAGTGTACTTCTGTCTCTTTGAGACCCTTCTTTCAGTTCTTCTGCTTTTATGCCCAGAAGTGGAATTGCTTGATCATATAATAATGCTATTTTTAATTATTTTGAAGACCACTGTATTGTTTTCCATAGCAGCTGCACCATTTTGCATTCCTGCTAACAGTGCTACAAGGGTTCTAATGTGTCCACATCTTGCCAATACTTGTCTGATTTGGGTTTTGGGTTTTGTTTTGTTTTGTTTGTTTTTAACAGGAGCTATCCTAATGGGTGTGAGGTAGAGTAGTACATTTTAAGTTAAAGTTTGATGAAGAAGGAATTATGATTAAATGTCTAGTATCACTCAGAGATTATAGCAAAAGTCTAAACTTGAAACTTGTGCACCTTAACCCTTTTCTACTTCACTGTGTGCCAAACGATAGACCTTGCATAAGGCTTATGACAGCTTAAGAATTCAGGAAAATTTGCCTGGGAATTAACTACAACAAAACCCAACAAAATCTCAAGGTAGTGTGAAAAAAATAAATCACAAAATTTTTGTACTTTGAATGTTGTACAGGCTACAGCTATCCTCACACCATAGCTACTGACTTGGTATAGTGTGCAAAAATAGGTTAGGGATGTAGCAAGCTCAATAATATTTCTTCCTCTACCAATTTCCCTTCTTATTTTCTACATAAAACGTTCGAAAAAAGCTAATTGACAGTAGTTAGAAGCAGTAACACTGACTGGCAATAAGAGATAACTGAGTTATTGTGCTGTGGTGGGATCATTTAAAAGTCAAAAAGCTAATGCCAGTAGGACCTATTTATGGTAAAGTACAGTATGCTATGTTACTTACTTGTAATTAGCATGAGATCCAAAGATAAAGTGTGTGCACAAAGGGTGTTTAATTTACTAAGGCAGAATAAAAACTGTAAATTATTTTAAAATCATTTTTATTAAAATAGACTGGAAGTATTTTGCTTTTCAGAGCAGTCAGCATCATATATCTAAAAATGCTGTCCTATGGATTAGTTGGCTTTTCATTGGTGCCAAAAAGATGACATCCTGTTTAAAGTAGCATCTATTCAAGTACCCAGAAATATTTTCACCATCTTCCTTGTATAAAATCCAATTGTCTTTATAATTTTCCATTTTCTGGAATGGTCCTTGAAATCTGTTTTCGTCCTCCTTTGTCTGCCTAACTCCTATTTGATGAATATTTCTTACAGAAACTTTCTCATTTCTTTATACTCCACAATTCTAGGTTCCTTATTTTTTCCTATGTGGTATCATAGCAGATAGCATTTTCTCTCTTATACTTCTCTCTTATACTTATGTCTGTATTATAGTGAATCTGTATTCATAACCATCTGATCCCTGAGAGCGCCATTATGGCTCAGATCAGAGACAAAGTTGTTGCTATCATGCTGCAAATTGTACATACATCTTGGTACACCTCTGGGAATGTGAGGCCATTAGGTTTTCTGATGTGAGTCATCCTGAAAAAAAAATTGCTAAGACCATTGAACCAGACTGTGAGTAACTTGAGCCTTCTTTCTCTTTCTCCCATATACAGAACAGTGTTAGACCTAGGACCTCAGTGTATGTGTGTATATTTGTGTTTATATAAATAAATATTTATTGTATTTTAAAATTTTGTGGTTTTTTAGAATGAGTAAACACTAAGTGAAGAATTTGGATTTTCTTTTTAAGAAATGTATAGGCATTGTGGAATTTTAAGTTTTGTGTAGGAAGAGTGATAGAGCTGTGATACAATAAAATTGTGTCATAAAATCTTTCTCCTCCTTCTTCCAGAAAAGAATTTGAGATTGAAGACTGGAAGAAAGAGGTATAAGATTGTACTGAAGGGAGAAAGTAAATCGAGGTGAGGGAAAAGTGGGGCCAGATATGAGGCTGTAATATAAACTCCAGTTACCTGCACATTCACTCCAAGTGACCTGCAAATGCATCTCTGAGCTTTGTAGCAACCAACTCAGAAAGGGACAGCCTTCTGGTCAGAACTTCACCATAGCTATGAGATCAGTCATCTAAATAACTATTTTGAAGGAATATGACCATTTTTTTGTCTTCCAAAAATAACTATAAACTCATTTTACTTTTATTCTGAAAAAAATATCATGTTTCTTATTAAAAAATAATCAACCAATAAAGAAAGTACAAAATCTCATGTAAATACGCCATTAGAGATCATTTTTGGCCACACACAAATGGTAACTTGGTAACACAGTTCATTCTGGCTAATTTACATTCCTAACAATATAAGAACTTGGTAATTTTCTTGCACCCTTAGTGTTGTAGTATTGCGAATCTTTCTTAGTCCTATAAGAGAAAAATGATATTTGTTATTTTTCTATTATTCTTAGTACTGATATTTGATGTGACTTTTTCCATGGTTTTTATGATTAGACTTTCCATGGTTTTTTATGCAATGTAATGAATAAGTATCCTTGACAACATCTTTTGATAGATTTGTTATGTTTCCTTCTGGAGTATTTTTTATGATAACTCTAAAATATGGGTAATAATATTTTACCAAATATTTAACTTTAGTAACAGCCTTCCTGGGGTCAATATGATATGGCCTGGTATTCAGGGTTCTTATTGATTTAGATTTATCCAGGAGTGTATTTGTAAAGACCACTACCTTTCCATCAAAATCCACTATCTCTTTCTTACTGAACACACAGGTAGACTACATTTACCAGTTTCCTTAAAATTAAGTGTGGCTATATGATCACATTTTCTGTAGTGGATTGTCACTGGAAGTGAAGTCAGTCACTTCCTGGCCCCACCAGTACAATCTCCTTTTGTTTTCTCAGTGTCCTTTCTTCTTTCTGGCTGAATGAAATGGCAGTGCTTAGGGAAATCTTGGAAATCAAATGTTGAAGATGGCTAGAGAACCCTCAGTCTGGATCCTTAAATGACTGTATGGGAAATGCTGGCTTACCTGAACATCCACCCAGGACAGTCACATAAGAAAGAGATATAGTTATTTAAGCTACTTTATTTTTAGAGTCCATTTCTACTACAGCTTAGCCTACCCTAACTAATAGAAAATATAATTGAACTGAAATTGAACTAGATTCAAGTGCTCAATAGCATGAGACTGTGTTTTCTGTATCACATGATCCTTTTTTCTTCCAAATTAGCTTCATTCATAGATAGGTTTTCTCCACAATGTAAGATAAATGGCCCCAGCAGTTTCAGGTCTATGTGGTCTATGTTAGTTATGATCATAGAGGTTAAGGGTCTTCCTGGGCCTCCAGCACAGTATCTCAGGAAGTGCTGATTGGCTTAGCTGGTGTTACGTGCCCATCCCTGAAATAATTTTTGTAACTAAAGATTTGTAATACTATGGCCAAATTTAGTTCACAATCGTACCTGTGGATAGAGGGATAATAACCTCCCTCCCCCAACCTCAACGGACAGAGCATGATCAAAAGGAATGAAATAGTAAATGGTTCCCTAAAGGAAGGACTTCTGAACAATAAAGAATAAACACCAGAATACAGTATGGTTAGAAAGGATTTTCAGTTAATATAAGCATGAAATAAGAGGAGCCTGGATGAGAGTGGTGGTGTAAACATTAAAGTAAAAAGAACAAATCAGAGGAATATTAGTATATTTTTGTTAAAAGGTTGGCATTGTTGGGGAGGGAGTTAGTAGTAAAATAAATTGATGTTTGTAAAAAATAGTTGTAAAATCTTTCAGTTGTGGCAGACAGTGCCTCAGGCTGGAGGCAGCTGCATGGGTACGGCACTGAGGGGAATAAGCTGCGGGCCTGGTGGGCTTGCCCTGAGTCCCTACCTGGCCTTCGTACCCCACATGGTGTTGCACGGATGCTGAGCTGCCCTGCTGGTGGTGAAGTATTTCCTGTGCCAAAGCATGCTGTGTAGTTCCTGGGACCAAGTGTTTGCTGCTTTCTGGCAGCAGTGCCCAAATCCCTACAGTAGACATGTCTTGAGGGAAGACACAGTGCAAAGGGAGGTGACCCCTGACCAGGAGCTCCAGTACCAGGGTCTCCTGACCCGGACCAGCAGGGTGTCCCGCGAGAGCCCAATGACTGTTTGGAAAGACAACAACGTTGTCTTTACACTTTACAATGCTGCCAACATTGCTCAATCAGTGTAGTTTACATCCTAGAGGATTCTGTTGTGGATCTGCAGAACCAGACCATAACCACCTTCATGTGGAACATTAACCACACACAGATAATGGTAGTAGAGGAATGGTGTGTTTACTGTATGAGCTCTGAGAATAGGGGCTGGACCGAAACCCACCAGGAAGCCTGGGTCTCCTCTAGGGTGCCTCCAGAGCTGTCCAGGAATTTGGCCTCACTCTATTACAAAGTACTTTGACCAAGACTGTGAAGGGCTTTGAATACATCTTGACCAAGCTGCAGGGGGAGGCCCCTTCCAAAACCCTTTTGAGACAGCCAAAGAAGCCAAGGAGATGGCAAAGGAGAAGGCACTAGCAGCTACAGAGAAGGCCAAGAACCTTGCCACCAAGAGCAGCAACAGCAGCAGTTTGTGTAGCTAGCCCAGGCCCTGATGTGGTAGGATGCCTGTCCACCTAGCTCAAATCCCTCTGCCCTTTATAGCTTGTACTTTATTAGTAGAAGTCAACTTCCAAACAAAATTTCTGTTGTGGTAAAAAACACAACAATATTTGTCAACCTAACCAGAAAGATATAGTGTTAAGTATATTCATACTGTAAAAACAATGGAAGTTTTTGAATTAGGAAATGAGTAAAATAATAGTACTATCAAAGGATTTGAGAGATTTGAAAGGAAAAGCAGTGGGGAATAGGGAGAGATGGATGTCATAATTATTGATGAAACAGCCAACACCATAGGTTTCCAAAGTCTTGGGGAGCCAATAAAGTACTGCTGGGCAGATGATTTGCAAGGCTGGAATATAGCTAACAGTGAGGAGAAAGTCATACACCTGGGCATTGGACATCAGGATTAGGCCACAGATCTCAATGTAAGAAAACAGGATCTCTCTTTCTAATCAAGAATAGTCTCTGTCGAAGCTGGTGAGAACACTTTTGGTTACAGTATTTACGGGCAGTGGTGGTCTTTTCCTGCATAAAAAAATTGGACTCAAAATAGAATTTCAGGAGCAGTTTCTAGAACTGAGATGCTGGGCACACACCAAGGGACAAAAACATGTTGCTACTTGATTGGTACCAGCAACAAAAGTGACTTCATAATGATCAATTTACTTGAGCAACCTTACATGTTTCTCCTGTTTCAAAACAAAATTTCCTTGATGGGAATTTGCAGGACTTACCATAAAGATAGGACTTCAAGGATTAGATACTTAGGACATATTACAGGAAGATATAGAACTCTCTGTCACAGAAATATAAGGACATCCAAGTAGAGCATTGCTTTAAACAGAAGTTCATGATTAGAGCTCCTTAAGTGATTAGAGTTATAAATGTTATCCTGGTAGTTTTCATCATAGAGATAAAAAGACAAAATAATGGAAGCTGTTCCTTCCTGTATCACTGGTGTGACTTTAATGAACCACTGCAAAATAGCAAGGACCTCATTATTGTCAACAAATATTTGAGTGTTCTACTCTGTGTAGTACAAGATTCAAATTCTGCAGGACAAAATGTTTATCAGCTCTGAGCGGGGGTGGAATATATGCTGTATTGCTTTTGTGTTACAATTCTGTTCCTTTATTTGCCTTGGAAAGTACAGTGAAAGACTCAATACTTTCACATGTTTTAGAATTATAACAAGTTTCCAACCTATAAATTACTTGAATTCCAAAAGTTCCATGTAAGCAGCTTGTTCAAATTCAACACATATCTATTGAAATTGTGTTCTGAATGGTAGTTCAAGTTCCAGAATAATTCACATTCCTTTTAATCAACAGTTCATTTGAAATGCTGCACATCAGCAAAAGCACATACATTTTAGCAATGGAATCAAGAGAGATGCAAGAACTCTGCAGGTTTTTAAAAGGAGAGATGGAGAAAAAAGATGTACTTATGAGGAAAAAATTTTTAAGTGGACGTAACTCAGCTGAAACTTTTTTTAAATAGGTGTAAATAAAAGGCAGAAAATACGAACTCAAATTATGTATTGGTCTTTCTGAAGGGTAAGGAAGCAGGTGCTATTTTAGATTATCCCAATCCCTTTACAGCCAATAGGTGGTGCTGTTGTCATACAATAGTTAGGTTGCTCTCCTGTCTCAAAACAAAGGGAGAATTTGGGAAGTTTATGCAAAGTGGTTTTAAACTGGTTGTTAAAGGGAGGCAGGAGAAAATAAGAGAGGCAGTATGAATTTGATTATATGTGGATGATGTTGATACATCAGGTTTTGTAGCAGAAGAGGTGACTGTACTAGTCTACTTAAATTTTTTTGTAAAAATTAGATAGACTTGAAAACACACCTTTTCTCATCACCTTTTCTTTGAGCTTTAATTACTCAATTAAAAAAATAAAGATTGTTGTGAGAATTAAAGAAAATATAAAGTGTCTAGTAAGTGCCATATACATAATATGATAATAAATATGATTGTGTTCATCTCCTAAATAAGTCAGATGAAATTAATAAACTACATTAACATAATGTTATTGGTATTTTGCAAAATTAGACTAAAATAGATGACCTCTGGACCCTGGAGTCTTATAAAGAAGTAGGAAGAAGTAGGGGGCGCCTGGTTGGCTCAGTGGGTTAAGAAGTAGGAAGAAGTAGGAAAAATGTTAAGCTTTATTATTTATTACTAAGAATAAAAAATGCTTAAGACTTTTTGGTGTTTTGTTTTTTTTTTTAAGACTTTATTTATTTGACAGAGAGAGAGAGATCACAAGTAGGTAGAGAAGCAGGCAGAAAGGGGGGGAAGCAGGCTTCCTGCCAAGCAGAGAGCCTGATGTGGGGCTCAGTCCCAGAACCCTGAGATCATGACCCGAGCTGAAGTCAGAGGCTTAACCCACTGAGCCACCCAGGTGCCTCAAGACTTTGGTCTTTTGGCTCTTTTTTAGGTAAGTATCCTGATATGCAATACCAAGTACACCCTTGAGTAGATGTAGTCTACGTTTGTGCAAAATAGATTTGGACACACCTATCTTAAAGTAATATTTACCGTTTTGCAGATCTTCAGTATTTGTGACTATAGTTTTAATCTTTTTGAACGTCAATGGAAAGTAAGGAATAAGTAGGGAAGAATAACAGGATAATACTCTTTATTGCAACCTGCACAAGCAAAATGTGGCCAGCCTTCCCATTTCATACTTCTACAGGCTTCCTTTTGGTGAAGTCACAATTTATTAGCCTTGCTTTCTGCCAGTGAGCTGGAGTAGAGAACGTAGGTAAAATTTATGTTACCCAGTTTTATTAGTTATTAGCCAAGGCAAAGTTTTATTGTAGAGAAAATTAAAACTAATGACTAAAATAATGGGATACCATAAATAAATTGCTCTTACTAGAATTTCTTTCCTTTCCTTTGTGTCTTTTCATTGCTTGGGTTGGCCTTAGACTACCCCAAATTCTTCCTCCTCACTGAATCTTCTAGGTTTGAGGGGCTAAAGAAATTGTTGCCAGTGCTTCTCCAGTAGGCCTGCCTCTTTGAGGACTTGTGAATCCAAAAGCTGTTTCTCCCTCTTTGCTATACAGACCTTTAATGTCTTCCTAAGAACTCTCTCAAGTGAGAGAATGATTTCTCACTGAACTCATCTTGTTTAAACATGGGAAGCGGGCCTTAAGTCATGCTTTAGCTTTAAATTATAGCTCCACATATGAAGTTGGCCTTAGATTTCCTTGGACTGTGGAACTGCTGGGAAAATCCTGCATTGTCTTCCACCTGATTACTCAGGAGTTCTTAATAGATGGCTTGATGAACTCTGTGAAAGGTAAGGAGAAGCAAAATACATGATACCCTTTCTGCCATTCGCAAGACCTTGATTTTGTTTAGGGAACCAATACATGTGCTTAAATGCATTTCACAGTCTCAAAAGTGTGATACTTGGTCTGAATCTGTGATTTTCATAGGGCTTGTTGGCTCCCAGAGTATGAGAAGGTTGCCTCCTGGGAAGGGGAGGGGGCAAAAGGTGAAGTAGTGTTGTGGACCCTTGTCTCAACTACAGAAGCTCTGCTTTGAGCAGTTTTATATAAATTCAACCTCTATGGAAGATCTTTTAAAGAAGAGATTGAAAATTATTGACACCTCAACCTTTCACCAGCTGAGCCCAGTATTATACTCAGGATGTAGTTCACAAATACTGGAATAGTTCCTTTTAAGCAGATGAATATCACAATTCATTAGATGATTATGTGATTTCTTTCTGTATCAAAACAGATTTCTATTCATTAATGATAACTAGTGCCTGATAGTAACTAAATTAAATAGATTAATGAAGAATATTAGTAATTTCATGGATTAATAAATAAATGTATGTATTTTTAAAATTAAGACTAATGCACCACAAAATGTACTCTATTTATTTTTACTAAATTATTCTTATTTAAAACTGTCATATATTCTGTGAATTATGTAAGGGTAGCTAATAGAGCAGTCCTCGACTCTTTTATGATCTTTGGTAAAATGACCAAGTACCACTCCATTTCTATAAAACTCTTTGGATCTGGAAACCAATCAAATAATCAGCCATACCTTCTACATTTCAAATCTGAAAATAAAGTTTGAGCTAGGCCCAAGCTGTACAAGTGGCATAATTTTCTGATTCTTTAAATTCTTTTTGTTTATTCCTTCAGTTTCTCTCTTCACCTCTCTATTGATAGCCCCAATTGCTCAAGACCCTTAAAGTGAAAATAAAAAACTTGATCATATTGGTTTATACTGTACTATGAGTGTGTGCTAATTTTGAGAGGGGAAAATATTATTCCTTTTTATATTAAGGATGTACCAGATTAGAATTTGCTTGCTTAAATAGTGATTGTCACTAAAAATAAAATAAAGATTTTTCAGTCATAAATTTCCTCACTGTAAAATAGCTTTTTTAAGGAGCGCCTGGATGGCTCAGTCAGTTCAGCCTCTGCCTTCAGCTCACATCATGATCTCTAGGTCCTGGCATTGAGTCCCTCATCTGGTTCTCTGCTCAGAGGGAAGTCTCCCTCTCCCTCTGCCCCCCTTCCCGCTCATACTCTTTTTGTTAAATAAACAAACAAAATCTTTTTTTAAAAATAGCCCTTTTAAAACTTGGAATTGCCATATGATATATCTTAAAGCCTCTTTAATTTAGCTAAAAAGATTTTTAGCATCCCCTTTTATTCCTTCCCTTTGTCTGCATATTTAAGACATTTTAACTCCTATGTCATAATTCAGACATAGTCTTAGCAGGATCACTGAATATTAGTTTTCTTGTGTTATTTTGTTAAATGTTCAGATTCTCAATTATAAATATACCTTATACATTGGAGGTAATTTAGGCTTACAAAGAATTGTAGAATGTATTAGGTGAATAAAGTACTTTCAAAAACTGATTACTTGCATGTCAGTCAAAATCTGAAATGGCTGCTTCTCTTTTATTTCTTCAGGGTGAACACATTATTACGTGACTAAATAGTCAGGAATCTATCATTTGAAGTCTACTTTTTAATGTTTACCTACTTTTGGGGGGTGGGGGAGCAAGTGTAATTACAGCTGTCTTTTTTCTGAGGGTCGAAAATTACTTGCCATTTGGAAAACAAATGATTTTTACACAAAAATGTTTGATTTCTATAGTCATAGAAGGGAAGAAAATGCAGTAAGATACTAGCTATTTCTAGGACTCCCATGCTTGACTTAGGAATGCGTTCAGAAAACCTACTAAAATTTTTACTATAAATCTTCTTGGGTTAATATAATAGACTATTCAGTATATATTTGTTGGCTAAATAACATGACATTTTTAGAACTTTAAGTTTTCGTTTGCATATAAGATTACTATGAAATTTAAAAAATAACAAGAATTTATTGTCCAAGTGAAAACCACAGGCACGAATTTGCAATATGTTCATCTCTTTTTTTTTTTAATTATGATTTTCTTCACATGTACTTTCAGACTTAAGTTTTACAAATTGTATTTATGGCTTTTAAAAAATTAATGAAGTCAGATTTAAAGAGTTAATTTTGGATTTTCTAAGATGGAAGCAGAGGTCCCTTTTGGGAAACCTGTAAGTATGAGGAAGCTAATAAGATTTAAGGTAATCCATTGAACTAGTTGGCTTTCTTAAAAATTCTGAAAGCTTATCTGGAAGGTCTCTTTAATTGCTTTAAAAAAAAAGTATTACCTGCTGCGACCTCCTGAGATAGTCATCCATGCTCATATAAATATATGTAGAATATGTCAAATTATAGAATCATCACATTTTCAAGCAGAAATGCCTCATTTGATCACTATGGGAAAATAATAGCTTATGATTATGAATAAAATGTTAGTTTTTAATTGGATATCTGTATTGATACTGTATGCAAACTTTGTAAATGCTAATTTTAAAAATCTTAAATGGGAAATGCTTAAGAGTAGAAGTCAATAAAAATAAGCTAATCATCCTATGCCTTTTTTTTCCTTCTCTGTAAAAGATGCTTTGAAGACAAGAGATAATATATGGAAGATACATAAACACTGACTGGTATATAGCAGGCTCTTAATAAATGTTACATCTGAGGAACTTAAGATTCAGATGATCCTTTAAGTCATATGTGAAGATGGCTTTCAGTCTAAGAATTCTTAGTTTAGTACTCTTAATTAATGGTTTATTTGTTTGTTTGTTTTTAAATTTACGATGCTCAGCATAACAAGGTTAAAAGTCCCCAAGTATAACCGGTGGAGTGTGGTTCTTGGCTTTCATTAGCCCTCACTTCCATGTATTGGGCACCAACACTTCTAAGCCTCCTTTCTAAATTTTTTTTTTTGGCAGAGAGAGATTACAAGCAGGCAGAGAGGCAGGCAGAGAGAGAGAGAGGAGGAAGCAGGCTCCCTGCTGAGCAGAGAGCCCGATGCGGGACTCGATCCCAGGACCCTGAGATCATGACCTGAGCCGAAGGCAGCGGCCTAACCCACTGAGCCACCGAGGCGCCCCTAAGCCTCCTTTCATATGCAAAATGCAGTCATGTCTATATCACCAGGCAGACTGATTTAGGATTATAATCTGGCTGCACTCATCACTGCCAGTGGGGTAAAGGTCCAGACGTCAGTCAGACAGAAAGGGTCTTAACCTTGGCCATCCTACCACCATTTCTCCAAGCCAAGGGCTCCTGTCAGGATCAGTCTTGCTTATTTATAAGGGGATAGCTATCTCAGAGATGTGTCACCTCAGTCAACCCAACCTCTTTTTTCTAGCCCAAAGCATTCATCTCCCCTCCCACTGTCCCACCAGTGGGAAATATTGGGCTGGAAGTAGGCAGCTGATTGGAAACATCACCAAGAATTTTATGTGCTTATGGGTCACAACCAATATAAGCCATCACCTTTGATTTGGTAATTATAGAAGAAAATCCCTCCTCTAGCATGATACATACCTTATGAGTTCTGAAGCTCCAAAGTTTAAAGATTAAAGGCTGCCCAAATATCTTCCCTGGATTAGGGAAGGAGCAGGGGCCTAGAGAAGAAGAGATGCCTGAGTCTATGGTCTCATTCTTCAGGGCTGTTGGTGTTACCTGCCTGTCTGGTACCTGTCAAGGGTCTTAACAGGGTCGCTGAGACCATAGGAAGGCAGTATTTATAGGTACCAAATTAGAAATTTTTAAATTCCTAATCCAACTGTCTTTTATTTATTTTTTTTTAAAAGATTTTATTTATTTATTTGACAGAGAGAGAGATCCAAGTAGGCAGAGAGGCAGGCTTCAGGCAGGGTTGGGGGGGGGGGGCGGGGGAAGCAGGCACCCTGCTGAGCAGAGTGCTGGATGTGGGGCTTGATCCCAGGACTTGAGATCATGACCTGAGTCGAAGGCAGAGACTTAACCCTCTGAGCCACCCAGGCGCCCCTCAACTATCTTTTAATATGTAAGCCTTTTCACCTTTTAAATGTGTAAGAACACCCTATATATAGAGGAAAGGGAAATTACTTCCAAATAAAACAAAAAATTCCCTTCCATTACTCTTACCAAAACTGGTCTTTTATCGTGATGGTTACAAAATGATGGTATTTCAGCTCTGACACTTTTTCTACATTTACTATTCAGTATTGTAATAAGCAAGAGCCTTTTTATCTCCCCAGTTTATTTACCCCTCTATTTATTTCTATCTTTTAGCAGTTTGGATTTATGGATTCTTTTTTTTTTTTTTTTCTCCTAGTGGCATATTTAGTTCTCAAACATTTTGGTCTCAGGGTCTCTTTAAACTTTTTGCTATTGAAAGAGCTTTCTTTAGACAAATGCTGGCAAGGATGCAGAGAAAGGGGAACACTCCTACACTGTTGGTGGGAAAGCAAGCTGGTGCAGCACTCTGGAAAACATCATGAAGGTTCCTCAAGAAGTTGAAAATAGAGCTACCTTATGACCCACCAGCAATCCCACTACTGGGTATTTACTCTAAAGATAACAATGTAGTGATCCGAAGGGGAACACCCGAATGTTTATAGCAGTTATGTCCACAATAGCCAAAGTATGGAAAGAACCTAGATGTCCATCAATGGATGAATGGATAAAGAAGATGTGGTATATATCTACAATGGAACACTATGCAGACTGAAAACTCCACTGTACATTCATGAAAGAATGGAAGTGAAAAAGACAGATAACATTCTTTTTTTTTTAAATTAACATACAATGTATTATTTGCCCCAGGGGTACAGGTTTATGAATCATCAGCTTACACATTTCACAGCACTCACTATAGCACATACCCTCCCCAATGTCCATAACCCACCCACCCTACCCTCCACCCCCAGCAACCCTCAGTTTGTTTTGAGAGATTAAGAGTCTTTTTTGATTTGTCTCCCTCCCAATTCCATCCTGTTTCATTTTTTCCTTCCCTACCCCTCACAACCCCCTGCCCTGCCCTTTCCTCATATCAGAGATATCATATGATAATTGTCTTTCTCTGATTGACCTGTTTCACTCATCATAATACCCTCTGGTTCTATCCACATTGTTGCAAATGGCAAGACTTAATTTCTTTTGATGGCTGCATAGTATTCCATTGTATTTATATACCACAAGGGCAGATAACATTCTTAGTATTATTATTAAAATAGTGTTGGACTCCCAGTCCCCTTAAATGGGTCCTAGGCACCCCACAGAGTTCCCTCTAACAATTTGAGAATAGCTGGTCTGTAATTCCTTAATTGTTTTGGTGCTCAGATTTATCCCAAATTTAATAAATATCAACCCCTGTAAGCTGGCTCAAGTTCTTGTGACAAACCCCTCTTTTATTTTTTAATTTTTTTGAGAATTCCCTTACTTTCTGGCACAGCAAGATGTTCCAGACTCATCTTGAACCCACTCTGCTCTAGGCCTAGAATTAGCCATTTGTCTAGCTGCAAATAGAACCAGAAAAAGACATGAAGTTTCTCCAGGAAAGACCTGGTATTCATCAGCCATTTCCCATCCACAGGAGTTTCTTACTGGTTATGTTGGCTCCTGTTCCCTGAATCACCATGTGTGTTTCTGGCCTGTCTCTGTAGAACAGTGTGGTTTTTCAAGTGTGGTCTGCAGGATGATACAAAAGATGCCCATTAGGTGATACAAAGATACCCATTAAAATTGTAAGATTAGGGGCGCCTGGGTGGCTCAATGGGTTAAGCCTCTGCCTTCAGCTCAGGTCATGATCTCTCTGCCTTCAGCTCCGGTCATGATCTTAGGGTACTGGGATCAAACCCCGCATCGGGCTCTCTGCTCAGCAGGGAGCCTGCTTCCTCCCTTCTCCCTCTGCCTGCCTCTCTGCCTACTTGTGATCTCTGTCTGTCCAATAAATAAATAAAGCCTTTAAAAAATATTTTAAAAAATAGTAATAAAATTGTAAGATTTATAACTGTATATGCTTAAACAAAAAATACAACTACCGTGGACACTTGAACAGCATGGGTTTGAACTTTGCAGATCCACTTATACATGGGTTTTTTTCAATAAATAAATACAACGGGCGCCTGGGTGGCTCAGTGGGTTAAAGCCTCTGCCTTGGGCTCTGGGTTGTGATCCCAGGGTCCTGGGATTGAGCCCCGCATCGGGCTCTCTGCTCAGCGGGGAGCCTGCTTCCTCCTCTCTCTCTGCTTCTCTGCCTGCTTGTGATCTCCATCTGTCAAATAAATAAATAAAATCTTAAAAAATAATAATAATAAATAAATAAATACAACACTATAGGTGTCTTTTTCTTTATAATTTTCTTAGTAACATTTTCTTTTTTTGGCTCACCCTATTGTAAGAATACAATATAGAATACAAAATATGTATTGTATATGTATGTATATGTATGGATAGCATATGTATGTATATGTATGTATAGCATATGTATGTATATGTATATATAGCATACAAAATACGAGTTAATGGACTGTTTATGTTATCACTAAGCCTTCTGATCAACAGTAGACTATTAATAGTTAAGTCTTTACAGTAAGCTATTAGTAGTTAGCCAGAAGTGTAAGTTGGATTTTCTTCTTTTTTTTTCTTTTTTAAATTTTTATTTTAATTCCAATAGAGTTAACTTTAGCTGGGTTTTCAACTGCATGGAGTGGTTGGTTGTGACTTTACCTCCCCACCTAACCCCCCATTGTTCAGGGGTCGAATGTAATTTAAGTCAAGCATTTCATGGTATTTTTTAGAGTAAAGTAAAAGTGAATTTTGAAAGGGGAAAAAAGCAAGCCAAATTAAAGAAAAATAATGAGAATGTAATACTATAAAGTGTGACAAACCACAAAGCTGGATTGAATGAAAATTGAATGTCTGATGTTTAGGGCTCTCTGCTCTAGATCCTCTTGCCCTGTCTGTGTCCAGGGTTCCCATACCCTGTTCCAGAAGTGAAATTGATGAAATCTGTCTTTTACCTAAGCCTGTCATCTACCTAATACCCGGAGATCTCCCTTTTCTCCCCCCTATTGTTTTAACTAAGTAGGTTTTGTATTTTTCTAAACAGAGGAAAAGGAAATCTGTATCCTAGGGCAATTTGCTTTAAATCCATGGAAGTAGCTTTAAAAAAAAATTTTTTTAAGATTTTTTAAATTTATTTATTCGACAGAGACAGAGGTCACAAGTAGGCAGAGAGAAAGGAGGAAGCAGGCTCCCCGCTGAGCAGAGAGCCCCATGCAGGGCTCAATCCCAAGACCCTGGGATCATGACCTGAGCCGAAGGCAGAGGCTTTAACCCACTGAGCCATCCAGGCTTAAAAAAAAAAATTTTTTTTTTAAGATTTCATTTATTTATTTGACAGAGATCACAAGTAGACAGCTCCGATGCGGAGCTCATTCCCAGGACCCTGAGATCATGACCCGAGCTGAAGGCAGAGGCTTTAACCCACTGAGCCACCCAGGTGCCCCCCTAAAAATTTTTTTTAAGTTTGTAAAATAATGTTGTTACTTCCATAGTCTAAATCCCTATACCATTGACCGTATCTACATGAATTCAGACTTTTTGTTTTGACTGTTTTAATTAAATCTAATGTTTTACTGTTAGTGAAAAAACTATGCATTGCTTTATATAATAAAACTCATTGGGTACACCAGTGTCAATTGTTTATTGTCATATTAAGACTACTAAGCCTAGGGACACCTGAGTGACTCAGAGGGTTAGAGCCTCTGCCTTCGGCTCAGGCCATGATCGCAGGGTCCTGGGATCGAGCCCCACATCAGGCTCTCTGCTCAGCAGGGAGCCTGCTCCCCCACCACCACCACCTACCTCTCTGCCTACTTGTGATCTCTGTCTGTCAAATAAAGAAATAAAACCTTTAAAAAAAAGACTTGTTAAGCCTATACGTATCTTAGATTAATGTTTTTGTTATCAAAACAATGTTTAAATATAAATTAGACCCCAAATTTTTGACACCTGATCAGGTACTTAAAAATGCTCTATTTTGATAAGTAGGATTGTCTTTGCAACTATTGTATGAAAACATATTTGTGTGAATAAGTGATCAGTTTGTGCATAATTTCTTACTCAGTGGAAGTAATAGATTTCATTTCCAGTTCTTAAAAATTATATAAGTAGGACTTATTAAAAAGAATGGAGTAGTTTTAGAACAATTTATTTGGGGGGCAGGAAGTTACATCTGATCATAAAAAAGTTTATTTGGTAAACCAGTGGCCTTATTCCGTACATATACACTTTTTATACATCTTTGATGTCGTCTATTTGTAAACAAGATTTTTTCAGCAATTGTCAAGGAATTAGTTAAACTAACTCGTGTTTTACTCTGTCTTTTCATTTATACACAAAGAGGTATGATTTTTGATTTTTAAAAATCTTGGGAGACCTTAATTTAAGTTTATAAACCTAAGGGTAGGAATAAGATGTTAATTTTTGTGTCACAGACATTTAAATATAGCTGTAACATATATGCCTTTAGTGGTGCTCCTGGGACTGATAGATCTTTCTATCATCTTCCTCCATGCTCAATTTTTTGATGTGCATTTAAAAGCTTAGAGCACACACCTACTTTCAGAGCCCATTTGTTAGGATTTTGTGTTTTAGAAGATAGTTTTCATTTCTGTACTTGTTATTGCTGAAAGAACATATATCTTGGTATTTAGATAAGAACTATATGAAGGCACAGGTATTTTAATTCATCCAAACATTTGTAAAATTTTCATGTAGAAGTTGTTTAGTATATGCTAATTTTATGGTAACTTTTGTTACGATGATGCGTTTATATATGTGGATCTAAGTGGCATTTTAGTAAAGACACACATACCTATTTTGAGCCTCTACTATGAGAATAATGCAGCTGTCATTGTTATAGGCTCCTTTTATCCTGACTCATCCCTACAACTTCGGGGCTTCATTACTAATACCTTGACCTACTGTAAATTTATTTAGGATAAGGTAAGCAAAAGGTAACTCCTCTTTTTAAAACTTGGGGAATCTCTGTGTTAGGATTAAATCAGCTTGATTCAGTGAGTCTACAATGAAATGCAGAATTTCCTTAACCTCATACTTCAGAGTTATTACCCATTGATGGCTTGCACAGGAAATCCCAACCTTACACTTATTACTAAGGCAAAGAAAATAAAACCAGTCACTCACTCTTCTTAGGCTACTTTTTTTGGCTTCCTTTCTCTTGCATAGTCACCCCCAGGAATTTCCGTGGTTGGCAACTGAAGGAATTTTTAGTTGGTAGAATTTCAGTTGGTGTGGGAGAGAGATTTGCAACAAGGTCATTTTGTTTAATTATGTCACTCAGTCTTTTTAGCATGGTGTAAGGTTGGTCTAGGAGTAGGAAGAGTAGTATTTTGTAAGGCTCAATTTTCTGTCCATGACTGGTGTGATCATGGTTAAACCATGCTCCTCCTCTCATAGTTACTCACCACTGTCTTCCTTGTTTGAGCTTGCATTCCCTGAACAGGCAGGCATCTTGCTAACTTTTGGGAAGTAGGAAGCTTACCTGGTTTCCCTAGGCACACGGGCTCAATGACAAAGGAAAACGTTTTGAAACCACCATTTTGACAAAGCTGCTTTGAAGGACATAATTGAGACTTTGTGGAAACAGAAGAAAATACCACATAGTTTTATATCTTTGATATAAACTTAAAATACATGCTAATCAAATTTTTATTATTGAGAAAATTAAGCCTATTGCATTCTCATCCCATCCCCGACCCATCTACATCTTTTTCTTTACTACTACCTCTGCTCTCATGTTTCTACATTGCTACCATCCTGCACCAGTGTTCTCAAACCTGAAGTATGAAATCCCTAACTCACTAGCTTTTGCCCTCTTCCTTTAGATCCAGTGAGAGTTAGTTACTCAGATGGGTCGTAGAATCCAACCTATGATTTGGTTCCCTTGGGTTTGCTAATGTAATGTGGCAACAGGATCTTGTGATTCATTGCATACTTAGTAGAGGTCATGAATAGCAATTCCCTTGGGCAGTAGCAGCAGCCACTTGAACCTCTAATACACATACTCACAGAATTTGAAGGACTTGAACACCATTGATTACTAAAATGGGACTTTTGTTGTTGTTGTTGTTGTTTAATTTTGGCCATTAGTGGCTGAAGATTAATTGGTTAGTCCTTTTTTTTCTTTAACACAGCATCTAGTTTTTTTCTACCAAAATTAATATTGTATACTATGGCAGGAAATTTAAAATTTCTGTATTAAGTTTAGAATTTGCGGGACGCCTGGGTGGCGCAGTTGGTTAAACGACTGCCTCCGGCTCAGGGCGTGATCCTGGAGTCCCGGGATCGAGTCCCACATCAGGCTCCCAGCTCCATGGGGAGTCTGCTTCGCTCTCTGACCTTCTCCTCGCTCATTCTCTCTCTCACTGTCTCTCTCTCTCAAATAAATAAAATAAAATCTTTAAAAAAAAAAAAAGTTTAGAATTTGCTTTTTCTAATGTACCTAATTCTAATGGAATCTATTCTTTCTCCTGATAATTCTTTGACCATACGTGGAGGTGTGCAATATCCAAAGAGAAAATATTATTGTGGTAACTGCTGTGTCATGAGTTTATTTTAAAATAAAATAATCACTTTTGTCTTATAGGACAAACTATTCGAGAGAAAAGAATTGTAGAAGCAGCAAATAAAAGAGAAGTAGACTATGAAGTTGGAGATATCCCAACAGAATGGGAGGGTAAGTTTGTGTTTTTAGTTGTATCTTCTGGAGGCAAATTGTTTTTACAAAATTAGATAATTATTCTTCTAACAAAAATGTTGGTAATCTGAATCTATGAAAATTTTTTAATACTGCATTTCTTTGAAAGTTGTGAAGGTGTCACACTATAGTACAGGAACACATGTCCAGTGAAAGAACTTGTAAACATTAGCAGAGCTGGTAGGTACTAGGAGGGGGAGTGAAGCTCCTACAATAGAGGATTGAAGGAGGCACTCACTGTCAGGTCCTGACTTTGCACTTGAATGCCTCCAGAGTTTAAATATCATTTCTGGCACTCACACCCCATGAACTTGGGAAAATAAATTCATACTTCTCAATCTTAGTTTACTCTTTTTTTTAAAAAAGATTTTATTTATTTATTGGACAGACAGAGATCACAAGTAGGCAGAGAGGCAGACAGAGAGAGGAGGAAGCAGGCTTCCCACAGAGCAGAGAGCCAGATGTGAGGCTTGATCCCAGGATCCTGGGATCATGACCTGAGCTGAAGGCAGAGGCTTGAACCCACTGAGCCACCCAGGCACCCCAATCTCAGTTTACTCTTATACAAATTGTGCATAATATTTGCTGTCACCATCTGGAATATTTGCTCAACTTTAAATGACCCTGGTAACTGACCCTCTGTTAAGACAAGGATGGACACTTGATCCCTATCAGGACTTTGGAATTAAGGTAAGAGTTCGAAGTGAGATAAAACAGTAGCAATCAGTCTTTCAGTATAGCTAGAACCATAACATATAATTGTGGGTAGTTATCCTCAATCAAGTAAGTTTTGTTGCAGAAAAAGCCGGTCTACTAAGAGAAAAATGTAAACAGTCTGCAAAAAGAATATAGTGAGATGGAATACTATGTAGGTTTCCAGGCAGTTTCCAGTTCTCTATTCCATTTCTTTCTAAATGAAGTTCAAATGCATATCTGCGTTTGAGTGCTAGTACCACCCCATATCCTTGTAATAAATTTCCCTTTTCCTTACTAGTTCTTTGCCTTGCGCCTGTCACATACTAAGTACTCAGTAAATATGTAATGAGTACATAAAATCCATCATTTTTAAATAGATTTTAGAATGATCTTGTTAATTTTTACAAAAATGCCTCCTGGGATTTTGGTGGGATTTTGTTGAACATATATATCCCTTTACAAGAACTGACATCTTAACAATAAGCATCTTCTGACCCCTGGACATTATATTTCTCTTAATTTAATTTAGGCCTTCTTAATTTCTTTTATTACAGTTTGTAGTTTTCATCATACAGATGTTGCACATCTTTTGTCAGAATTATTCTTAAGTATTTCATCTTTTTGATGCTATTGTATATGATAGCTTTTTCCAGTGTTAATTTTTTATTGTTTGTTACTATCATAAATGTGCCATAGGTATTTGTATATTATCTTGTATGCTATGACTTTACTAAGTTATTAATTATAGTAGCTTTTTTGTCAACTTCAGCAGATTTTTAAAAAAAAATTTTTTTTAAGATTTTATTTATTTACTTGACAGACAGAGATCACAAGTAGGCAGAGAGCTGGCAGAGAGAGAAGGGGAAGCAGGCTCCCTGCTGAGCAGAAAGCCCCTATGCGGAGCATGATCCCAGGACTCTGGGATCATGACCTGAGCTGAAGGCAGAGGCTTTAACCCACTGAGCCACCCAGGCGCCCCTAAAATTTTTTTTTTTAAAACTTAGTTACTTAGAAGATCATATAGTCAATGAATAAAGGCATTTTCTTCTTTCCAACCTGGATGCCTTTAATTTTTTTTTTTAATCTTATCTGTTTCCCCTGACTAGAACTTCCAGTATACTATTGATCAGAAGAGATGTGAATGGACATTCTTGCATTGTTCCTGATGTATTACTCTTTTTATACATCATTGATTGGTTTATTTAAAATTTTGCTTAATATTTTTATCTTGAGGTATATTGGTTAGTAACTTCTTTTTCTTTTTCTTTTTCTTTTTTTTATTCTTTCCATGTTCCAAGATTCATTGTTTATACACCACACCACCCAGTGCTCCATGCAATACATTTTCTTGTAATGTCTTTGCTTGGGTTTTGGGTCAGTGTAAGCTGATCTCATGAAATGAGCTTGGATATATTCTTTCTTCAATATCTTGTAAAACTTTATGTAGAGTTAAAATTATTTTTAGAAAATATCTGATAGACTTTACTACTGAAGCCATTTGGACCTGGAATTTTCAACTACAAATTAAATTTATTAGATTTAGGACAATCAGGTTATCTATATCTTCTTGAGTGACCTTTGGTAGCATGTTTCTTTCAAAGAGACTGTCCTTTTCATGTAAGTTTCCAATTTTTTTTTTTTTTTGCATAACATGGACCATAGTATTTCCTTATTATCATTTTATTATCTTTAGAATCTGAAGTGATGTCCTCTCTCTCATTATTAGTTTTTATGGCTGAATTGTGTTCCCCCAAAATCTATGTTGAAGTCTTTTTTTTTTTAATCTTTTTTTTAAGATTTTATTTTATTTATTTGACAGACAGAGATCACAAGTAGGCAGAGAGGCAGGCAGAACAAGGAAGGGAAGCAGGCTCCCCGCTGAGCAGAGAGCCGAATGTGGGGCTCAATCCCAGGACCCTGAGATTATGACCTGAGCGGAAGGCAGAGGCTCAACCCACTGAGCCACCCAGACGCCCCTCTATCTTCTTGAAGTCTTAACCCCAGCACCTCAGACTGTATTTGGAGATAGAGTCTTTAAAGAGGTAATCAAAGTATACTAAGGTTATTAGGATGGGTCTTAATCAAATATGACAGGTGTCCTTATAAGAAGAGGAGATTAGGACATAGACATATACAGAGGGAAGAACTTGTGAAGACACCGGGGAAAGACAGCCATCTGCAAGCTGAGGTGAGAAACCTTAGAAAAAGTGGACCTTGCCAACACCTTGATATTAGACTTGAAAAAAAAAAAGAGTCAGATGCTTAACTGACTGAGCCACCCAGGTACCCCTGTCTGAAATATAAAAATATTCTTCTGTCTATAATATTCTAGGTTGGTAGGGTTTTTTTTTTTCTTTTCTTTTTTTCTTTTCCTTTTTGGTTTTTTTTTGGATAGTTTTTTTTTTTTAATAGTTTAAAGTTCTATGGTTTCTGTCAAGAATCTATTATCATAATTTCTTTATCCTTTTGTATGTAATGTATATTTTTTTTCTTGTGGCTGTTTTAAAGTTTTTCCTTTTTTAACCAGTTTTCAGAAATTCAATCATGATGTACCATTATATAGTCTCTTGTGCTTGAAGTTTCATGAACTTCTTAGACCTATGGGTTTGTAGTTTCAAGTCAATTTAAGAAATATTTTGCCCATTATTTCTTTTTTTTTTTTTTTAAGGATTTTACTTATTTATTTGACAGACAGAGATCACAAATAGGCAGAGAGGCAGGCAGAGAGAGAGGAGGAAGCAGGCTCCCTGCCGAGCAGAGAGCCCGATGCGGGGCTCGCTCCCAGGACCCTGAGATCATGACCTGAGCTGAAGGCAGAGGCTTTAACCCACTGAGCCACGCAGGCGCCCCACCCATTATTTCTTCAGATACTTTTCTTTGAGTCCATTTCTGTCCTTCCCTTTGGGGACTCCATTTGCAATTTTAGGCTATTTGAAGTTGTCTCATAGTTCACAAACTCTGTTTATTTGTGGAGGTTTATTTTCTTTGAGTTTCATTCTGTATCGTTTCTCTTGCTGTATCTTCAAGTTCACTAATGTTTTCTCTTACAGTGTCAAATTCCTACCAGTCCATCCAAGGTATACCTCATTTCAGACATTGTAGCTTTCATCTGAACAAGTTTAATGAGTCTGTTTTATATCTTCCATGTCTCTACCTAACCTGTTCAATCTGTCCTCTAGTTTTTTGAACATATGGAGTACAGTTATAACTGTTTTAATGTTCTTATCTGCTAATTCTACCATCTGTGTCTGTTTTTAGTTGGTTTTGGTTAGTTGATTTTTTTTCCTCCTCAATATGGGAAGTATTTTCCAGCTTCTTTGTTGGCTTCACAATTTCTGATTGGATGTCAGACATTTAAAATTTTTTCTAGTTGGATACTGGATATTTATATATTCCTATCTATATTGTTGAGCTTTGTTCTGAGACACAGTTAAGTTACTTGGAAACAGTTTGATCCTTTCAGGGATTGCTTTTAAGATTCATTAGTTCAGACTGAAACAGAGTTTAACCTAGAACTAATAATTCTGCTCTGCTGATGTAAGTCATTGCTGAGCACTCTCCTCTGCCCCATCAGTTGTGAGGTTTTCTACTCTGAGTGGTGGAAATTAACATTACTCTTAACCCTGTGTAAAATGTGAGGACTGGTCCTCTGATCGTTTCTGGTGGTTCTTTTCCTGGTCTTAAGAGTTCCTTATTCACATGAACTCATGAGTGCTCTGCTAAATACTTGATAACAGTGTCCTGCCAATCTCCACAGTTTTCTCTCCATGTAGCTGTCTGTCCTGTGAATTTTAGTTACCTTGGTCTCTCTAGACTCCCAACTCCATCTCCATAACATAGATAATGTGGTGAATTTTAGCAGGATCCCCTTCCAGTGCCACAGCCTGAAACTTGCAAAGCAATAAGCAAGGCATTGTTTTTTTTGTTTGTTTGTTTGCTTGTTTGTTTTTTAATATTCTGAAGGGATCACTATATTTCATTACTTGATGTCCACTAGTCTTGAAAATTATTGTTTCATGTAATTTGTCCCTGTTGCTCCATGTTGCCTAGAAGCAGAAGGCAGCTTTCTTTGAATTCATCTAATGCATTTGAAATTCATCTATGTGTTTGCATGAATCAGCAGTTTATTCCTTTTTTATTGCTGAGTAGAGTTTTATCATATTGATATACCAGCTTGTCCATTCACCAGTTGCAGGACATTTGGGTTATTTACAGTTTATAGCATTTATAACTGGAGCCACTATATAAATTCATATTTCTATTCAGGTATAAATATATCAACATAAATATTCACTTCTTTCAGGTAGCTACTTGAAGTGGCATTTCTAGGTCAGGTGGCAAGAAGAGATTCAACTTAAACTGCTAAACTGTTTTTTAACATGGTTATACCATTTAGCTTTCCCATTAACCAAGAATGGAAAGTTATAGTTGCCCCTCATCTTCACTAGCTTTTGGTGTTGTCGGTGTCACTAGATTGATCCATGTAATAGGTGTGTTGTAGTGTCTCATTGTGGTTTTAATTTTTATTTCTCTAGTGCCTAGTGATGCTGATCATCTTTGCATGACCTTGTTTGACATTTGTATATCCTCTTTAGTATCTATTCTTACCTTTTGCCCAGAAATTTTTTATTTGGTTCATTTTTTTCCAACCTGTTTATTTTTAAGAGTTCCTTATTTATGTTCAATACAATTCCTTTACTATGTATATGATTTGCACATTTTTGCCCCAGCCTTCTTTCTATTCTTTTAACAGTGTTTCTTGGAGAGCACACATTTATAATTTTAACAAAGTCCAATTTATCATTTTTTTCTTTGATATATCATGATTTTGGTGTAAGAAATTTTTGTTTAACCCAAGGTCATGAATATTTTCTCCTGTGATTTCATCTAGAAATTTTATAGTTTGGGGTTTTAGATTTATATCTTTGATCCATTTTGAATCTATTTTTGGTATGGTGTAGGTATCAATTTCATTTGTATGGATATCCAGTTTTTTCCAGTACTATTTTTTTTATTGTGTTAAAATACACATAGCATAAAATTTACAATCTTAACCATTTTTCAGTGCACAGTTCAGTGGTATTAAATACATTGACTTTATCACTACCATCTATCCCCTTAACTCTTTTCATCTTGTAAAACAAACTCTGTACCATTAAACAATAATTCTCTATTCTTCCTTACCCTTCCCTGGCCCCAGCAACCATCATTATACTTTCTGTCTTTATGTTTTTAATTACTCTCCCAGCACTGTTTATGAAGTGACCATCCTTTTCTCATACTCTTAGCACTTCTGTTAAACATCATTTGGCTATATAGATGTGGGCTATGTATTCTCACTTCTTTCCATGGATCTGTCCTTTTCCCAATGCCACACTGTCTTGATTACTGAGACTTTGTAGTAAGGCTTGAGATGGGTAATTTGAATCCTCCAATCTCTTTTTCAAAACTGTTTTAATTAGTTTGGCCCCTTTGTCATTATATATGATTTTTAGTATCATCTTATCAATTACTACCAAAAATCCTTCCAGGATTTTCATTAGGAATGTACTGAATTATTAGATCAGTTTTCATTGGGAATGTATTGAGTTTTTCTATGAACACAGCATCTTTTCTTCATTTCCTTAGGTCTATACTTCATTTTTTTCATCTGTAGTTTTTAGTTTACAGATCTGGCACATATTTTACTAAATTAAAACCTAAGTGTTGGGTCGCCTGGGTGGCTCAGTCCATTAAGTGTCCAGCTCTTGATTTCAACTTAGGTCATGATCTCAAGGTTGTGGGATGGTGTGGGGCTTCTCGCTCAGCATGTCCCTCACCTCCCACCTCTGGTAACCACTATTCTACTTTGTGCTTCTATGAATTCAACTTTTTTACATTCCACATAAAAATGAGATCACGTAGTATTTTTCTTTCTGTGTCTAGTATATTTCATTTACCATATCTTCTAGGTTTATCTGATATTGTTACAAATAGCAGGATTTTCTTCTTTTTAAGGTTGAATAATATTCCATTGTAAATATATATGTATATGTATATTTTATATGTGTGTGTATGTATGCATATATATATACACACACATATATACATATATATGCACACACACACACCACAATTTCATTATTCATTTATCTGTGAATGGACTTTAACGTTGTTTCCATAACTTGGCTATGGTCAGCAATGCTGCAGAGAACATGGGAGCACAGATACAGTGTTAAGATAGTGATTTCATTTCCATTGGATAGATATACCCAGAAGAGGTATTACTGGATCATATGGTAGTTCTATTTTTTTTATTTTTTGAGGTACCTCCATACTGTTTTCCAGACTGGCTGTATTAGTTTACATTCTCACCAACACGTAACACTGACTAGTTAGAATTTAAAAGAATGATGATACAAGTGTTAAAGAAGGTGTAAAGTACCTGAAACTTTCATATATAGTTTGGCCATGGTGTAAATGGTACAACTACTTTGGAAAAGATTTTATTAAATCTTTATAGATTTGAACATACACATATTTTATAATCCAGAAGTTCTGTTGGGTATTAACCCTGAGATATAAAAACATAGGTCTCCCCAAACACTTGTACCCAAAATTTTCATAGCAGCTTTAGTCATAAAATTACAAAATTGAAAGCTGCAGTGACACCCAACAAAGAGTGAGTGGTAAACACACTGTTATTTTTCTATACAGTGGAATACTACACAGCAATAAAAAGAATGAACTGCTGCTATGCTCATTGTATTTGTTTTTTAGTGCTTCATATAATTATTACCATACACTTAGTTTAAAACTCTAGATATTTATCATCTCCCGGTTTCTGTGGTTACAAATCCAGGCACAGCCTAGATAGATTCTCTACCTAAGATCTCACAAGGCTTAATTCAACGTGTCAGCCAGGGCTGCTTTCTCATCTGGAGGTGTGAGTGTGGAAGGATCCACTTCCCATGTGTGTGGTTATTTGTGGCATTCATTTCTTTGCAGTTGTAGGACTGTGAGCTTCAGTTCTTCCCCTGATGCTGGCCAGAGGCTACCCTAAGCTCCTAGAAGTCACTGGCAGTTTCTTGCCACATAGGATCCTCCAACATGGCCAGCTTTTCCCTTACAGCCAGGAAGGGAGAGGCTCCAGCAAAATAGATGCTGTAACCCTACCTAACATAATCATGCACTCATAGACATCCCATCACCTTTGCCCTATTATCACAGTTATAAGTAAGTCACAGGGCATGTGACAGAGATGGGGGCTATGGAGCCTACCTTAAAACACTGTTCTCCAGACACAGTTACATGGATGAACTTTGACAATATTAGGTTGAGTAAAATAATATGCAAAACAGTGCATACTGTAAACCATCTATATGAAATTGTAGATAAGGCAGTACTAATCAACAGTGACAGAAAGTGCAGCAATAAATAATTAGGGCCTGTGAATGGATTAGGGTGGGTGTTTGCATGTGGTTAGACATTAGACAACTTATGGGAATGATGGAAGTGTTCTGTATACTGATTGTTGTGCTGGTTAGAAGTTTGTATACAGGGAGCGCCTGGGTGGCTCAGTGGTTTAAGCCGCTGCCTTCAGCTCAGGTCATGATCTCAGGGTCCTGGGATTGAGCCCCACATTGGGCTCTCTGCTCAGCAGGGAGCCTGCTTCTCCCTTTCTCTCTGCCTGACTCTCTGCCTGCTTGTGATCTCTCTCTCTGTCAAATAAATAAATAAAATCTTTAAAAAAAAAAAAAAGAAGGTTATATACATTTTTCAGAATTGTTGCACACTTAAAATGGTTTCACTGCATTGTTTATAAATTATCTCTCAATAAAGTAGATTAAGAAAAAAGAAGAGTAATCATTATGAGCACTACAAAATATTTAACTTAAATTGCCAACTAAATCTAATAATATCCTTAAGATATGCCTAAGGGTCAGTAATCAGAAAGTGACTCATTTTCTTTGATTTGAAGAATTTTCAGTTAAAAAATATGGATTCTTATTTTTATAGTTTTTTGTAATGTGTACACACCCAGAACTGGCAGATATCATTTTTTTAAGATGAGGCTTTAGTATAGTGTTGTCTTTTCCTTGAGTGAAGTAAACAACACATATTTCTAATGTAATCTTTTGGATGCAGACTGTTGACAAGCTTTCCATAATTTTAGTTCTGAATGGTCACCTTACTGACTCTAGTGATAAATGTCTCATTTACCTTAACCCCAGTTGGTACTGCTTCTCAGAATGCGTTAGCCATTTTCAGTGCTTATGGAAATTTGAAGACTGTATGCTTCATGAAGTATTTTCCTGCTTGCTTCTTCCAGTCTCTTTTAGTGATTAATGGGAACTTTAATTTGCATGCTCACTTTTACGCTTATTATAGTGTGTTATGTTCCAATAAGAGTATTAAAGTTCATTGAAAATCTCATGCATACTGATGAGAATGCAAATGAACATTGATGAAAGAATGCTAAGATCTTAAGGCATAAACTGTCCAGTTATCTTGCTAAATTCTACTCAAACAATGGTTACATTATAATGAAGACTGATACAGAATCCACCATACAGATATAATTAGCAATGGCAAAATCATTATATAGTTTATAATTGGATAGAGGTTCAATTCCAGATTGTTATGAGGATTAAAAAAAAGAAATATAATGATTTGATATTAATGCTTATTTTTATTCCTTCCTCTTCCTAACCTTTGCCAACCTTCAGCAGGATATTTCCTTTGTTGCATATAGTGATTGGGAAAGTTAGGGAATATTATATAAATGAGTGATCACATTGAATATTTCCAGCTGTACCCTTTATTGGATACATAGCAGTAAATTGGCATCAACCATCATCTCAAGAACATTACAAGTATCTGGTTATTATAGAATTATACAAATTTATCTCAGCAATTGCATTTATTTATCTAGATAAAACAAAGATCTTTTTCCTTGAGCCATTTAAAACAGAGCTAAGGAAGTCCTGTATCTTTCCTGAGAGAATAGTGTGTCCCATGAGGGGACTATTCTAGGCAGTTCTTAATACATTATTTGAGTTATATTGCATTCTTCCATGCATGAATTTTATAAACTTATACAAAACCAGTAAACTTTAGAAAGTACATACCAGAGTTACTCAATCTATTAATTTACACTGGGATTTTTAAAAATTATTGAGATTCTATTGAAGTATTTTTCTAACCTTACCAAAAATCTGAAAGTGCAGCTTTATAGACTCATCCATAAGACCGATTGTTGTTGTAAGTTGTTTTTCTCATGGTAATAGTAAGTATGCTTTGTGCCTTTATTTTTTCAGTGTGATCTCATGCCAATAATAGGTGGTCACAGACTCTCAAGTGCATGGTATTCATTAGTAAAAAGTGTAATATTTAATAATGATTGTTATTTTAAAAATAATAATGATTTTTGTTTTAGATAATATGAAAGTATTTTTGCAGTCAAATGCTCTACCCCTGAGCTATACCCCTGATAATATGAAAGTATTTTTGAATCAAGACAGATAGTTCTTGCTACAAGGCCTTACTTATTGGTAGCCCTAGTACAGAGGCAGGCAAACTTCTTTAAAAGGCCAGGTGATAGGGGCGCCTGGGTGGCTCAGTGGGTTAAGCTGCTGCCTTCGGCTCAGGTCATGATCTCAGGGTCCTGGGATCGAGTCCCGCATCGGGCTCTCTGCTCAGCAGGGAGCCTGTTTCCCTCTCTCTCTCTGCCTGCCTCTCCATCTACTTGTGATTTCTCTCTGTCAGATAAATAAATAAAATCTTTAAAAAAAAAAAAAAAGGCCAGGTGATAAATGTTTTGGGCTCTGTGGGCTCTACTGTTTTTGTTACAACTACTCAACTCTGTTGGTGTAGTACAAAAGCAGCTATAGATAATATGTAAACAAATAAGTGTGGCTGTATTCCAATAAAACCTTACTTAGTGACACTGAAATTTGAATTATATATAATTTTCATGTGTCGTGAAATATTGTTCTTCATTTAATATTTTTTTCAACCAATTAAAAATGTAAAAACAAACCTTGGGTTCCATTTAGCTTACGGGCTATATAGTTTGCTGACCCTGCCCTAGCAGTTGATTTTTCTGAATTAACTTTCTAATTTACTTTAAAACTAAAGATTTACTGCTTAAAACCTTTTAGAGGTATATGGCTCATATTGAATTATTTCAAAAGAAGCCTCTGTCCTAGAAAAATAAATGTCTATAAATAAAGTTAAGTAACTTAACTTGACCATAAAGAGGAAGTTGAAAATTCCATAAAGCACTAATTTCCATGATTGCACAGAGGAGTTATACTATTGCTGAGCTGGATTTTCTAACACAGGCAAAAGTTCCATTACAACAAATAGTCATATAGAGGAAGTATTTTATAGTGGATATATTCATTAACAGCTGTATTAATAAGTACCTGCTGTTTGGAGACATTTAAGTGGTAGAAACATAAATCTCCCATGCATGCATCTTGCCCCTGACAACCTTACAAACCTAACAAGGAACATAAAATCTGTATAAGTTGTGGCAAGAGAGGAACCAAATAGGAATGGAAGATAAGGAGAAAGAGAATGCAGAGAACAACGGGTGAAAACTTAGAAGCTAAAGGGCAGAAGGTTAAAATGCTGGGACCGTATTAAAAATACATTTATGGAATCAGCGCAAGGCCTGCAGATAAATGTTGTTCTCTATACCCCAATAGCCATTCAGTTCTGGGCTTGTCATGAGGACAGTTCCTGGTACTATGACTTGGATGACAGAAGGCAGGCTGGTGGAGCTGGTGGGAGGAGAAGCGAGCTAGTTAGCAGGCAGAGCTCAGGTTTTAGAGCCTGAGGGGGTTGATTCCCAGGCTGTTACTCACTAATTATGTGAGTTTAGGCAGATTGCTCAATCTTTCTGAACCTCAGTTTCCCAATCTATAAAACAGGGTTAGTAATTCTTACTTTCCGGCATGTAATTAAGGTTATGCCCTACTCCTCTTCCGAGTTGTGTGTTCTTTGCTTATTTCTTACTGAAATTGGTGAGGCTGCTTAGTAGATCATGGGTAGCTTTTGGAGCTAGAGACAGGGTCAAATCTGGACTCAGATGCCACCATTACTACCTAATGTGTAAATTTGAGAAAGTTATTTAATTTTTCTATTAAATAAGGATACCTTACAGTTTTGTGATGAAAATTAAATCAACTAAAGTGATCAAGCAGTTTTCTACTTTTTAAAGACCAAATTTCTAAAGTATATTTTATCACAGTTTTTTATCTATCCCCATAGGCCAAGCAGATATTATTAATCTCAGTGTTTTTGAGTCTGTTGTAAAAAAATGTATAGGTTTATGGGCTAATAGTGATAATGATAGTATTAACTTGGACTTAATGCTTCCTGTATGCCAGACTAAGCTAAGAATTTGTAGATATCATTTAACATTCACAACAAACTCTAAAATACAGATACTTTTATAATTTATATTTTACAGATAGAAATCTGTTTTTTAGAAAATTAAACAGCTTCCCCCAAGTGACACAGCTAGTAAGTGATGAAGCTGGGATTTGACCCAGAAGATCTGATTCTACTCCTAAATGATGTACTATATGTCTTCCATGTGATTCTGATACACTTCCCTAGAGGCACCTGCCCCAGTTTCTTCCTGTTGCTATAAGGCATCAGGCACTCAGTTGAGTTCAGACAATTATGAGGTCTGAGTTTAGATATGGACTGTCCTCTCTTCAATAAACTCCCTATGCTGTTTTTTCTTTTTTTTTTTATGATACAAATCACAACCTGACATCATATGTTTGTGTATTTGTTTTCTGTTCCCCTTCACTAGTGTAAGTGCTGCAGGAGAGCAGGAAATTCACGTTTAGTTCCTTCTTGTATACCCAGTGCCTAAAACAACATGTAACAGGTGCTAATAAATATTTGTTTCATGCATGAATGAATAAAATGCTTGTGTAAATTATCAAAACTTACATTTAAGTATCATTTTTCTTTCTAGCTTGGATTAGAAAAACAAGAAAGACTCCACCTACTATGGAGGTAAGAATACATAATGAAAATATTCAAATAGCATGTTTTTATAACGCTGTTTTTCTCAATTGGGAGTTTACATAGAGCCTCAGATAAATATATGCATCTTCCAGAGGGTTAATTTTACTCCACAGAAAACAATTTAAAATGTCTTTTTAATAAAATAAATGCACAATTATGGAATATAACATGAAATTCATATGAATTTTTAAATGAAATAAGAAAAATGCAGTACAAAACAAAAATACATTTTCGAAAGTTTAGACTTAGGAGCAGTTTGCCTCAGGACATTTTGCCTAGTTCCTGGGAGCTTTGTTTTGATGTGGGTGTTTGGTGAAAAGTCTGAGAAACACTGAATCTCATGGTCCTGTCCATTTTGCCCTTAACTTTATAGCAACTGTAAAATTTTATAATCTTATATACATTTAACTCTATCTGAAGAAACTTTAAAATATACAATTAGCATGTAATATAAAACACTCAGTAATTAATAGTTGAATTTTTATTTTAAACTTCAGAAACATAGTTTTGATAGTTTATAGAATATAAAGTATAGCAATGCTGTGGTGTATATATTTTTAAAACATTTCATAATTTTCATTTTAAAACAATAGCATAAAGTGTTCTAAAGTTATTTCATAAGAAGTAATGTATTTCAAAAGAGGAAAATTTCCAAATTCATTAGTGTACTGCCTATTCCGTTTCTTCTATTTATGACTTCCCTCCAGTTTTCTCTCCCCCTCTGCCATCACTGCTACAACCCGGATGACAACAGAAATGGGCTCCAACGCTCTGGTCCCACTTGTTGTGTACTCCAGGGCAGAATTCATGATGACTCCTAAATTGACATACTTATGCTTCATTTCTCCTATACTGACCCCATTAATGATTGTTAGGCCAGGGTCTGAATGGTCTCTAAGCCCATTTCTAGTTTTGAATGTTGCTTCTACTTTGACCCTGCCCTACTCTGTCAGACATTCTTTCTAATATCAGTGAACCTTGGAATAAAAAGGAAGAAAAGTCATTGTGATCCAAGATTCAGAATTATCCCCAGTGGTTTATAGTGGTAGGCAGCATCGAGGAGCCCTCCAGAGTCCCCTTCTCTTGACCATAATAAGAACTCCTGTTCTCAGAACTAAAGATATTCTTCCATCCTTAGAACTTTAAAGGGCTTCTTCCGTGGAAACATTGGTACACAAAGTGATTAATGTCCTATCAATCTCACCCTTCTTATGCTCTTCTGTACTGCCCCAACACACACACACACACACACACACACACACACACCCCTTCCTCTCCCTCCTGATCTTTTCCATTGTGTTTCAGGAATTTCTGTTTCTTTTTTAGCAGATTATCCTTCACCTTTCATATTTTCTTAGGACCTTTCTCTGACAGAAAGCCTCAACTGAAATTTGTTTGTGTCTAAAAGGTACTGAGGCTCTTCGTGCTCATTTTACCACAACCCTCAGAAACAAAGTGGGTTCAACTGCCCTTCTTTCCCTAGTCACTTGCAAAAGTATTGTTTCATTTTGTGGGCCCAAAGGAGAGTAGTAACTTTGCAATCTAAGTATATTTTCCTGTCCCTGTTTATAATTTTTGTCTCTGCCAACGTCTAGGCCACTCCCCATACTGATAGTGGAGATGAGAACCAAACTTACAGACTTCTCTTTCAGTGCCTTCCCAGGTCTTAGCCATTCAGTTTTTTGTTTTGTTTTGTTTTTTGTTTTTTTACTTCATCCACACTAATATCCCTACCTCAAGTGAACAGCCACTTTGATAGCCACACCTTAGTTCTTATCATCACCAAACAGTACTCTACCACTAAAACTTGTAAACTGTCAAATTTCAGATTCTACATGTTGTATTAATAGTAAAACCTACTTAATGTAAAATAAGACAAGTATACAGAGAACCACAAGAATTAAATGTATAGCTTAATGGGTTATTATAAGGTGAATTCCACACAGGTCAAAAACAGAACTCTGTCAGCTGCTCCAGAATCATATGCCCTGTATCAGTACAGCCTCCCCCAAAAGAAACCCCGAACTTGACTTTTACAATGATCATTTTCTCAGTTTTAACTAATTCGACCACTCAGATGTACATGCTAGTTTAGAGTTGTCCATTTTGTAAAAACTTCATATTTGATTTAAATCTCTTGTCAATGTGTGTGGTTCTCCTCCATCCCTTTTATTTTTTGCTAAGTTTGTCTGTTGAAAAACCCAGTCCATTTCACCTATAGAGCTTGCCACAGTTTAGATTTTGTTTATGTTCTTCATGTGGTTCAACATATTACTCTGTCTTCTTTGAATTTCACAGCTGGAGCCATAGGCTGGATACCCATATTTTGATCTTTTTGTCAGGATTGTAGAAAATGTTTGACAAGACTATGTGAGAGCACATCTGGTTGTCCCTCTTTTAGTGGTCATCACAGTTGCTTTGTTTAAAGCCTGTAGCAGTTCATTGAAAACAACATTGTAATCTTGCATGTCTGTTAAAACTAGTTAGTTTTCAAGATGTTACCAATCAGTTGAGCTCTCTACTTTTTTTCAAGTCTCTTAGTGAACTCCTACCCCGAAGAGACTTTTGTCCCTTTCACCTTTACACTATGGTTAAAAGCTAGCCAATAATGCTTAAAATGCCATTTACAGTAGCACCAGAACATAAAATACCCTGATATAAATTAAGCAAAATGTATGCAAGACATGTACACTTAAAACTACAGAATGCTGGTGAGAGAAATTGAAGAAGACCTAAATTAATGGAGAGAAATGTCTGTTCGTGGGTAGGAATATTTAATATTGCTGAGATGTTAATTCTTCCAAATTGATCTGCAGCAGCAAGTCTTACACTTTATTGTGCATCAGAATCACCAGGAAGGCTTGTTAAAACACAGATTGCAGGGTCCCAGCCCTAGAGTTTTTGATCCACTAGGTCTAGGGTAAGGCCTGAATATTTTCATTTATAACAGGTTCCTAGGGTGATGTTGATGCTACTGGTCTGTCTTTGTGAACCACTGAAGTAGAGAGTCAGTCAAATACAAATCCAATAAAAATCCCATTAGACTTGTAGAAATCAAGATGTATATGAATCTAAAATGTATTTGAAAATGCAAAGCCCTAAAGTAGCTGAAAGCGATCATGCAAAAGGAGGAAAAAAACTAGAGGACTTATATTGTCTGATATTAAGATTTACTCTGTAGTTATTACTATAGTAATCAAGACAGTGTGGAAGTGGCATAGAGATATATAAATAAGTGAATGGAAAAGAATAGAGCATCCAGAAATAGACACTATACATCCAATTGGCTTTTGACAGCAGCACCAAAGGAACACAATTACAAATGGAAAGTTTTTTCAACAAATGATGCTAGAAGAACTTAATATCCATGTGGAAAAAAAAATAAGCCTTGAGGGCGCCTGGGTGGCTCAGTGGGTTAAGCCGCTGCCTTCGGCTCAGGTCATGATCTCAGGGTCCTGGGATCGAGTCCCGCATCGGGCTCTCTGCTCAGTAGGGAGCCTGCTTCCCTCTCTCTCTCTCTGCCTGCCTCTCCATCTACTTGTGATTTCTCTCTGTCAAATAAATAAATAAAATCTTTAAAAAAAAAAAATAAGCCTTGATCCCTACCTAACATCATGTACCAATGTTAGTGTAAGATGGAGCACAGACTAAACAAAAAAACTAAAACTCATAAAGCTTCTAGAAGATACATAGTGGAATATCTTCACAACTTTGAGAGAGGCAGGACATACAAAGCATGATCCAGAAGGGAGAGGCATTGATGATTAAACTTAATCAAAATTTAAAACTAAGCTTATTCAAAGAGAACATTAGGAAGGCAATACACTTGGAGAAAATAGTCACAATCCATGTATTTGACAAAGGACTCCAGACTATATAAAGAACCCATCAACTCAATGACCTAAAAGAAAAAAAGACAAAGCTAATAAAAATTGTATAAAAGTCTTAAACAGTCACTTCGTAAGATAGGAGAATTATTACTAAGCATATGAAAAGATACTCACCATCTCTAGTCATCAGGGAAACCACACTGAGATGCCACTACACTGCACACCCATGAAAAGAGCTAAAATTCAAAAGTTTAACACTAGTTCTAACTAGAGCAACCATCCCTTTCATACAGTGCTGGTTATAGTGAAAATAATACAACCACATTCCAAAATTGGCTGTTTGTTATAAAATCAAACACACACTTACCCTGTGACCCCCACATTTTTTCTCCTGGCCTCTTTGAAGGCTTAAAGGAATAAGTTTTTTTGTTTGTTTGTTTGTTTGTTTGTTTTAGAGAGTTTATTTATTTATCAGAGAGAGAGAGGGAGAGAGAGCGAGCACAGGCAGACAGAATGGCAGGCAGAGGCAGAGGGAGAAGCAGGCTCCCTGCTGAGCAAGAAGCCCCATGTGGGACTCGATCCCAGGACGCTGGGATCATGACCTGAGCTGAAGGCAGCTGCTTAACCAACTGAGCCACCCAGGTGTCCCAAAGGAATAAGTTTTTAAACACACTTCTTGGGAAAGCCTAGCCAAAAGAAAGTTTCATTGATTGGCAGACCATACAAGGCCTCCTGATATATGCCCAACTGAGTTTTCTACTTTTCTCCTTACACTTGATATACCCACTCTCCTCTCCAAGGATCTTCATGCTATCTCTCAGGTTTGCTGTCTTTTCCCTCTCTTACCAGGTGGCACACTTCTGCTTGTGCTTAATTCCCCTTAAAATTCTTTGATGTTTTCCTCAACTGTTTTCTCAACTTTTTATCTCCTAGAGTTAATTACTCCTTTCTAGGTATAACTATACTGCCTTGTGCAGCTGTACAGCCGTTTAAGTTTAGTGTTATCATTCTTTGTTTAGTTCTTTGTGAGAAAATATTGTGAGCTGTATGGCACAAAGATTGTGTCTCATTCATTTGTTTGTCACAGGCACCTAACACAGAGCCTGATTCATTATTGGATAGGCTTTTGTTGACAAAAGTGGAAATCCCAGTGCCATGTCAATATATTACATGGTTTCCATGACATTGAACTTCTGACAGCCAACATAAAAGACTTTGTAAAAGTGAACATATTTTGAAGGTGAGCATTGCCCTTCCTGCTATCCTAGAAATACACATTTTACTGTGGGTTGTCAATATAGTACAGCTATTTTCATCAGTGTGGTACAAGTTGAATTAACATGTCACAAAATTAATGCGATGGACTTTTCCTAATGACAACTTTATTCCATTAGAAATCACATGTAGCTGGGCACCTGGGTGGCTCAGTGGGTTAAAGCCTCTGCCTTCGGCTCAGGTCATGATCCCAGGGTCCTGGGATAGAGCCCCACATCGGGCTCTCTGCTCAGCGGGGAGCCTGCTTCCTCCTCTCTCTCTGCCTGCCTCTCTGCCTACTTGTGATCTCTGTCTGTCAAATAAATAAATAAAATTAAAAAAGAAAAGAAAAGAAAAGAAATCACATGTAGCAAATATTTTAAAATATTGCTTCTCCTTTCATACTGAAAAAACAGTAGGAAACAAAATAAAGTTTTCCACTTCAAAAAGGAAATAGATGTATTGCTAAGTATTGACAAAATACATGACTCAGCAATAGGTTTACTGACAGTAGAAGAAAGCTGTAATGATAGACCTCACTTACTTTTTCCATGAAAAAGGAAGAGGAAATTCTAGAAACCAGTAGGAAATGGAGGTGGAGATTGTGATGCTGTAGTGAAACAAAAGGTTGGGGTAGTGTAGGATAATACCTCACAGTAACTTGTTTACTTGACCTTGTTTTAAGATCAGAGCTGAAAGCTCAAAACTCGCTTTTGTCCGTGTCTAAGGTGATCTGGCTCTAAAAGATATCAGAATGACTAAAAGACATGCAAGTTTGAAATAGTCGCCAGGGCGCCTGGGTGGCTCAGTGTGTTAAGCTGCTGCCTTCGGCTCAGGTCATGATCTCAGGGTCCTGGGATCGAGTCCCGCATCGGGCTCTCTGCTCAGCAGGGAGCCTGCTTCCCTTCCTCTCTCTCTGCCTGCCTCTCTGCCTACTTGTGATCTCTCTCTGTCAAATAAATAAATAAAATCTTTAAAAAAAAAAAAGAAATAGTTGCCAGAATTTCAGTGTATTAATTTGCAATAGAAATTCAGTTGGCACAGGAAAGAAACAATAGGTTACCTGGTGAGTATGGCATTAGGATAAGGGGAGTTAAGTAAAATAAATGTTTAATTGCATCAGGCCTAAAACTATCTGTTGTGGCCATCTCAAAGTGAGGATAATCTGACCATAGGAATGGAAATATTTAAATAGAATTGGCCACAGTTCCCAACATCTGTCTCTATCCTAGGAATAACCTGAAGATTTGTAATAGAAAAAATTGTTACATGATGGTTGAGGCTTTCGGGGATACACTGTATGGGTTGCCAGCATTTGTCTCTTTTTGTGTATTTGTCCATTTGTCTCTCAGCATTTGTGACTGTCTTTTTTTCTTTGTTTCCCTGTTCTGACTGACATATTATTTCCTTGGCTCTTACAGTGGTTATATTATGATCAAACGTTGCTGGCCCTGCAGCTATTCTTTCATTTATTCTTTTCACATCTCTGTTCTGGCCTATAACGTGTTGATCTTACAGTTTAACTATCAGCAAGGAATCTTATTTCTGAATTCTTGAGGTCCATTTCACCATTGTCTCCAAGTAACTGACACTTACTGATTGAGTTCTCAGTGCCCAGTATTATTATGTTCATTTTATAAGTTACTGAATTGAAATATCTTAACATGGATATTTTTGCATATATAACCTCACTTTCCAGCCACCTTAAGTTGCAAAGATGGAGTGAGTGTATGCTCTCGTGGAAAAACAGACCCCCACCTCAAACCTCACACTATCACTTCTGGTTATACAGTGGAAATGGATGAGAAAATTGCAGCATGCTTGTACTCTGGGTTACAGCATCATTTATTAAAGATAAACGACCTAGAGCTGTGTGTGTCAATGGGGATAAATCTCAGAAACATGATGTCAAGCAAAAAGAGCAAATTACAGAAGATGATCATATAGTATGATTCCTTTCTATAACGTTTGAAAGCAAGGAAACATTAATGGACCTTCAAGCAAAGTTAGCAAGTTAAACTATGAATTTACTTTTATCTTTTCAAGCCTAATGAAAATGACAACAAAGGGATTTATTTAAAAAAACATAAACCTACAAGGTCAAAAAAATTGAAGAGGCAAAAACAGCAACATTGTTTTGGAAGCTGGAAAGCAGATGAACAGGTGGTAATGGATTTAGCACAATTGAAAATGTCTTCTAATCTGGCAGAGAAGAAAGCCCAGAAGCAACCCGGTTTACATCACAGTACCCCCGAATGCTCAGTAATTGGCAGTGCCAGGAAATTCTAAAAGTAGAGTTGAGGCTGGTGCTAAAAACAATAACCCAGTTGAAAATCTGTTTAAGAAGCAATTAGATGCTAACGAATAAATTGTAGGCAAAATAGTAGAGTTGGAAAAAAGTCACCATTTTTCAGTGATCATTGTAATAGCTTATTCAGGAAAAAATCATTGGTGTGTATCAAAACCATTAGGACACATTTTGTTGGGAAACAGGTTATCTCCCTACAGAATACTTATTAATTACAAAGGGGGGAGATTTGTTTACAGTAGATAAATTTGTGCATACCACCTTAATCAAGTGGTCAAAAGTTGTACCAAGTGGAACAACTTGACATCATATGTGCCCCCTTGTACAATACACAGAATCAGACAATATTCATGTCATATTTCTTAAAACGCATTATCTTTATCTAATCGTGAGGAAAGAACTGGGAAACCTAAATTGGAACATATTTCAGGACATGTCAGTGTTATGAACAACAAAAAAAGACTAATCAACACGGCAACTAAATGTAATATGTGACCCTGGGTTGTAAGGGGGGTTTGGGGGGAGACTTAGCTATAAAGGACAGTATTGAAATAATTAGTAAAGTTTGAACATGAACCATATATTAAATAATAGTATGATCTCAGGGTTAAGTCTCCTGAAGAAAAGAGAAGGATGTTGTTAAATTCTCTTTGTGGAAGTTTGAAAACCCAGCAACTTCTCTACCCAACTGAGATCTGGGAGCTTATATATGGAAAAGGAAAAACAGTATCCAGACAAATTTGAGGGAAGAAGTACCAATCTGAAAATTAGAGTGATTGAATGAACATATACTTACTGAACTTAACAAATGAGGATGAATTATAGGTAAGTACCTGGAAAATACACAGAATTTACTTATTATTTCCAAGGAAAACAAAGCTTAGGTAGGAAAAGGAAAAATAATCCTGGTATAATAGATAACTTACTGTTATAGTGTGTATTCATAATCATATAAATGTTGAATATTGATATACAACTATATTGAGAGTATTAAGTCTCAAGAAGGATGAGATAAATCCTTTTTCAATAGTAAGTTAATATATGGTGCTTAAATTTGAAAAATAAATCATAACGTACAGATGTTATTTTGATATTGCAGAGGAGTCAGGAGCAGAGTCTCCTTTGTAATTGTCAGACATTTTCGTGACTCCCTTGTTTGGCCTGTGCCATAACGAGAGACATCAAGTGAAAGCATATAAAGTAGTTGTTTTGGGGGAGAGAGAACCATTTTTCATAATAAGCTTTGTAGAACAATGTGGCCCCTCAAATTATGAGAATATGTAATTTTGATTTAAAGAGAATTTTTTAAAAACATATGCACAATGCTATAGAGGAGAGGTAGCAGAGTTGTTCTCCAGAGTACGAGCAAGCAAATATTTCAGGCATTGTGAAACCCAGCATTGTTGCTCATATTTAACTTGGCTGTGGTAGTGTGAATGCACTTAAAGCGGGCATTACGTGAACAAGCGAGTATGGCTGTGTGCAGTGTAACTTTATTCACAGAGCAGGTGGTGGTTGGATCCTGGTTTGCCAGCTCCTGCTGTTGATGAGTGGTTTTCAAATTGGGATACCTTTGCCGCTGAGAACACAAAGGCTTTCAGTGGGATGTGCAGGTACAGATAGCTTTAAAGACATTAATTTCCATATTCACTCTTTTCTATATGCCATCTTTCCTAAAAATGATCTTTCTGGTCTGCCAGTTCTCCTTTCTGATGTCTTACGTAGTCATCTGTATCCCACTTTTTCCAGAAGGAAAGCTTACTCCTTGTCCGTGCTAAATCTTACTCTTATGCATTGCCTTGGGGTTTAAAAATCTCCAGGGCACCAAACAGAGACTATTAGAAAGCGAATTTCTCCTGAGGCAGAGTCTCTTGAGACTAAAGCAGAGATAGCATCAGTAAAAATTACTGAAGGGGGCAACACATTATTTCAGCCAGGTGACAAACTCATGGCCAGGATCCTTGCCTTATAGTTTCTCGTCTACCTAGCTAGCTGTCCATTCATCTCTCTTAAAATTAACATCCACAAGTGAGAAAATTGTCATAGGGACACATAATAATACATTTATTTGAATTTAAAAATTAAGTTAGACTTTTTCTGACAGTAAGTCACATTTGGTTGATTTGGTTTGACAATGAGGACTGGCTCTGCCAATTAAGCTATATGGTTATATTTTCCACAGATTGAATAAGTTAAAATGCAGCTCCAAGGCTTTGACAAAAAACATACTTAAAGGATGCATTTGATATGCAGTAAACTGGAAAATACATTCTTTACCATTATTTGTCAACTTAATGAGCAAGATGGGTACATAGTTTTCAAAAGTCTATACGTGCACCAACAAATCTAGGAAATCACTGCTCCCATTGTTTATGGATATATAAAGATGTGGTAAAAGTTTTTAAAACATGTATGAAAATGATATAAGAAATTGAGGGTAGTTATTACCTCTGGGGAAGGAGAATGTTGGTGGGAGGGGTCACAGTGTTTTACTGGTCATATCTGTAGTATTTTATTTCTTAAGCTGGATCATGGTCATATCTATAGTGTTTTATCTGTGGTGCTTTATTTCTTAAGTTGGTTATAGCTATAGTGTTTTGTTTCTTATGCTGGATGGTGAGCACATGGGTGTATATAATATTATTAACTATATTTATACACTTGAAATATTTTATTTAAAAGAATGCAATGAGACCTTGTAATCCTATATTTTAAGAGAACATGTTGGGTCCCTGATACAAAAATAAGATATTTAGAATAAACTGACAACTGAAATACTTGAAATTCTAAAATACTAAAAGCACTTAAGGACTTATCATAGCAATATGCACAAGAAACAGTGTGTTGGGCTTCTTGGGGCTCAGTTCATAAGCTTCTGCCTTCAGGTGAGATCATGATCCCAGGGTCCTGGGATCTAGCCCTGTGTCAGGCTCCCTTTTCAGTGGGGAGTCTGCTTCTCCTTCTCCCTCTGCCACTGCCCTCTCTTCCTGTGCTCTCTCTCTCAAATAAATAAATAAAATCTTTAAAAAGAAAACAGTGTGGCTTCATTTTTAGAATTCCTTGTTAAAAACCTTAATGCTTATATATTTCTGGTATTCATTCAGTTACTTACTAAGCACCTGGTATGTGCTTAATAGCTGTCATAATTTTCTTTACATACCAACCTGTCCTAGATATTATAACTCTGTTAAATTATGTTTAGATTCTGTTTTTAGTATCTTTTTTTTCCTCTGCAAAAACAAATTAGTCTGATTAATCTTTAAGGTTGCAAGGGGAAAACATTCACATATTGCTTTCAGAAATTGGTTCTTATTGCAAGTTTACACAGGAGCATTACATCTTAAGTTGCACAGTCGTTCCAGGATCCTTTTCTTTTTCCTTTCCTTTCCTTTTCTTTTTTTCATTCTGGGATCTTTGGTTTCCAAGACTAGAAAAGGATATATCCTTGAGCTTGGTCAACACCCTGTTCTTTAGTCACTACTAGCATTTCTTCCTCCCTAAAGATGCTGTGTCTTGATGGGTTTACCACCATCTACAATGAAAAGTTCCTGTTGAGTGGAGTTATGCGAGTCATTTGACCTCCCTCATGCATAGGGGATTGTGGCTATATTTGACCAGGCAAAGCAGCAGTCTTCTCCCCATTCAGAAGTACCTGAAGCTCTGCAGTTTATCCCTGCCAGTATAATTATTGGGCCTTTCTGTGACTCTGGCATGGCCAGAGTTACAATTTTGCCTTTTTAACTTTGTTTGATTAAAAAATTAGTATAACAATTTTAAAAACAGAAATGGTAAATTACCCCAAATCCTATGGCTGGTTGCACAACTCAACTTTAACAAGTTATTCATACATTGGTACATTATTATAGTTTGGGTATACTTTTGTTATTTTGTATTCCGATGTTTTTACTTAACTCTCATAATAAAAGAATAAAACAAGTACTTGAAACACAATAGCATAACACTTAGAGACGCCTTTTCTACACACCTTTTTTGATATTGATCTCTAGCTTTATAAAAGCTAAAATTATATAAAATTTGCCATGCTTCTCTAGAAAAATGGGGAGGATATGAAAGTGAATCACTTGAGCATTTTGAGCCCCTTGAAGTCTATACTCAACCATAAGCTACTGTGTCTCCCTAACTGTAGGTATTTATGAATTGTACAAGAAATTTTTATTCTAGTTTGTGTTGTCTTTCTGGTTTTCAAAATATTGATTTTAGGTAGATCTTACTAAAAGTATCTCAAATTTCAAGCTTTTTCACTCTAAAAGTATTGCTTTTTATATGCCTCTGTACAAAGCTGAGGTCTGAGTGTGAGTGTAATTTATCCTTAGCACATTTTTTTATTCTATTTTGATCTTTTATGACCTTTAAGGAGCAGAACATAAAAGATTTTTTCTAAAAATGTATATAAATAAAGTGCCTTTATTTATTATTTTTAGATTTGCTTCTGCTCAGTTTCTTCTGAGATTCATCATAACTTACTAGGTGCATATTAAAAAGTATACAGAATTAGTTCTGAATAGTTAACCTTCTGAGTCATATCATCAGTCACAAAGACAAATCATGTTTAGGTTTTAAAACTGGGCTTACATCCAGAGTGAAAAAGGTTAAGGGAGTTAAAAAGAGGTCAGGTTTTTTTGTTTTTGTTTTTGTTTTTAATCCACACTTTCTCAATTATCTTATCCAAAACAATTTCTTGGGGCGCCTGGGTGGTTCAGTGGGTTAAGCCTCTGCTTTCAGCTCAGGTCATGATCCCAGGGTTCTCGGATCGAGCCCGCATCGGTCTCTCTGCTCAGCAGGGAGCCTGCTTTCCTTCCTCTCTGCCTGTCTCTCTGCCTACTTGTGATCTCTGTCTGTCAAGTAAATTTTAAAAAATAAATAAATAAAAATAAAAATTCAAAAAAATTTCTTGTGATTTTCCTCTTATTCTTTCATGCTGGAGAAGTAGTGATTTTTTTTTTCACCATCTAAATTAAAAAAAAAAGAAACTGCTATTGATCACTTTTATCAGATATAATGTGATTTCTTTAAGTGGGGTAATAGTGGTGCTTAGGAAGATTATATTGGTAATGTAGCCTCAAAGATACCAAGCCACAGTTGATTGTCACAGTTAGGTATGCCAGATTTTATTCTCAAATATTTTGACAGTGATAAAATACTACACTAATTTGCCATGTGTATATCGTTGCTATGGTAATAAGAAATTAAGCATTTTATATAATTTTTCTGATATACATATGTTTATTGCATTTTATGTATTCAAATATACTTAATTTCCTTCTCAAATATCACATTCTGTTGCCACTGTGATGCTTTTTTTTTTTTTTTAACCAGTATTCTAAAACACAAGCAAATGAATATGTCATCTAGGGCAGGGTTTTTTCAATTTATGTGCTACATTAGAGGGCTGTGAAATCAATTTAGTGGGGTATAAATATCTTTTTCTTTTTAATAAAGTAGAAAATAATATGGAATAGGAAATACCAGCATATAAAACCTGACTCACAGTGAGTATTGTTTTCTGAAATTCTTGTTTCACATACATATATGCATACATTTTGTGTCCATTGTAATGTAAAATGTATTTTTTACTGAATATTGAAATATATTTCAATCTATTTTTATATTTATTTATTTATTTTTGAGAGACAGAGAGAGAGAGCACGTGCACATTTGTGCATGATCTGGAGGTAGAAGGGATAGAGGGAGAAGCAGACTCCCCGCTCAGTAGGTTGCCCAAAGAAGCATTAGATCGCAGGACCCTGGGATCATAACCTGAGCTAAAGGCAGATGCTGAACCAACTGAGCCACCCAGGTGCCCGCAGTGATTAATATTTATGTGTCAAGTTCACTAGACTATAACACCCAGATATTTGGTCAACCACTAGTCTAGAATTTGCTGTGAAGGAATTTTTTTAGCTGATACTAACATTCAAATCAATAGATTTTGAGTAAAGCAGATTACCCTCCAGAATGTGGTTTGGCCTCATCCAATTAGTTGAAGACTGTAAGCAAAGACGGACATCCTCTGAGGAAGAGTAGATTCTACCTGTAGATTCCTTTTGTACTGAGGCAACATCACCTCTTCCCTGGGTCTCCTCCAGACTGCCAGGCTACCATGAAGATTTGGACTTCCTAACCTCTACAATTATATGAGCCAGTTCCCTAAAATTAATCAATTCCCCCATGTATATACATACATTCCTATACATACTATGTATAAAAATATATATATATAGGGGCACCTGGGTGGCTCAGTGGGTTAAAGCCTCTGCCTTCGGCTCAGGTCATGGTCCCAGGGTCCTGGGATCGAGCCCCGCATCGGGCTCTCTGCTCGGCAGAGAGCCTGCTTCCTCCTCTCTCTCTGACTGCCTCTCTGCCTACTTGTAATCTCTGTCTATAAAATAAATAAATAAAATCTTTAAAAAATATATATATATACATACACTTTCATACACATCTTTTTGGTTCTATGTCTTTTGAGAACCCTAATATACTTACTAAAGATCATAGTACAAAAAGTTGAAAATTACTAATCTTGAAAGTAGTTTTTTCACCTAGTAAACTGGTATATGTAAAATGCTAAGCCCACGCCTTGCTCAAGATAGGCATTAAATAAGGAATAACTGCTGTTATTTTATTATTTCTACTTGTTATTATTTCAAGTCCATAAGAATCCTAATTTGATGTGAAGTTATGTAGAAATATTTCTAAGCTCTATACTCATTTGAACTTTTTAAAGAGATTCATCTGCATTTGAGTATAACACTGTGGTATTTTGAATGTTTGCTTCATAGAAATTACTGTGAAGTTTTCTGCTTTGTTTCCTTCTCCTCATTTGCATGGCCTAAGAGCAGCCTGCATTTTTCCAATGTAATATTCAGAGCTGTTTAATACTTTTTAATTTTTGAAAAGATACTCTTTCTCTGTAGTTCAAGGTGATTTAAATTCTTTTTTTTCCCATTTTATTTTATCTTATTTCTTTTCAGTGTTCCAGAATTCATTGTTTATGCACCACACCCAGTGCTCCATGCAATACGTGCCCTCCTTAATACCCACCACCAGGCTCACCCAACCCCCACCCTCCTCCCCTCCAAAACTCTCAGTTTGTTTCTCAGAGTCCACAGTCTCTCATGGTTTGTCTCCCCCTCCAATTTTTCCCAACTCCCTTCTCTCCATCTCCCAATGCCTCCATGCTGAGTGAAATAAGCAGAGAGTCAAGTATCATATGTTTTCACATACTTGTGGAACATAAGGAATAACATGAAGGTGATTTAAATTCTTAATCTCAATGGAATAAGGGACAGGCATAAAAGAACATAGTATCACATGCCTCTTGAGCCCTCCCTCATATCCTCTTGTCCTACTTTACTCCAGCCTAGCTGCGGCTAGAGTACCATCTTATCATATGTGTCACCTTACTATAGCTCTGCTGAGTAGCTTTAGCTTTCTGCTTTGACACTGTAGCATGGGATACCTATGGGGAATCAATTCAGATATGTGAAAGGATTACCACACCAGGTGACCCTTGGGGGATAGGAGCTAATGAATAAATGCTCCCTTCTGCCCCTTGGGCAGACAGATGAAGCACATTTACTGTTCAGACACATTCAACATGACTCCTCAAAACGTCCCAGCAGGAATTGGGTCCCAGCATCCAGAGCACTGACCAGATAAAAGCATACCTCTGGTTTGGCTTTCTTTTCCTATTTCACTCTCTTTAGTATCTTACTCCTCTTCCGGGGAGGTCACTTATTCAGCATCGGATTTACTGAAACCAAAGTTGTCGTCTATAGTAGACAAAATTGAGCTCAAAATTGAAATGCTCAGTACCTAATAATTAAATTCATCAGGCCAGCTGACTTTGTAACATGAGTGCACATTGGTCATGTTGGCACAAAATTATATGTTCCTTAGAAATATTAAAGAGTATGTGTAGGTCTATCAGATGTACTTGAAAGTTTTGTGATCAGAATCATCTTAGTGGGATAAAATTCTGGAGTTTATTCAGTACTTGCCTGGATACTGGATACTTGAGAGATCCGAGATTAATTTTTCAAGAACAGCTTGACTGAATAGACTTGGCTTATGAGCATAATTGAAACTTAACTCATGCAAGAGTTTAGTGATTTAGTTTCCTAGTAGGAATCCTGATTGTACTTTTCTAGCTTGATAATAGAGTGACTGTCTTACTGCTGCCCATCAGGGATTAGAAGCAGGCATCTCTTCTCCACATGGAACACTGCTAACAAACTGATAGCCTGCAGAAGTGTGCCTTCGATTAATGTCTTGATCCTCCCAAAAGTGTGGCCAAAGGAAATTACGTCTAAAGAAGATCTTCTAGGATAGAACTACCCAGCTGATAAGCCAGACCTGTATAGAAATGTTCCCACAATGTTAATGCTCTTAGTCCTCCATTGGCCACTTCCTTCCTGTTGTCAAAAATTGGGGAAGAACTATATCCATGGATATAGGCCTTCACTGCGCAATAGAAATATGTTAGCCACATATTTAATTTTAAATTTTCCAGGAGGCCCAATAGAAAAAGTAAAAAGAAATAGGTGAAATTAATTTTAATAATGTATTTTATTTAACCCAGTACATCAAAATGTTATCATTTCAGCAGTAATGCATATAAAAATTATTGAGATATTTTATATTTTAATACTCACCTTTGAAATCTAGTGTTTATTTTATACTTACAGCATTTATTTTATTTTTTTAAAAAGATTTTATTTGTTTATTTGAAAGACAGAGATCACACGTAGACAGAGAGGCAGGCAGAGAGAGAGAGAGAGAGAGGGAAGCAGGCTCCCTGCTGAGCAGAGAGCCCGAGGCGGGGTCCTGGGATCATGACCGGAGCCGAAGGCAGCAGCTTACCCCACTGAACCACCCAGGCACCCCAGCATTTATTTTTTTGAAGATTTATTTATTTGAGAGAGAAAATGCACGAGCATAATGGAGGGAAGGGCACAGAGAGAGGGAGACAAGCAGACTCCCCCCTTGGTGGGGACGGTCCTGGGCTCAGTCCCAGGACCCTGAGATCATGACCTGAGCCAAAACCAAGAGTTGGGTGCTCAACTGACTAAGTCACCCAGGTGCCCTTCCTTAGAGCATATCTTAATTCAGACCAGTCACATTTTGGGTTGTCAAAGCCGCATATGGCCAGTGTCCACCATTGAACAATGAAGATCTAAGGGATATACTAGCCACCTCCTGTATCAGTTGCCATCATCAGACATACAGTTCCTCCCTCATTAAGTTTTAGCTTTTATGTTTTGGGCCTTTAATTAGCAAGTGAAAAGGCTAGAAGATAATCATTTCCAAATCCGAAAGCGAGTACTGAAGGTGTTGGTTATTTTGTTCTTTATCTCTTATTTAAGAAATCTTGAAAACAAATTCTTCATAGAAGTGTCTACCAGAAAAAAGAGTTTTTTTCTCTCTAAAAGAATAAATGTTTCCTTTTATTAAGTAAAAAGAGTTACATGATTTGTTTAGCTTTTTGCCCAGGTTATTAGGATGTTGAGACTAAAAGGTACTGTTAAATCCCAGGAACTGTATTAACACTTGCATTTACCACATATCTTTCCTCTCTTTCCCCATGGTTTGACTTTTTTAATGATTTTCTTTTTCTTTTCTCCTTTCTTTTTTTTTTTCCTTTTTTTTTAACTTAACTTTTTTTTTTTATCTTTCTTTTACTCCTTAAAGAAACAGAATCCCTAGATTCATTGACGAAGTGAATACACTCCAACTACAGAGAGAAAGTATGAATTTATTCTGTTAAATGTGCTAATCGGTGGCACATTTTGGATGGTCAAATGTGCAGATTTCAATACTGGGCTGGCATAATTGCAATGGACTTGACTTTACAGCAATAGTAGGGAGCTATGGAGCATAGAGATTCCTCATAGAAAAAGGCGTAAGGCATTTCTTTATCAAAGAGATGAGAGAGGAGAGAAGAGAAGAATGAAGGACGATAGATATAGATGCAACTAAGAGATGTATATATTTCAAAGAGTTGGCTTACATGAGTGTAGGAGCTGGCACGTCAGATATTTGTAACACAGGCAGGCAGGCAGGTTGAGAATTCTTGAGCAAGAGCTGATCCTGCAGTGTTGAGGCAGAATTTCTTCTTTCTCATGGGGCTCTCAGTTTTGCTTTTAAGGCCTTTCAAGTGAATAGTTGAGGGTCACCCAAATTATGAAGGGTAGTACCTTTCTTAGAATCAATGGATTGTAGATGTTGACTGCTTTTACAAAATACCTTACAGTGACACCTAGGTTATTGTTTAATTGAATAACTGGGTACTGTGGCCTAGCCCAGTTGACACATGAAACTTATCATCACAGATGATAATTGGTGCTTATATTTTGATAATTAGTTTTGTTGTATTTTTTGTTTTCAAATCCATTGTGTTTTTACCTGAAACTAATGTAACATTGTGTGTCAGCTACACTCAAATAAAAGAAAATGTTTAAAGAAAGATGTCTCTGGGCGCCTGGGTGCGCTGCCTTCGGCTCAGGTCATGATCTCAGGGTCCTGGGATCGAGTCCCGCATTGGGCTCTCTGCTCAGCGGGGAGCCTGCTTCCTCCTCTCTCTCTCTGCCTGCCTCTCTGTCTACTTGTGATCTCTTTCTGTCAAATAAATAAATAAAATCTTTAAAAAAAAGTGAAAGATAAAGAAAGATGTCTTTTAAAATAAATTTATCTAAGTAAGAAAGTTAAAAAAAAATCCACTGGGTTTTGAATGCTTAGGAATTTTTTTTTTTTTAAGATTTTATTTATTTATTTGACAGAGAGAGATCACAAGTAGGCAGAGAGGCAGGCAGAGAGAGAGAGAGAGAGAGGAAAGCAGGCTGTCCGCTCAGCGGAGAGTCCGATGCGGGACTTGATCCCAGCACCCTGGGATCATGACCTGAGCCGAAGGCAGCGGCTTAACCCACTGAGCCACCCAGGCGCCCCTGCTTAGGAATTTTGATCTTCAAATTGCTTGCCAGGAAACTATGAATATGACCCAGTGAAAAAAATTCTACTCACAAGAATATGATTAGTCTTTTAGGTACTAGTTTTGGGTCATGATAATTTGAATCAGTCTTTTATTCTGTTTTTTTTTTCTAGTTATTTGCATATTTTACAATATGGAATTTCCTTGAACAAGAAACAGTTCACACATTAATCAGTACCTCCGTTCTCCAAGACAATTATTTCTCAACTTAACTAAGATTTTATGTTTTTAATACAACTACCAATATGAGAAAATTTTTTCTGGAGTTCAGATTCATATTGGGAAATGAAAGACTTACAAATTTGCACATATTTTTAAAATTTAAGTACATTATCTTTTACTGATAAATGCTGCTGGCTAATTAACCCTTGGAGACCTTATTTCAAACAGGTTACCACAATTAACAATGAAGATATAAGTGTGAATCTAATTAGTCAGTTGGCTTAGCCTGTTTCTCGCTTAATGTCATGTTCATATGCTTTGCTTTTATAAACACATTGTATGAGAATTAATTTAAAAAGGAAAATTATAGGGGCACATGGGTGACACTGTTGTTTAAGCCTCTTCCTTGGGCTCAGGTTGTGATCCCACAGCCCTGGGATCGAGCCTCCTATCTAGCCCCACAAGGAGCCCCACATGGGGAGCTTTAGAGCAGGGAGCCTGCTGCTTCCTCTGCCTGCCCCCTCCCTGCTTGTGCGTGCGCGCATGTGAGCTCTCTCTCTCTGTCAAATAAATACATAAAATCTTTAAAATAGAAATTTTTAAAAATTATAAAATATACCTATCTTTCTGATTCTGTTATTTTTTAAAGTAAGGAAGTCTGTGAATGGAAAAAAAAAAGACTTGAAGAAAGTGTAAATATAAAGTATTTGGGCGGTGAGTCGATTTTCTTCTTAGTGCTTTTATGTATTTTATGAATTTGCTACATAAAGGAAGTATTTGTCTATAATCAGAAAATGCTCAGTGGGTTAAGCCGCTGCCTTCGGCTCGGGTCATGATCTCGGGATCCTGGGATCGAGTCCCGCATCGGGCTCTCTGCTCAGCAGGGAGCCTGCTTCCTCCTCTCTCTCTCTCTGCCTGCTTCTCTGCCTACTTGTGATCTCTCTCTGTCAAATAAATAAATAAAATCTTTAAAAAAAAAAAAATTTAACTTTTAAAAAGGAAATTAAAAATGTCAGCTCAGTGGTTTCTAGTGATCTGACAGGTGGTGCCAAAGGACACGATAATACCCTTTGGCCATTGGGATTGCACCTTGGCATCCTTAATATAATATCTGTCTCTCCTGAGTTATTTACCTAAAATCTTGAGGCTGTTTCATTTGTAGCCTTAAGGTAACAAATGTTCTTTGTTACCACCACAAAAGTCATTTCAGTTCAACAAATATTTATAAAGTGCTGCCATGTTCTGTTTATCAGGTAATTAACATTTTTCCCATGTTTATCTAGCAAAACTATTTTTTTTAAAAGATTTTATTTATTTATTTGACAGAGAGAAATCACAAGTAGATGGAGAGGCAGGCAGAGAGAGAGAGGGAAGCAGGCTTCCTGCTGAGCAGAGAGCCCGATGCGGGCCTCGATCCCAGGACCCTGAGATCATGACCTGAGCCGAAGGCAGCGGCTTAACCCACTGAGCCACCCAGGCGCCCTAGCAAAACTATTTATATAAATTAACTTTCACTCTTTCTTGCATTATCCTTTTATATACTTATTTTTCTGTATCTACATCTTTGAATGACTTTCATTTCCAGTTTCTGAAGATTTTTTTTTTAAGATTTTATTTATTTCACAGAGATCACAAGTAGGCAGAGAGGCAGGCTCCCTGCTGAGCAGAGAGCCTGATGCGGGGCCCATCCCAGGACTCTGGGATCATGACCTGAGCTGAAGGCAGAGGCTTTAACCCATTGAGCCACCCAAGCACCCCCTTTTCTGAAGAATTTTATTCAAATGTCGAATTATCAAAGAATTTCTGTTTTGGATATATTACTCTTTTATGATGGTTCTCAATTTTTATTTTTTTGTTATAATTTATAAATCTTTCATCTTAAATTTTCTCTAAATAATTAGTAGTACTCCCTATCTTTGATTTAGACTGTCTAGACCTGTCAAATGTAGACTGTCTAGTCTAATACAGTAGCTTCTTAGCCAAATGTGGCTATTATAATTTGAAATAAATCTTTTTTAATTAAAAAGTCATGCTTTTATCTTTTATTTGTATTTAAATTATGAAAAACATTAGGTTAAATAATTGATTGCTTTTCATCTCTAATATGTGAAGTTCTTGGTACATAGTAATAAAGTTAAATGTTTTCTGAATGTTTCTGAATAGATATAAGGTGAGATGTTAAAGAGGAAAATAAAGTTTTTTGTCCTTTCAAACTATTTCCGACTTCACTGGAATTATCTGTTTTGACAGACTCTCTTCTTTAGACAGGGACAAGGTATTATTTTAGTGAGGACTGATATGCATAACCATTCAATAACTGTTCCCCCTTTCAAAGTTAGACTAATTGCATTATCTATGATCACCAAATTATAAGATAGTTTATCATAAAAATATTTAATTTCATATGTGTTTGTTGAAAATAACATAGTAAGATTTTCTATTGAATGAATTCCAAGTTTTCATCACCTGATGGATATTTTTACCAAGAAATTTACATTACATAGTAATTTAAATGCAATAATTATAAAAAGCCATGGCATATTATTACACTGTAGTGGTATGTGTTAACAAAATTCATTTGTGTATTGAAAAAATATCTGCATGTATTAAGTCCAGTGATAAATTCATTGAAGGTTAGTACATTGCATACATTCACCTAAGAAAACATCACATTGCCTCTCAATTTAAGAAGCAAAAGTATTTGTAAGTAAATGATATAGTAGAATGTAAATATTTTTACCTACACTATGAAACTAGAACTCAGCTTTTGTTCCATTTTAATTTGTGTATTTACAGGTATTTATTTACAGGTATTCATGAGAAAAAATCGCAGATAAAAGTTTCCCTAATTCCTGCCACAATTAAAAGATATTCATCTAAAAGGAAAGAGCCATTCTTAAGAATCGTAAAAAAGGGGCTCACCTAACCTGAGTATCACTGAACTTTTTATTGTGAGAATGAAAAGGGATCAACCCTGATACCTTTGAAGTGAACTCTTATCTAGCAGGTGGAAAACAGGCCATCCTAAACCTTCAGTTTATGTTCTTATTAATGGATACTGTTCAAGGAACTATCACTATTGCTGATGCTTGTGCCTAAATACCATTTTTTAAAAATAAGTAATTAATTACTATCATAGATGATATCCATAGAAACTAAGTTACAGGGGTGCCTTGGTGGCTCATTGGTTAAGCATCTGCCTTCAGCTCAGGTCATGATCCCAGGGTCCTGGGAACTAGCCCCTCCCCACACAGAGGGGAGGCTGCTTCTCCTTCTCCCTCTGCCTGCTGCTCCCCCTACTTGTGCACACTCACACTCTCTCTTTCAAAGAAATAAAGAAAATATTTTAAAAATTAGAAAGAAAAACTAAATTACAAGTTCCTAACATTTTGGGTGCTCTGGCATCATATCACTCTTCCCTTTGATCCTAAATTAGTAAATGGCATGTCTTCATTTTCAAAGTAAATTACTAATAATAGATTTTGAAACCATCAAAATTCTCAAGATATACAGTATATGGATGTGCCCTTGGATGTTCTAAAAGCAATATTGCATGTCCTTGAGCCATATTGCAGTGTTCATTTAAGCCCAGCCCAAAATTTACTGACCAGTCTTGACACATTTCTTTTGGAAAAGGGGTAACAGAGATTTTCTAAATTATTCTTTAGTGAAGGATTAGTTTGACAGCCTCTACTATTCATTTAATCTTTTAGAAGGAACACTGTTCAAGAGAAAATTGGCATTATGCCCCAGGAAGGAACTAAACTTTGTTCACAAAGTAATCTAGGAGTATCTATTCTATGGCAGATGTTGGAGGTGTAGTGGAAAATATTCCTCACCCAAGGAGTACCTCTTGGAGGTTATACTCTAGTGGGAAAGGCAGATATGTTACAAATACCAAAAATGGATCATTTGTACAAGTTGTGAAAAGAGCTCTGTAGGAATAAACAAAGATTCTAAGAAAGAATAGTAAGGACAGCTTTCTTCAGATGGAATTTAGGGAAGCTGCTCTGTAGAGGTAATATTTATGCTGACACCTGAAGGATAAAAAGGAACAAGCAAGCCAAAGAGTGAGTGACATGACACCTAAGCCAGATACCATAAGGGAAAAATTGACAAATTTGACAGCATAAGAAATTTCTACTTTTATATAAAAATAAAATCCTTGATGAAATTAAAAGAGAAACCATAAACTGATGGGGGGTGGGGGTAGATTTTATAAAATATAAGATAAAGAAGGATTTTTTTTTTCTTTTATATTGACATGTGGGAAAACATTCACCATAGGTACAGGTGCAAGGTGATGTTGACTTTTATAGAGCAGTTTTCCAAATACATAGCAGCTTTTTGATTCTAGTTCTGAGAAGATATCCTAGAATGATTGACAAATGTATAAAAATTTTATTCAAGGATGTTTGTAGTATTATAAAATATGAAACACACTAAACATTCATTTGTAGTGAATATTGAGTGAATAAATTAGGTTACTTTTGTGCAATGAAATACTAGCCACTATACAGCCATTAAGAAGAATATATACATCGGGGGTGCCTGGGTGGCTCAGTGGGTTAAAGCCACTGCCTTCGGCTTGGGTCATGACCCCGGGGTCCTAGGATCGAGCCCCCCATCGGGCTCTCTGCTCAGCGGGGAGCCTGCTTCTTCCTCTCTCTCTGCCTGCCTCTCTGCCTACTTGTGATCTCTGCCTGTCAAATAAATAAATAAAATATTAAAAAAAAAAAAGAAGAAGAATATATACATCTATAAGTTTATGCAGAAAGAGGTCTGGAAAATTTTAAGTGGAAAGTAATTTATGGAATAGTATGCATAGTACGTACCTTATTGTACCTTATCAATAATTATAAACATGCATTTGAAAATGAGCTATATCATATTCATATTGTAAATGCATTTATATGTTTAAAGAGAAGTCTGTAATGATATACTCCAGACTTTTTAACACTGGATATGAAATTGTGAGAGATTTATGTTTTTCAACTTTATGGATTTCTATTTAAATTTTAGTATTTGTTTCCAGCTGTATTACTTTTGTAGAAAAAAAGTAAAGTGATTTTCATTTCAAAAGAAAAAAAAATTTGAAAGGAGCTAAGAAAATTCTGTTTACTTCTTTGTAAGTACTCCCACACTAGTTCAAGTCTCTTCTTAGTAAACCCAAAAAAGCAGGCTGAGAAGGTTATAGCAATAGCAGGCAGCAGTCATCTGCTTACTTATACTCTGTAGTGATGTTATTTGTTGGTGTATTATTTGTCTCTTCCTACTAGAATTCAGGCCTCATGAGAGCAGGGACTATTTTGTTCCCTGCCTTGTCTAGAACAGTGCCTGACTCAGAGTAGGTGCTCAATAGTATTGAATGACTGTGAAAAAGTGAAAGAGAGGACTCCAGCCTATGTCCTGCTGAGAGCCAGTTTCTTCTCTGCTCTTGATTTCCTTTTGTGTTTATTCTTATTTCTTTTCTTTTTTTTTTTTTTTTTTTTTGCTCTCCCCTACCAGTTCCCATGAGAATTCTCACCCACCTTGTTTCTTCATTTTCCTGTCTGCATCCCTGCTGGGATATCCCTGAGCCTCTCTTTCTCCTGGCCACCAAACAAAACTAAAGGAAGCCTGGCTCCAAGGCGACCGCAGATGCCCACTTGAGCTTACATTTGCTTGCTCACCTGACTGCCTGACCTTTAGAACTCACTCTACAATCCTAATTAATATTCTAGCCTTTTCATTCCTTCTTGAGATAAAAGATGTTACTGTGGTTTTTTCCCTTTTATTGTCCCTCCTTCCCTCAATGTCATTTCAGTTAGTTTCATCAGCTACTACTCTTCTGGGAATTCCACTCTCCTCCCAGTATAGTTGTTATAGGCAGTCCTGTCTGTTGATGTTATTCCAGTTGCATAAAGTGGTTGTTACTGTTACCACTGGTTTAGTGGTGGCGCTTTATGTGAGTGCTGCAATTCTCGCTGGCCACATGAGGACCTTCTTCTGGCCCCTACCACTGGTCATCCTTTCCCAAACCTGTGTTCCTATCTCTTCTACCTTTTCCCATCCCTTAATGGGAAGGATGGGAAAAGGTAGTTGGGAAGGGAAGTGCTTCGACTATCTTTGGAGTTGGGAAGAGTGGAGTCCTGGATTCCGTCTGACATAACATGGCCCAGGCATGCCAAGGAGAGTACCAGAAGGGTGACCCAGGCAGGCAGTCACTTACCCATCTACCTTCCCATAGTACCTTTGTCTTTTTGGGGAGGCGGCACTGCCAGCAGCCTGTTTTCAAGTTTTAGTCAGTGGTAGATGCTATGGATGATGTATTGTGACTCTGCTGTGTATTTTTATTGCATATATGTTACACCGTGGTTGAATTGTATCCAAGGCAGGCAATATACGTATCACTGTAACACTATTTCTCTTGGGCAGGCAAGGGATGTTTTAGGTCCAAGATAACTGATCCATTATTAAACTTTCCTACCTTGATGCCACCCAAAGTTGGGAATTTTGTATTTGGGTAGTGATATATCTTAAGTCAAATACTTAGTGGTTGACAAGTGAAAGGTACACAAAGAAAAAAAAATCTCTTAATTTTCAAAAGGACAGTGGCACCTGGGTGGCTCGGTTGTTAGGCGTCTTCAGCTCGGGTCATGATCTCGGAGTCCTGGGATTGAGCCCCACATCGGGCTCTCTGCTCAGTGGGGAGCCTGCTTCCCCTCTTTCTCTGCCTGCCTCTCTGCCTACTTGTGATGTCTCTCTCTCTTTCTCTCTCTGTCAAATAAATAAATAAAATCTTTAAAACAAAAAAATGTTTTTCAAAAGGACAAACTGAGGGTCGCCTGGGTGGTGCAGTTGGTTAAGCATCTGTTTCCGCTCAGGTCATGATCTCAGGGTTGTGAGATTGACCCCTGTGCTGGGCTCTGCGCTCAATGCCGAGCCTGCCTAGAACTCTTTCTCCCTCTCCCTTTGCCCCTCTCCCCACCATTCGTACTCTTTCTTTCTCTCTCAAATAAATTGATAAAGGTAAAAAAAAGGACAGTCACTTTTACCACATTGGTTTTATTCATTCATTCATTCATTCATTCATTCATTTATTGGCCTGTTTAATGTGGCTGCTTAAGGCCTGGGCAAAGTGGGGAGTCCCCTGGAATTGGGCAGGTAGGCAGGGTGAGTGGTTTGCAGGCCCATACCTGACTATAGGAGAGGATGCTGAGTGATGGGGGCTGGCCCAGGCTTGCCAAGGAGAGTACCACAAGGGTGATCCAGGCAGGCAGACCCACCAGGGGGACCTATAGGCCAGCCCTTGGAAAGATATCTAAGCCAGGTGGTGAGTGCTCAGGTCAGAGCATAGCCCAGGGAGACAGGGTTGGGGCTAGTTGGGGGCTCCAAGAGCCTAAGGACTGGCATCCCTAAGGGCCTTCTTGAACTGGAACTCAAGGCGTGTCTGCCGGTTGGACTCAAGCATCTCTGGGAGGTGGGTTTGAGGTGGTCATTCTTCTCCAGGTGGTTCAGACAGAAGTTGATCTGGCCCAACGTGGAGTTAATGGCAGCATATTCTGCCTCCCCGAAACCATCATCCTCGCATTGTACACCCAGCTCCACTGTCATGCCCAGGTCCTTTTGGGGCCCACATTGCTGGCTCAGGGCTTTTCAAGGGCCTTGTGAAGATGGAATGCACAATAGTTGCACTGAGAGCTGGTATCCTCACATTTGTTTTTTAAAAAAACATTATAAGCTTCCAAGAGTATAAATAAATGTGTGCCTGTCTTTTCTCACTTTTAAAGTTATTAAGGCTTTTTCAACATTATGAAGAGAACTTTAAGTCAATTCAAATCAAAATTTATTTTATTAATGATAGAGTATGATTTGTCCTTCATTATTAGCTATTTAAGTTTAGATTTGACTTTATAAGATAATTGCAAATTGCAGAGTTAATCTGTTTATTCATTAGTCAATAAAGTGCATATACAGAGGCAAATTTATTCATTCCACAGATAGGTATTGAGCACCTATTACATGCTAGGCATCGTTTTAGGCAGTCAGTGTGGGGGAAAGAAGGGAGAAGGAAAGTAGGAAGGGCAGTCAAAACTCCATTCCCTTACAAATAGCAAAATATATATGCATTTGCCCTCTGCCTTAGCAATCTGACTTCAAAAGTCTACTCAAAATTATGTGGTGAAATAAGTAATTTATCATAATTCACAGGGGTATTTGTAGTAGCAGTAGTAACTACAGCATATGGAAAGGCTAGGAACAACCCAAATGTCTGCTAATAAGCCATAATACACCACTCAGTGGAGACTGTCTGCTTAGCACACCCTTTGTAGCTGGGAAGCAAGTGTTGTCTTGAAGTGGGAACTGATCAGAGTATCTCCATATCCATATCTTGTTTTAAGGACCCATTAAAGTTTTGTTAGCGGGAAGTGACGTGAAAGGTCGTGGTTGCTCTGGACACTGAATCCTAGAGGAACAAGGAGACCTATTAGGAGACTGTGATCTAGGCAAGAAATGCTTTTGGTAAGGGAGTTGGAGAGAACTGCATGGCTCAAGATACACTTTGGAGGAAGAATTGGTGAGATTTAGTGCTAGGTGGAGGTAGGAGGCAAGGGCGTATAGGACTACTTTTACTAAATACACAGAGCTGTGAAAGGGAGGCTGGTTTGGCTGCTGCTGGCTGAACTGGGCCACTTCCTGGCATGAGGACATCCCAGTAGCCCCTTGTCCTCTCCAGATCCTGCACGCTGGTATGCATTTGCTATGTCAGGGAGGCCACTTTGAGAGTATGCTGGTTCACCTTCAGGACTGCCAGCCAGGTACCTGAATGCCCCTTTGGATACATGTGTGCAGTGTGATGTCGCCTTAGAGCTTGTCTCTGTCTTAGCATGTGAAGAAAGGGAACAGGCTGAGGCCCGACTGAAGTGAAGTGACACAAAGCTGCTGGAGGTCAAGGCAACGCTAGTCAGGCAGCACTATCCTGAGGCCCCCGGTATGCTGAGCCCTATGTGGGGCTTGCTGAGAGGTGTGCAGGTTAGTAGCGAGTAGTGGAAAGAACATAGTAGAAGCAGACACTTCTGTCTCAAGTCTAGGGTTACTGTGTGACCCTGAGCTACTCCTCTTGGATGTATTTAAAATCCTCTTGGATTGAATTTAAAATGTCCATTAGATATCCAAGTGAAGACATCAGTTAGATAGTTGGATAGTATATAATTCTAGAGCTTGGAAAGCAGGCCTAAAAGCATAAATTTGAGATTTTTGAGCAAATGTAGACTGTATTTAAACTCCTAAGATTGGAAATGATCAATGGGGCAGAGAGGATAGAAAAAGGGGCAGACCTCAAAGTGAGTCCTGAAGCTCTTCCACATTTGGGAGTTTTGGCTGAGAAGAAGGAGCTAACAATTTGATGCACAATATTTGGGTATTTTATAGACATCTCAAATTCAGTGTATCTAAAACAGATACGCTTCTTCCCTGTTTCCTCCATGGTTAATGGCATTACCCTGTCATCCATCATCATCAGAGACTTGGGAATGGTCCTGTTCTGGTTCAGCTCCACACTCCTGGTGGCCAAGACCTTTCTCATTTTGAATGTCATCACAATCTGTCTTTTCCCCTCCATCTCACTACCTGTCTTGGTTCCTGGCCTAATGACGTCTCAGTTCTATTTCTGCAGTAGCATCCTGTCTAATTTCTCTATTTGAGTCTCGCCTCCTTCTGATCTAATTTTTATAGTTGCTAGAGTCATTTTTTTTTAATGTGGTATAAACACAGAAGTCTCCTGCTGTGTTTGCCAGATTTTGCAAATAAAAATACAGGGCACCTAGTTAAATTTAAGTTTCAAACCAACAATGAATAATTGTTAAGTGTAAGTATATACTATGCAATATATAAGAACTAGGTATGCAAAATAATTATTTTTTGTTTATTCAAAATGCAAATTAACTGGGCATTCTCCTCCTTTATCTGGAAATCCTACTCTTGCTTCAGAGTCAAAATACTTCACCATGGCTTTCAGGATGAAAGCTAAATGTCCTAACATCACATTGTAAGAACCAGCATGTTCTCACCCCTGTATGCTGTATGAACTGCTTCCAGTGTTCTGAATTTGCTGTGCTGCTTTACTCCTCTGAACCTGTGAGCATGTACTCACCTCTTCCCAGCATGTCTCCTCTGTTCTCAGTTCTCTGGTTCATTCCTGTTGTTAAGACTCAGACCTCACCCCCTCCTCCCCACTCTGTGGATAATAATAGGAACACCAGCTTTTCTTCTGCAGTCTCAAACATTCTTTGCTTCATATTATCACAGACTTTATCATATTGTATTTCCATTAATTTTTTAACCCATCTCTCTTCCTTAGATTTTGAGTTCCTTGAGTTTAGGCTAAAGATTGTATCTTCTCACTCTGTGTCCTTGGCACATAGTGGGCTGTCGATATCTAAATGAACCAATGAATGAGCAAATGAGAAAGTAGGAAAGAACCCATAAGCATTAGCCACAAAACTGACCATTGGTGTTTACCCAACTCTTCCCTGCCTTGACTCATAGATGAGTCAGGAGGCAGGCAACCTCCTTTGTTTTCCTCTTGGCCCCCAAGGAAGCTCCTTAAGAGCGGAAGCCAGGTTTTGTTCTCTGTATCCCCAGGCCCTTGAATTGTAGGTGCTCATATATATTTATTCAATGAAAGAAAGAATAAAAAATTCATGAATGAGGACGCCTGGGTGGCTCAGTGGGCTAAGCCTCTGCCTTTGGCTCAGGTAATGATCTCAGGGTCCTGGGATTGAGCCCCGCATTGGGCTCTCTGTTCAGCAGAGAACCTGCTTTCCCCCTCTCTCTGTGCCTGCCTCTCTGCCAACTTGTGATCTCTGTCTGTCAAATTAATAAATAAAATCTTTTTTAAAAAATTCATGAATGAATGAGTATATCTTGCAGGGCCGCAGGTTTATTGTCCCTTGCATCAAAGGACAGTACCTCTGTATTAAGTCCTGGAGAAGGTAACCTCCCTCCACGGCTATGACATGTTTGATTCTTCCTCCCAGTTCCTTTCCTTCCCTCCCTCAACCTAGAAGAGTAGAACTGTTTTCTCCCTACAGCAGCTGGCATATAACAGCTCAGTAATGCTAACAGTCCTTCACAGATGGAGCCTCCTTTTTCCTTCAGGGCTCCAGCCTCTGCCCTTCTTCCCAACTCTAGGAGCCCAGGCCCGACAAACCATTGCTTCTCTCCCAGGGATAATGGGTTTCCGCACTTCTCACACCGGGGAGCAAGGTTTTCTTTGTCTCCCACCAGGGCAGTGCAATTAAATAGAACTAAAGTTAAGTGAGTCTAATTTTTTTTTTATTAATGTTTAACTACTATATTTCTTTTTCAATTAAATAATTGTATCTTTATGCTCAAAGGTCTTTTTTTTCATATAGATGGAAGTTCATTTATTTTATTAAAAGAAATACCACCTGTAAAACTATATTAATGACTTGAGCTCTGTGATTATTTCCTTTTAGTAACATTTTGAGATGTAATAATTAATCTGGCTCAAGTTCAAAGACAGAAAACTCAACACCAGTAATTCCTACCAGCAAGGAATATAAACAAATCTTAACAATTGTCCCCTTATATAACAAAAATCATTGAGATCAACTTCTTGCAATTAGAAATGTTTTTCAAAAATGTAGGAGAGAAGTTCAAGAAAGCATGTCAAAACAACAAAACTCAGTCTGCATTTTTGTGATTGTAATTGATCAAAGTCTGTTTGCAATAGATTTGAATGTGAATAAATTAAATGTGACATTGATTTGGCAGAAGCACACTAGTGATTGGCAAGAACACATAGCAAGAGCAGCTTCTGCTACAGGAGAACTTGCTTGCTTGTTGTCTCATTCTAATAGATTTCTTAGCAATCTGGTACTGTCATACTACCTAAGCGTTGTCATTTGATTACCCTTTTGGTTTCTGATCCCATCCAATCAAGATTCAGCTCATTTTTTATTACTAATCTAGCAGGCATTGCCTTGGGTCTGATACAGAGTATCTTTTGGTGACCTATGTCCCTCCCTGCTTTTTTTTCTCTCCCTTTCATATATTGAACAAATGTGATCTAGTAACCTTTTTTTTTTTTTTTTTAATCCTGACAGTTCAACTTTTAGAACTAGAAAATGTAGTTTAAATCAACAATTTGGCAATATTTTCAAGCTTGGGCATTGCTGTCATATTTATTAGGCCTGAATTATTTCATGGTATATTATAAAAATGACACTGTAAAAAGAATATTCAGCTTAGAACATTTTGGAATAGTTGTACACCAAATTCCCATTATAATTATTTCGATCGTGGGGTAGAGGAAAGTTACATATTCTGGGAGGCTACTTTTTGGGTGACACCACTGTATAGTAACCAAAATGTATATGGTTTGGGGACCTGGAACGTACTTTCTGCCAAATTTTCACTTATACTGTATTTACTAAATCTTTTGTATTCTTCAAAATGTTTTTTCTTAAATTGACAAAAGGCAGGGTGCTTATACTTTAAAATTTTTAATATTCATTAAAATAAAAAATACTCATTCATATGTATAGTTTAAATTATGGAAAGAAATTAATGGAACTGTCAAAGTCAAATGTATTTATATTATATATAGCACATGTGTGGCAAGAGATGAAAAAACAAATGAATTGGGGAGATGTACTTATTAAGTATTTTAGAAAGTTCATCTCTTTCCAAGACTAAAACTTTCATTATATCTTTATCTTATGTGCTCTTTGAAAGTATATACCTAGATCCGGGGGGGGGTGGGAGGTTGGGGTACCAGGTGGTGGGTATTATAGAGGGCACGGCTTGCATGGAGCACTGGGTGTGGTGAAAAAATAATGAATACTGTTTTTCTGAAAATAAATAAATTGGAAAAAAAAATCACAATAAAAAAAAGAAAGTATATACCTAGATCCAGTAGTTTTATTAAAGTTATATCTACATTATACCTTTGCCACAAATATATTGCTAATTTATAATTTCAAATTAAAACTTTTAAAGACTTCGATTTCTTTTTTTTTTTTTTTGTGATGTGACTTGATCAGTATGAAATGGCCTTGTTTTTAATCCTACAGAAGATGTGAAAAAAAAATCTAGTGATATGACTAATTTTATCATTATGCATAAGACTGACTCCTACGTCTTTGCTTGCTCTTGAATGTAATAAACTCTCTAACAATAAAGAACTGTTTAATTTACTTTAAACTGTATTTAGATTTTATCTTGAGATGTGTTATGTACTTAAGTTTGAGGAACATAGTTATATATGTTATACTTGGAATTCACAAGTAGTTGAAACCAAATGGAGACCATTTATAAATACTAAACTCCAGGGAAGCATGGAACCAGAACATCGAAGAAGCATTGGATTATGATATGCATATGTGTATTGTGCCTGCTTTTTTTCTTAGCTGGATTTATAGCACTTTTATTTATTTATTTATTTTAAATATTTTATTTATTTATTTGACAGAGATCACAAGTAGGCAGAGAGAGAGAGGAGGAAGCAGGCTCCCCACTGAGCAGAGAGCCCGATGCGGGGCTCCATCCCAGGACTCTGGGATCATGAACTGAGCCGAAGGCAGAAGCTTTAACCCACTGAGCCACCCAGGCGCCCCGATTTATAGCACTTTTAAAACAAACATTATAATTCCCTAATTCCCTTACCATTAGCTCTGTTCCATTCTATATGATCCATCTATATGAAAATTATCAAATTATTTTAAAATCTGTTATTATGGAATTTTATATTTAATATGCATATCACACCATCAGCATGATATATATGTATATAGAGAGCATTACTGAAACACTCCTTGATAGAAGAATTCTCAGTTGAAATAGGGTTAGGAGATTAGGATCTTGAATTATATCAAACTATTATGTACTTTTATTTATACATATGGCACATACAAAGAAATTTAAAAATACTAGTGACATTTTATATATCTTTAGTAATAATGGGTAATTTGTAATTATCTTCCCTTGTTTACTAGAATATATGTGTAAAAACAGATAATATTCCTAAGGTGTTTTTGTATGTATGCTTATATCTTTATCCAAATATTCAATTCCATTTAATAGTATAGACTCGGAATTGTTCATTCTCATACCTCTATTCCAAGTGTGGCCCCAGAGATGCAGAATGATGTGGATCCCTGAAAAGTCTTGGGTAACCTTTTTGACTTACTCAGATATTTCTCAGCCCCTCTCCAGTACTTGAGTGATCTAAACTTTCTTGCAGCTCTCTTCAATCAGAGAGCACTTGCGTCAGTTCTCTCCCTTCTCTGAGATACTAGAATGGAGTTCCACGGTTCAAGTTTACATTGCCTCGGTTTCCATAATCTCTCCCAAGGAATCATTACAGAGATGTCTAGTCCCATCCTGCCATTTGTTTTACCTCTTTTTTTTTTCATAGTTCTAATATTCGGTTCTATTACCTAACACCTCCCATAGGTATAACTGTGTATTAGAGCTGATTTTTTTTTAAATTTTTTATTTTTTATAAACACATATTTTTTCCCCAGGGGTACATGTCTGTGAATCGCCAGGTTTACACACTTCACAGCACTCCCCAAAGCACATACCCTCCCCAATGTCCATAACCCCACCCCCCTTCTCCCAACCCCCCTCCCTCCAGCAACCCACAGTTTGTTTGGTGAGATTAAACCACTTATGGTTTGTCAGAGCTGATTTCTACACCATCTCAGAAAATTCATGTAAACTAGAATTTGCATAGGGGACTATGTGATTGAATTGGGATTATATCATTGCTGAGGTCTATGAATAGCTGTTTAAGTCAGCATGTCAGTAGATTCCATTTTGAAGCTTTTTGTCTGTGTGTTTTTTTTTTAATTTTATTTATTTATTTGTCAGAGAGAGAGGGAGAGAGAGCACAAGCACAGGCAGACAGAGGCAGAGGGAGAAGCAGGCTCCCTGCCGAGCAAGGAGCCCGATGTGGGACTCGATCCCAGGACGCTGGGATCATGACCTGAGCCGAAGGCAGCTGCTTAACCAACTGAGCCACCCAGGTGTCCCTGTCTGTGTGTTATTAATTTTAAAAAACTTTGTCCAACTTAGCAAAGTACAAAACTTTGTACCACACTTAGCAATTTGCAACACTGAGTACAGTACTACAGCTACCAAAACAGCTCTTAACCAGAACTTAAGCAAGAAGTGGCACTGGAAGGGACTTGAGCTATACCTTTTGGGGCTTGAGTTCACATCATTGAATTAATGAATTGCACACAGTCAATAACTATTAACTTGACTGTGCTAAAAACAGCAGCGAGCTTTTTAAAAGCATCCAGAGATTTTTTAAAGGCATTCAGTTATTTTCCTTTTTTAAAAAAAGTCTTGGACACGTGGGTGGCTCAGTGGGTTAAAGCCTCTGCCTTCGGCTCAGGTGGTGGTCCCAGGGTCCTGGGATCAAGCCCTGCATTGGGCTCTCTGCTCAGCGAGGAACCTGCTTCCCTTCCTCTCCCTCTGCCTGCCTCTCCACCTACTTGTAATCTCTGTCAAATAAATAAATAAAATCTTTCCAAAAAGATCTTTAAGAAAAAGTCTTAAGTGTAATCCTTCACAAACAATAATAATGTATAATATGACATGGAAAAATACATAAATTCAAACATAAATATGTAGTTCTTTTTACAACTGAATTTGTCTCTTTTCCCAGTATCAAGGCTTCATAAAAAAAATTTAAGCTAATTTGCTCCAATACCCTGCTGCCTGTTGAAATGAAGGAGATTATCACAGAATAGTCATTCATTAACAGTATATTCAGGGAAAGTTCTGAAATAACAGATTTTGCTATAAGCTCGTGCTTCATTTTGAGTATGGTTTCTTTCTTTTCTTCCTTGAGCTGCATTAAAAGTGATATCCTTCAATACTTTACTCTCAGGGACTCTTAGATGTGAACTTCTCAGAATGGGGTTGACCTCATGCATGGCTTTCTGATTGTCAACTCCACTGGGCTCTGCCTCAGATGGAGAAAACCCATTGCTGACATTACTGCTTCAAAGCCCAGGCCAGGGAAGCCAGGACAGTGGTAGGACATGGATGGTTTGGTGTGCGGAGGCTCTTTGTTGGATAGGAGTAGAGAGGGAGTAAGGCATTGTCTCCCTCCTGCCTAGTGCTATTAATTTGACGGCTGTGTATAATCAAAACAGTCTCCTTGCCTTCGGGTTGTACTTCTCATCAAAGATAACTGGTATCTTTGCAAGCCTTAAGAATACCTCAAAATCCGGGACGCCTGGGTGGCTCAGTTGGTTAAGCAGCTGCCTTCGGCTCAGGTCATGATCCCAGCGTCCTGGGATCGAGTCCCACATCGGGCTCCTTGCTTGGCGGGGGAGCCTGCTTCTCCCTCTGCCTCTGCCTGCCTCTCTGTCTGCCTGTAGGCTCGCTCTCTCTCCCTCTGTCTCTGACAAATAAATAAATAAAATTTAAAAAAAAAAAAAAAAAGAATACCTCAAAATCCAAAGCAGTGGTTTCCATGGACAGTATGATAATACTCCTCATGTGCTCAAGGAGTGTTCAGTGGGTAACGTAAAGTTCCAGTGCATCAAGCATATAGCATAGTGTCCACAAGTCTAGCATTATTCTGTGCAGTGAGGACCTCCATTCTGGTCATTTCTGTCACTGTAAATTCTGTTATGTGGATTCAAGTTTTCATCTTGTATCATTTTCCTTTAGCCTGAAGTACTTTCTTTAATGTTTCTTTTGGTAGGGGGTTGTGGTAAATTTAGCCTTTGTTTGCCTGAAAATGTTATCACTTCATTTTTGAAGGGATATTTTCATATAGGATTTTATATATTTTAATATATTTTATATATAAAGTTAGCAGTTTTTCTCATCTTTCAGCACATTGATGTCAATCCATTGTGTTACACCTTGCATTTTTTCTGATGAGAACTCAACAGTATTTTTATTTTTCTCTTCTGTAAATAAATCTTTTTTCTGTAGTTGATCTTAATATTTTCTCTTTTTCGTTAGCTTTTAGCAATTTGATTTTATGTATTTTGGTTTTGTATTTCTCCTGCTTGGAGTTTGTTTGGTTTGGTTTGGTTTTAGTTTTGGTGGTTTTTTTTGTTGTTGGTTTTTTTGTTTGTTTGGTTTTTTTTTTAGTTTCCTAGATATATAGATTTATGTTTGCCTATTTGGAATATTTTTACCCATTATTTCCTCCCCTTCCTATCTTCTCTGTGACTCCACTTACATATTAGAGTGATATTGTCCCACAGCTTACTAGGCTTTCAAACAGTTTTTAAGCTTTTTTCCCCCCTGTTACATCAGTTTGGATAGTTTCCATTGCCTTGTTTTCAGATTCATTTTTCTTTTCTTCTGCACTTGCTGTTAGGTAAATCCATTTTGTTTTTCACTTCTTTTTTTCACCTTTAACTTCCATTTGGTTCTTCTTAGTTTCTATTTTTTTCTTTATGTTCATTTTTCCTTTATGTCTTTGAACATATTTATAGTAGTTTTGATAAACTCCTTATATTGATCACATAATTATGAGATATTTTCATGATTTCTGTCATGTGTGATTCTGCTTCTATTGTCTGGGTTTGGATCACACTTTCCTTCTTCACTTCTTGATTGGATGATGAACACTGAAATAGTTTATTGTTTATAGTCTGGGTTTGATGTCCTGCTTTTAAAAATGTTGAGTTTTATCCAGAGGACATGAAATTAAAAGTTTATTAGCCAAACCTTTGGAAGCTTATTTTTAAATTTTGTTAGAGTGGATCTAGCAGTGGTATCCAATAGGAGTTTATAGTGACATTTAGCTACTAAACACTTGAAATATGTCTAGTGCAGTGGAGGAGCTGAAGTTTTGATTTATTTTAAGTCATTTAAAATGTGTGGGTAGTGGATAGTGGGTAGTGGACACACTATCGTATTGGACAACACATGTCTAGAGTTACCTCTGCTGTCCACTTGACTCCTAAAGAGTGATCTTTTTTTTTTTTTTTAAGATTTTATTTATTTATTTGACAGAGAGAAATCACAAGTAGGCAGAGAGGCAGGCAGAGAGAGAGAGGGGGAAGCAGGCTCCCTGCTGAGCAGAGAGCCCGATGCGGGACTCGATCCCAGGACTCTGAGATCATGACCTGAGCCGAAGGCAGCGGCTTAACCCACTGAGCCACCCAGGCGCCCCCTAAAGAGTGATTTTTTGAGTGTCTGAATACTTGTGTGTTTGGTATGTTCAGTGAGGCATCTCTGGCTGATTAGAACTTGAATGTCTTTTATTTTCATGCATGTTCCAACAGTTATTCAGTTTATAGCTCCTAACTAGTTATTCCTGGCCCTGTAGCATCTCACCCTACCCTCATACTCAGTGGGACACTTAAATGGGTCCCCTACGCAGATTTCTAGAACTCTTTTCTTCTGTACTGTGGTATTCTACCCCACAAACTCTGACTTCCTCGGCCTCTGTAACCAACATCTCCATCTCTTTAGCACAACTTTTGTTTGGGTTCACCCACCCTATGCAGCAGCCCATAATATGTCTGCAGGCAGAAAGCTGAAGCAATACAGGGCTTATGTCATTTGTTTCCCTTCTCTCAGGAATCACAGTACTGTATACGTATTGTTTAATATCTGATAAGTTGATAGTTGTTTATGGCAGAAAGACTAATGTGGTACTAGTTACTCCATCTTGTTCTCAAGTCAGTAGACGATGTTTTACTAACACCTCTATCCTCAGTCAAGTGGTAATGATTGCTGCCTTTGTCAAGGGCTATGGCACTTTAAAACATTGAAGATTTTTCAGTTTAGCAAAATCATGAACTTTGTCTATTTATTCTTCATAAGAATAACCATTGATATAGGGATTCTGCTATTTACAAAGTTTTCACAACAGTTGTTCAATTTCACAAAATAGTGAGTTAAAATTTTAATTACTTAAACAGTTTAAGTATTGAAGAAACTTTATTTCTATTTTGAAGTAAAAATAAAAGGGATGGGTATAAATTTGGTATGTTTATTTTTTAATGAAATGATAAATAATCCACCCATTTATAGACTATCTAAAGTCCACTACAGAAAAATTCACCTGTACCCCCTTATACTATCTTTTTTTTTTTTTAAAGATTTTATTTATTTATTTGTCAGAGAGAGAAAGAGCACAAGCAGGCAAAGTGGCAGGCAGAAGCAAAGAGAGAAGCGGACTCCCCACTGAGCAAGGAACCCGATGCGGGACTTGATTGCAGGATCCCGGGATCATGACCTGAGCGGAAGGCAGTAGCTTAACCGACTGAGCCACCCAAGCGTCCCCCGCTTCTACTATCTTATCAGTGCTCTGCTGAGCCAGTTCTTCCCCAGTCCTTACAACAGCCCATGGAAGAAGACAGCATTGTTATCTCCATTTTACACAAGGAAACTGAGACACAGAGTTCAGCAACACTGACAGGGTCACGGAGCTAGGACATGCCCCAACTGGGATTTGTATGCAGGCCGTCCTATTTCAGAGCCCATGGTCTTAACCATAAACTTTCAGAAGACCTAACAATGTGAAGAGTATACATATGAGTATTTGAGGTGTAAATATTTATACATACACAGTCATTTAATTTCCATTTTTCAGATAAAGAAACGGAGACTCAGTCTCAGTGTGGTTTTGATTTGAATTTCCCTAATGGCTAATGATGATGAACACTTTTTCATGTGTCTGTTAACCATTTGTATGTCTTCTTTGGAGAAGTGTCTGCTCATGTCTTCTGCCCATTTTTTGACTTGATTATCTGTTTTCTGGGTGTTGAGTTTGAGAAGTTCTTTATCGATCTTGGATATCAGACAAAACACCATAGTTGTATTTACATTTAAGCCAGCTTTCCTCCAGTAATAGTTACTATTTTGGTTGACCATGCACTTTGTTTTTTCTTTAAACTTTTCTTCTCTGTCAGTAGACCACCAAGGATCCAGGTTTCCAATTTTTCTTTTTTTTAATTTTATTTACTTATTTGACAGAGGGGGAGAGATCACAAGTAGGCAGAGCAGCAGGCAGAGAGAGGGGGAAGCAGGCTCCCTGCTGAGCAGAGAGCCCGATGTGGGGCTTGATCCCAGGACCCTGAGATCATGATCTGAGCTGAAGGCAGAGGCTTAACCCACTGAGCCACCCAGGTGCCCCCAGGTTTCCATTTTTATCATACTTTCTACCTAGCAAAAAGGAAAGTTAAAAGATATTTGTACCACCTGTGTTCTCTTCTAGGATTTTTATAGTTTTAGGTCTCACATTTAGGGCTTTTATCCATTTTCAATTTCTTTCTGTGTGTGGCATAAGAAAGTAGTCTAGTTTCATTCTTTTGCATGTTGCTGTTTCCCAGCAGCATTTATTGAAAAGAGTTATTTCCCACTGGATATTCTTTCCTGCTTTGTCAAAGATTAATTGACCAGCTATTTGTGGGATCATTTCTGGGTTTTCTATTCTGTTCCATTGACCTGTGTATCTATTTTAGTGCCAAACCCATACCATCTTGATTACTAAAGCTTTGTAATGAAAAAAGAAACTGAAACTGAAAAATACTTAAGTGTCCTTCTTGGTGTCACAGTAAAAGATGGTTTGGCATGGAAATTATGTCTGTTTGAGTCAAAGACCTATGTAGATGGTCATCAAAGTGTTGTTGTTGTTGTTTAATGAAAATGTGTAATATTGGAAATAACAGTAGGAGTGTTCATTAAGCAAATTGTGGTATGATGCCAAGTCATAAAACCATTTTTTTATGTTGAAGAATATTGTCAGGGAAAAAAGCAGCACATAAAAGGATATTTGTTTTAAACAGATAAACATTTATATGAAGACCTACTTGCTTGCTTTTGGTTTATCTCTACACATTGAAATAAACATACTGTTTTTATTGATGAACATACTTAGACTTAAGGTGTTCTTCAAGAATATGTAAGGAAAAATTCTTATTTTATGGTAATTCCTACTGTAAAATAGGCCTTGTTACACAATTATTTATGTCACAGTTTCCTATTTTTTTCCACCTAACTACTTTCATTTTATCTATTCCAAATATTTACAAAACTAGATTTCCTTTCATACATGATTTATATTGTTTAATTTTCCTGGAGGCTGTTAGGAGGGGTCTGGTAACAATTAGTTTAAAAAAAAGAAAGACAAAAAGGAAATCCTTTTCTAGGAAAAATCATAATCTCCATGTTTCTCAACTTTGAAATTTTTAATCTGTCTTCATATGTTAAAATAATTAACATATTCACAGTGGGTTTATTTGCCTAAATGGTTATTGTAAGAAGGAAATTTGGCAGAGTGATAGTGAGTAAAGAGAAATTATGTGGAGACAGAACAAAAGAAGCAACAGCTTTCTGTCCTCAATTGTCTTTGATGCAGAAGCTAGAGGCTTACACCAGCTGTAAGACTGCAACAGTAGAGCTGAGGTAAATAAAGCAGCGTGGGCAGCTTCAGGCGATGTGAAGTGACTGATCTTACACCAAAACCAAACAAGCTGCAGAACAACTTCTCAGTTGCGTTTTGCTACCTGTGGTGGGTTACTAGTGTAAGTTCAACCCTGTCCTGTAGCTTTCATTCTTCTCAAGAGCTTCCATGAAGACACAGCAGGTCATAGAAGGTATTGAAGAGTATGGAGATAAGAAAAAGTATTTTTTCTAAATTCCACTATTTCCAGTATCACATTGAGGGAGACTTCCTTTGTGACAGATGGTCACTTCTCCTGATAATTCTACAGGGTGCATAAAAGCCTCACTACTTTAACTCTCCTTGCACCTAAAAGCTGCCCCTAAACTCAGTTACTGTGGTTATTGAACTACTCATGGGGAATTGGTCTATGTTGTAGAAATTACATGAATATTTATATTCTTTCCCAAACATGTTTGCTTTGAAGGAGGAGTTTCATTAGATGGCTCCTTTGTATCTAAAACTAATTCTATAACACTACACCCCCCCCGTAGAAACCATTGTTTCCAATGTGATTTTAATCATCAGTGTTTACCTTTTTAAAGGACTATTACTACTTAAAATTTACTTTAGAAACAGAAAGGTGGCATCATACATTTAGATACCCAGATGTTGCTTTTAAGTGTTGAATAAAATGTTGAAATTAAAACACATAACTTGGAAGAATCTCTTTTTGTCGGTGTTGTCAGAGATTAGTTACATTAACATTCTTTTTTTTCATATTATAAATGATATATGTTAAGGAAAATTTTAAAAATACAGGTAAGCAAAAAGAAAATTTAAAAATACTACCAATTCAAAAGTAATTGTTAAGACAAAGGGAAAAAGGAATCAATAAAGATAAAGGTGTAATGACTTATTTCATCTGTTTTTAAGATGCACATCTTTTCAAATTTTAACATCTCTGAAATTAGGGTGTGTAGAGTTTGTCCTTTTTTAGTGGTGTTAACAGTGATGCTTCTTCTTTTTTTTGGTAATAATTTATTTGATGGTGGGGTGGGGGGAGAGAGAAAGAGAGTGCACGCACAAATGCTTCTTAAATCTTAAATTCAATATTTCCTTTGTATTCAATGAAATACAGTAATTTGGGTTATAGATCCTTATGGGTAGAATAGCACGTTTGAGGGACAGAAGCTGGGCGCCCCATAGAACAAGTTTTAAACAGCTGAGGGGTGCCTGGGGGCTCAGTAGGTTAAGCGTCTGCCTTTGGCTCAGGCCAAGATCCTGGGGGCCTGGAATCAAGCCCCGCATCCAATTCCCTGCTCAGTGGGAAACCTGCTTTTCCGTCTCCTTTTGCCACTCCCACTTGTGCTCTCTCCCTCTGTCAAATAAGTATTAATAAAATTAATAAAATATTAATTAAAAATTATAAAATGTGTTCTGTGCATATCTATATATTATTTAAATGCAAAGTATTATGTATATGTATGTATTTATTAGCTATTTTATAAAACCTATAGTTTGTTTTCTTCTAACTAGAAATTTAATAATTTCTTCCATTTATATATATATGCAGGAAATACTAAAGAATGAAAAACAGAGAGAAGAAATTAAAATGAAAAGTCAAGATCTTTATGAAAAAGAAACACTCCTTAGCAAAGGGAGCAATGAAGAACTTTTATCTCCACCAGTTCAAACTCAGATCAAAGGGCATGCCTCTGCTCCCTACTTTGGAAAGGAAGAACCCACCGTGGCTCCCACAAGCACTGGTAAAACCTTTCAGCCAGGATCCTGGATGCCACAAAGGGGCAAGAACCCCAACCAATGAATATACTGTGGTAGTATTTCTTTGTACGTAACTTTTTAAACAATAAAATAAGTAAAAATTACTTTATTTCCTGACTGTACAGTAAGTAGTTCTCTAATCCATTAAGCTTAAGAATTCATTTTTAGTATGCATAAGAAATGTGAGATTATGAACTATAGAAACCTTTTTTTTTTTTTAAAGTAATCTAGGGGCACCTGGGTGGCTTAGTTGGTTAAGTGTCTGCCTTGGGCTTGAGTCATGATCTCAGAGTCCCAGCATCTAGCCCCATGTCGGGCTCCCTGCTAGGCGCTAAGTCTCCTTTTCCTTCTCCTCCTGCCCCTCCTCCTGCTCTTTACTCCTCCTTCTTGCTCACTCTCAAATAAAAGATTTTTAAGTAATCTCTACACCCAATGTGGGGCTCAAATTTACAATCCCGAGATTAAGAGTCACATGCTTTACCAACTGAGTCAGCCAGGCACTCTGAAACCTAACTTCTTTTAACTTTTTTTTTTTTTTTCCTTTAAAGATTTATTTATTTGACAGACAGAGATCACAAGTAGGCAGAGAGAGAGGGGGAAGCAGGCTCCCCGCTAAGCAGAGAGCCTGATGCCGGGCTCTATCCCAGGACCCTGAGATCATGACCTGAGCCGAAGGCAGAGGCTCAACCCACTGAGCCACCCAGGCACCCTTAAGTTTAATTTATTTGCTTTAGTCATCATTCTGTTTATCAATTCGCTTAGGTTTCCTTTGTGAAGTATCCTGTAGCTGTAAATGCTCAGTACATTTTGGATCTTTATGATCATTTCGGAACCCCAGTGTATATCATGATAGAAGGTAAGGCTAATTTGCGAGCTCTCCTACTAAAGTACCCAGTTAAAAAAAAGAGAAAAATGAGAAGACTGCCATTTCTGGAGAGGCAGTCTGTAAGATTCTAAAGAATTAATCAAAAACATGAACTTGGATAAAACATGTGGAGGCCAAGAAAAGGTAGCTGATAATGGAAAGTCATGAAGACCTGGAGTTTGAAAAGAGGAATCAGGACCAAGAGACACAAAAGTCTGAAAGGACAGTAAAGAGAGAAATGGTACAATAACTGGAGTTCCCTAAGTTTAAAAATTATTTTGAGAGGGGCTCCTGGGTAGCTCAGTCAGTTTAGCGTCCAACTCCTGATTTTAGCTCAGGTCATGATCTCAGGGTTGTGAGAGCAGAGCCTGCTTGGGATTCTAGCTCTGTCTCCCTCTCCCTCCGCACTATCCCCGCCCCCCCCCCAAAAGAAAAGAACAACAAAAAAAATCCTTTGAGAAAATGAAAAATAGAAGAGAGTACTCTGTGATTGCATGGGCAGTGGGGATTCCAGTGGCTTGTATATTGAAGAAAAACATAGACGGGTAATGTTAAAACACCCATTATTATACAGAAGTATTTTTGAAGGATCATACATTTTCCAAAGTACACAACTAAGTTTTTATTGCTAAAATAGACTTCTCAGAATGTATGGCATTATAATAGGTGCTCAATATATATTTACTGAATAAGTGATTCAAATTTTAATGCTCTATAGGAAATCCCTGGTTACGTTTTAACAGTGACTTCCTAAAAACTTCCTATTAAGTTAACATTTTTACTTAATAGAAGTAAAAATTTTTAAAACAAATAATCAAATGTAATTACCATAACACACTTACTGAATGACAGAAAAGCCCCTTGGTAAAAATACTACCATTCCGGCAATCTCCTAATATGAGGTTAACCATTCTATCATTACAAAATAATACTACATTTTGCCATATAGGCAAAAAGAACTAGCCACCAGGCAGTATAAAAAGAGGTACAAATGACTATAAATTAAGATGTTCCTGAGTCCTGGGTTACAAGAAAAATTGCAAATGTTCTAACATGCTAGCCTATTTCTACTGCCAAGTTGCTATTAGCTTATTAAATGTATTCTATACATATCTTTTTATAAATGTTCGCCTTACAGTATGTAAATATTTTAACATATGACAGAATTTACATTCATTTTTATTTTTATGTTTTCATTGTAAAATACGTGGTTTTTTTTAACTATAAAGAACAAACTGATATTAACAGATGGGAAGTGGGAGGGAGGATGAGTGAAATAGGTGAAGGGGATGAAGGAAAGCACTTGTGATGAGCACTGGGTGATGTATGGAAGTGCTCAATCAGCGAAGTGTACACCTGAAACTAATGTTACACTGTATGTTAACTAACTGGAATTTAAATAAAAACCTAAAAAAGGTAAATACTAAATAGATGAGGCATTAAGAAAAAAAGGAAAATAAATTAAAATAACCTGTTTTATATAAGCAGCAAAAGAAAATCTTAACCAAAAGTCCTTGTGGGAAAATACCCGAAGATTATGATACTGGCCCACCATTATTAGTAGAGCATGCACTTTAAAAAAAAAAAAAAAAAGGGCGCCTGGGTGGCTCAGTGGGTTAAGCCGCTGCCTTCGGCTCAGGTCATGATCTCAGGGTCCTGGGATCGAGTCCCGCATCGGGCTCTCTGCTCTGCAGGGAGCCTGCTTCCTCCTCTCTCTCTCTTTGCCTGCCTCTCTGCCTACTTGTGGTCTCTCTCTGTCAAATAAATAAATAAAATCTTTAAAAAAAAAAAAAAAGGCTATTTTAAAATAATCTCCATGTCCAAGGTGGGGCTCAAACTTACAACCCCAAGATCAAGAGTCACACATTCTACTGACTGAACCAGACAGATACCGCTCCTAGAGCATGCAGTTTTAAAGTCATTTCAAGAACTGGAAATGACATTTATAGTAATCCATCCATACTCCTTTCCTCAAGACTAGTATTTTTTGGATGACTGGTGGCGCTGTTAGATGGTATCAAAACAGTTTAATGTCCTACATAAAAATTTAACTATAACTTTGGCCTAATTCAAATTACCCTTCTAAGCAATCTTTTTTATATTTGGCTTTTATGCCAGACACATGCAAAGCACAGTTAAAGTATTAAATAAAGTATTAGTTTGTCCACCATATGTTGTATTTTCAGTAGTTATATTTTGGACATTTATAAGCTTTTTTTAATGAAAATGTCTTAAAATAAGTAAATGAAAATGTCTTTATTTCTTCAAGACAGACTTTAGACCTATGCAAAATTTTTTTAATTCCAAAAGTAAAAATGTTCATTTCAAAGTAATTCAAGTATCATATATACCTTGTGTACTTTCTCAGAGATAAATTGTTCTTGATTTCCCATGCCTGTGCTACATGTGCATGTAGCAGACTTTTGACCATTCAAGTACAGAAAATGTGTTGGCTGTTGGTTCAATCATACAAATCTAGCCTATTAGCTATAACTTGGATATGTGATGTTGGAAATGAGTAAAAATGGAGGAAAAATAATTTTCCCATTATCTGTTACTCTTTTCCACTTCTACTTTTACAAACCTATTTCTGGCTGTCACTTATTTCATTTCTTAATTTAATCAGCCTTGAATCAGCCTTCTATTTTTTATCTCATTAACCACACTATTTAAAACGTAACCTGATCTCACCAAACAAAAAATAAAACAGAAAATAAATAAAATAAAACGTAACCTAAATTTAAACAGAACAGGCTTTCTTAAACTGTGTTTGTGTTCCTTGGGGAAAAAAACAGAAGTGAGAAGAGTCTATAATATTCAAATTAAAAGATTCCAAGAAATCACATAGGAATAAACCCTAAGTTCTATTTTATATATCCCAAACTTGTGGTCTTTGAACATGCAATCTGTTTTAATATGTTTGAGAAATATACACACATGTACATGTATAAATCCAGATATGAAGTAAACCTGAGTGATGCTATAACCAACTGCAGACATAAAAACAATCATGAATAGGAATCAGACTTCCTTTCATGTAATACCAGATAAGTTGTAAGTGCCCCCTGCCCCTTTACATTCTGTATAAGGAGAGAACGAATAGGTCAGGAGCTGCTAATTATAATTTATCTCAACACTGGTTTCCAGCTCACAGCATGGTAAGCTTATTTCATTTGCTTACTCTAATTTCAAGAAATCAAAGCAAAAAATGGTACACTAAAAAGTATATCTCATATACTTATATAGTCATATATCTCACACTGATACCATGCTGAAGTTTGTCACATGGATAGTTATGAATCAAATTTTGACACACAAACTTTTTTCTTCTTTTTGAGTAAAATATCTGTTACAAGGAGCGTGTTTTTCCCAAAACCAGCCACAAAAAGGTAACTGATTATATTAGTTCTCAAAACTTCAGAAACAGCACAAAAGGCAATTTTTAAAGGAAGTATTACAGCTAATAGTAAAACATTCTTTCATCAATAGTACTATTTGTTGCAGTGAGAAAAGATTGATTTTTCTGAAGGATCCCAGCCCTCATAATATTCTATTTTACATCCCCCCCATTTCTCCCATACATGTAAACATATAGACATCCATATTATAAAACCTAATGATCTCACATATATTAAAAAAGGCTCCATAAATGTTGGAAAAGCTAAAGAAACAAATGGCATATGTCAAATACAAAACTGGCACGTGTTAAGACTTTAAAGAAATTATAGAAAAAGATTTCAGTTAAATATCTTTAAATTGTAACAAGAAAACTAATGAAAACACAGCTCTAGTAGATAACTAAAAATTATGGTGAATATATCTTTTGCTTCGATATTTGACTCTAAAATGTGGCCATAAGCAAGACTTACGTATATAAATTTCTTTAACGAACAGCTTAACTGCAGAAGCCCAAACACATTTTAGATATATCTTAACCTTGTTTTTCTTCAACTGTGCTCTGTGGACCCAGGAGGGCAAGTAGATCTATAGAAGCATATTTTTAAGTTTTAATTTCAATGGTAATTTCAACTATTAAAAGTTCAGTGACCCAAAAAAAGTTCAGTGCCAATGAAAAGATCACTAGATATCCTACCTCGGTTAAGTAATGAAATGGAAGTTGCAATACGTTCATTCCACTGGCAACACCTAAGAACTGACAACCTAAAGTGAAAGTACTAAGCAGTGTTCAGACCAGTCCAGAAGCATTCTCAGGAGTCCTTAGGTTTTCATTGTTGAGAAATATTGCTCTTAACTTTTGTAAGTAGGCTTTTAGCTAGAAATGAAACTCAAAACCCTGTAAAAAGTCTAACTTCTATAACATATCTAACTTTAATTACTTTATTATTAACCCCCCTTTAAAAAAAACCCAGGACCTCTTTATAAAAAAGTATCAAATTTATTTCAGTATCTAGTTTCACTTTTAAATTAAAGCTGGTGGACAATTTTTTATAATTTAAAATTCATTATCAGAGGTGAGGAAAATATTAATAAGCTATTATATACTGACAGTGAATAAAATTATTAGACACACATTTATAAAAGCCATGTTTAATAGTAAAAAGTTCCAGTTATACTACTTAGCTGAAGGAAATATCCTTTAGCTCTTTATTTCTAATTTTAACACATTATCATTTTGACACAATTTGCCTTTTTCACCCAATTACTAGTATGATGAACGAAATTTTTCCAACTGTTAAACTTTTAACATTTATGCAATAGGACTTAACTATTACTTTTTTAGAATTCCTTACGAGAAGTCTGAAATTTTAATTGCCACCATGAACGTGCTTGATCATTGAATATCATTATTAGATAAATTAAAATGAAGCCTGGAATAAAAACACAAAAGTGGCATCTATATACTGAACAAATTATGTGGTAAAACATTTTAACTACTTTAAATTTCTACATAGCACAATAAAAAATAAACTTGTTCCAAGGAAACACAAAGTTTGGCATTTTTACTGCAAGCTTTAAATCATAGTGTTATTCTACTCAACAAGACATCTCTAAGAAAATGGCAGGTTTACAAGTACAAAAACTGTTCTATCTGGTAGGTGGTATTCTACATAGCCAATAGGAGAATTCTTTATAAAACGAGATTTTTAAAAAGGCAGAATGTCTGATAATTATCTCAAAGGCTAATGAGAAAAATGCAAAACGTGGTCATTGGTTAGTATGTGGCTTTGAGAAAGCCAGAAATTATTCTATTCCAAGAAAGAAGCAATAATAATAGAAGATGTAAATAATATACTATATATGCCTTTTTAAGCCAAAGCACACTTTCACCTCAGGACAGTTTTGATTTTTACATTCTCAATTCCCTTTGTCCTGAACAGGACCCCATTCTAAGCCATTATCTGAATAGAGTTCATAATGTATAGTCATTTTTCTCCACAGGCTGTTTTCATTTCAGAATATAAGCTGCAAAGTGGCAAATGACTAAGTCAATTATAAAGAATTTATAGCATAATAAATGCCAGTTTACAGTAACTGTCAACAGTCTTCTACACCAAAATCTAAAAGTTGCTGCAGTAGAGGTCACAACTAACATGATTCTTACAGGTGCTCCAACTTTGTTTACAACAAATTACTGCCATAAAAACCAGAAAAGAAACCTTAGTGGGTCCTTTCAACACTGTATTAATTTTCCAAATTATGTTCTTCTGGTTCTACAGCCTGTTTGTTCATTCCTTCAATCCTTTTTTAGTCGTTTAGCTTTTGCAATATTTTCTTGACGTTTTTGTTTCTTCTTTTGCTCCTTTTCCCTGGCCTCAATCATCTTGGCCAATTTCCAGGACAGTACTGCACTTGCTAGAAACAATGGAGTAAGGGCCAGGATAACTGTTGTAAGGAAGCCATATGGGTCCTTAGCAGCCCATTCCACAACATACTCAGCCCAAGCCTTTATATCAAACATCTTTGTAGCCGTCTTTGGAAAAGAGAAGAGAGGGGCAACAAGAGAAAAGACTTCGTGATTAATCAAATTTTGAAAGAGTTACATCATACAATTATTTAACTCAGAATTGTTATTACTGATTAGCTTTTTGTTTTTAAAAACCATCAATTAGTACTATCTTAATATGGACTGTTACCTCCAGTTAAGAAAAAAACAAACTAGGGTAACACTTAAAAGATTTTAAGGTACAGAAGATAAAAGTAAAAACCATCTGGAATCTGTCATAGGGACTATGCATTCTTTGTAGTCAAGACAAATTTTATTTAGCACCGACTTTTGAAAGAATCTTGTCTTAAGCATTCATTCCAGGAAACAGCAGAATCCTGTTATTTTTTTGACACAGCCTTAGTATTAAGTACTAATTAACAAAAGTATGATTCATCAAATTTGGTGTATGAAAAGGACAAGCCACAAAGTACATGAAATGCTTGGGGAAAGGAAGGTAATGGAGGGCTGTTTCTAAGAATGAAAAGGACGGGGTATGGGAAGCATGGAAATATCCATTCACATGCAAAGAGATACAAGCAAAAAATGACATGCTATTTTATGCCCTCTTTCGGCTCTGGAGACTCCTCCTTGAGGACATAATTTTTTTTTTAAGATTTTATTTGTTTATTTGACAGAGATCACAAGTAGACAGAGAGGCAGGCAGAGAGAGAGAGAGAGGGAAGCAGGCTCCTGCTGAGCAGAAAGCCCGATACGGGACTCGATCCCAGGACTCTGAAATCATGACCTGAGCCAAAGGCAGCGGCTTAACCCACTGAGCCACCCAGGCGCCCGAGGACATAATTTAATGACAAAATTACCATAACAGGTGCCATGCATTTTGTTCCACTGAGTTGGTATGGGAGGGCAATCTGATAAATAAGGACGGTACGGATCTGAGTGACATTTTCTATTTTGCCTCAGAGGCTTTTCAACCTTTCGTTTTGTGTCGACCTCTACTCAAAGGTGAAAACTAAGAATACTTGGGTAGGAATGAGTGTACATACAACCACAATTTCATCTGGGATTTAAAGTCATCTACCTTATGCTTGAGTACTTCTTTCCAACTTTGTCCTGGGATTATTAATGGACCAATTACAATTTCAGATGACCCTTGCTTGTTTGTCGTCTTCTTTTTTAGCTCTACCATACACTCGTGAGAGAAGGTTTAAATTTTACATACTGGGTGGGTTGAAAAGAACAGATAAAAGAAAAAAAGTTTAAGTCACAACTTTCAGGATAACTTTAAAACACTTTCATATGGACAATTTAAACTTGCAACCTATAAATGACATGTAAAACTGCCTGGCACATTATGGACATTTAATACCTATTTCTTCCTAATTTGAAGAAAATCATTACTACAATTACAAAGGCACTCTAAGAAAATCATATTGGAGTAATTACAAATATTTTACTAAGTTACTTCAAAAATAAAATTATGAAGCTCACGGACATATAAAAAGACAAATTAATTCACTGATAAGTTACAGCACATCCATTCCTGGGTTTTTAACTTTTTATACTAAAAAAGTCGTTAATTTGTAAGGTTAGGTACATAATTAAAAATTCTACATCTCACTTTATTCTTTAAAGGATTTTTGGTCTCCCTATTACACAATTCGTGTTCTTTACAGAAAACCAGAACAATATATAGATCAGCCACAATCCCATTACCTCAAGGAAACTACCACTGGCTTTAATATCCTTCCACCGGTCTCTTCCTATTTTCAACAGAAAACACTGAAGTGCCGCTAGTATGTTGTTAAAGAGTCCAGCCTCCGCCCCCTGCCCTTGAATTCTTAGGCCCACACAGAGATCCCATCTGTTCCTTCAAGCCTCTCCAGCACGGTAATGAATTAACTAAGGCAATATGCAAAAAAGAGTAAAGCGGAAGTGAAGGACCTGGTTTGTGGCTAAGTTTTAGCCGTTAACACAAAAAAGTTATCGTCCACAGGCCACAAAGCTCCCGTGTACTTCAATTTCGGACCCAAACGCACGTGTCTCCACACTTGGAGGAATCGGTATCACTCTTCTTTCCGTAAAGGGTCGACTGCGCTTGATCTCCACCAGACCTGCCCGGCGCCTGAAGCTGCCCGGGATAGTACTTCACCGCGATCCGCACGTCCCGGACATCCCTGCTTCGCGCTTGCTCATTCCTGCTTTACTATCCCATCCGGCCGCCTGCCCAGGGGCCACGATGAAGCACCCCTCGGCCTCAGCGGGCAATAGCCCGAGGTGCGGGGCTCGGAAAGCGGGTGGTTTCCAGGAATCCGGACTTGGTCCCGCCACAGCCCAGTCCGCCGGCGCCGTGGCCACCTCCTCCGGGAACGCGGGCAAAAGGGTCACGAGCAGCCCACCCTACACCACGGCCGGGCCCCTGGGTTCAGACCCCTACTCCCAACTCACCTCCAGGCCGGAAGCAGGAAGGCGGAAGCCGCGGCTTTCCCGTCCCGCCCACAGGCCGGCCTCAGCCCCGAGTGGGCCTGAGGAAGTCGAGGGGCCAGTTTCCGGCTGCGCCATTGCTGTGCGGGTCCCGGGACCTGGGCTTCGGGGACTCGCGGGGGCGGGGAGGACGGGGGAGGGCGGCGCCCGGCTACCGGGGGAACAGCAGGTGAGGCCACGCCGGGCGTGTGGCGGCGCCCCGGCTGGCCTCTGGCGGGGAGCCCGAGACCGTCGCCTGCTGCCGGGACCAAGGGGCCAGCGAAGGAGGCGTGGGTGGACTCAGTTTTCAGGAGGCGGTCCTGATCCCTGCCGGCCCTCTGCCCCAGATGTCAGCCGGGAGACAGCTCCCTGCCCTGCTGGAACCAGACCGTTGATGGCGGGTCCCGGTGGGTGATGTATGTAGCCCCTGGAAACAGACTGAAGAGCGGCGGCAAGAAAGGAGTTGGTCTCCGCAAACCGCCAGAAGTCAAGGTGAGGGTCCCACAGAGACTGTTGAAGGATTCTGGCGAGTTCCTCCTCCCGGTTCACACTCCACCCTTTGCCCCTCTTCATCTTCTGGTTGGACAATAGTTAAAGCCTCACGTACTGCCCACAATGAAGCAGCTGGACCATGGTGGCTCCACCGAACCTTATTACTAAGGAAAAATGCAACCGTTCTGGGTGAAGAGGGGATTTTTGCTGTTTGTTTTTAGTTTGAGAACCTAACTCATTACACACACACACACACACACACACACACGAAATGAACCATACTTGCCCAAAGTACTCGGTAAATAAACTGGGCATAGAATTCCCAGAGATACTTGTTCTTTCAATACACAAAGGGATGCAAAAGTCAACAAGCAGAAAGAATGAGATTAATATTGTCTTCTAATCTGCAGGAACTGAGAGATTAACTCTGGTTTGGTTGGTGACCAAATTTTATGATTGCTTGCACCAAACTGCTCTGTTCGACTACCTCCGAGAATGTTGCAAGACCTCTTCACTTTTGTGTGCCAAATACAGCAGGTTTTTATTCTTGAGAGACTATAGAATGTTCTCTTTGAGGAGCAAGCTGTGACATGCATAACTAGTTTAGATATAACAACAGTAACTACTATTTACCAGGGAATAGGCTTTTGGCAAATAATCTAGTGATCAAAAATACTGTTCGTTGGTCATATGTTAATGTTTGTATGTTGTATTAGCAGCAGTTGTTTTCTTACTCATTCTTGTTTGAAAACTTGGATGATGGTTTCAGAGCTTGTGCTGCTTGGACCTAACCTGTACTTGTAGTAGCCAGAAAAAGCAGACTTGGTCACTGGATTGTGTATACCGAAAACTTCACTTGCTAGAGGGAACTATGTGAGCTCTAAAAAACTGGTTCAAATAGTAACTGCAGGAGGGGGTCAGGATGTATTTTAACATCCTTCTCTCCAGAGGCCAAGGTGTGTGTATGTTTTGATTTAATTATGGATACACAACATACCCAATTACTGCCTTCCCAGTAGTTTTCTCTGCTGCTTCCCTTGTTAAGTGCACCAGAGATGTGAGCTGCAAAAAAAGGTGCATAAGAAAGAAGCTTCTGTAGCTCTTTGGCTGTAGTCTCGACCCTGCCTTCACAGCCTAATACTACTGACCTAGTTTTCAGTTCCAGGACAGAATGCAAGCCCAGGAGTAATAGGGGTTGCCACAGCTGAGCCCCTTCATGCAACCTGCATTGCCTTCATGAAAGATGGTATCAAGCTTGGTTCAGATACTGTGCACTAGTTTCTGTAGTGAGGAGTCTTGTGAATTGTGAAACTGCTGATCTGTATGCACTGTAAGTCACTCTGAGACTGTTTGCTCTTTATGTGGAATGTACACTAGGTCATCTCTGATGTTCTTTCAGCTTTAAAGTTTTGTCAGTTGGACTGGGCTTGGCCATTTTTCTAACTTGTTCTTCGTAAGTGGCAGCAGAACAAGGAATTTAGTGGAAACATAGCCAATTTTCTTAAGGTCTTATTCTTTATTTGAAAAGATCCTCAATTGGATTTTATTCTTTCACAAATGCCTTTAAGAATGCCAACTTAGAATAACAAGAAAATAAGCTCTGCTTGTGTTTATTTTTAAGAAATCTTACTCATGTAACTTGATTTAGCAAAGCTTTTAACTATTAAGGATTTGTCTTTGCATAATTCCTGTGTAGTGTATTGTGCCTCCCACCCCATTCACACTGGTTATCTTGAAAAAAAGAACATTACAAAATTTTAACCTTTTTTTTTTTCCTCTTGAGAAGGTAAACCCTACTCTGTCATTTGTTTAAAAAGCCTTTTTTTTTTTTTTTTTTGGTGGCAATGCTGGGGACCGAGTAAAAAATATTTTTCTGTTGGTGGTACAAAGTTGCATTTCCCCTTGACTTATGTCAAAATTGTGAGTGAAAAAAAAATCATGAATGAGTAAAACCTGAATAAGATTCTATTATAAAAACCTAAACTTGACAACTTTCCTACCTGCTCAACATTTGGTGCTTATTTCTCTGCAGTAACAGTTCACATATTTGACTTAATTTGATGAAATTGGTTTCTTCCCTAAATTTTATTGTTAGTTTCTTCCTTTCATTGAAATATAATGAAAATACATTTCTTTTTTTTAAGAGTTTATTTATTTGAAAGAGTGTGCACGCGGGTGCAGGCCAAGTGGGGGGAAGGGCAGAAGGAGAGGTATAAGCATCCTCCCTGCTGAGCAAGGAGCCAGATGTGAGGCTCTATCCCAGAACCCCAAGATCACAACCTGAGCCAAAATCAGACAGTTAACTGAATGAGCCACCCAAGCGCCCTGAAAATACCTTTCTTAAAGGGCACAGTTATTGATTTAAAAAGTAATAATCAGGTCTTAACAATATTTGCAAGATCATATTGAAGAATAATTATTTCTTAAAAGCTCTTTATTGAGTATTCACTATATACCAGGTACTGGGCTAGATGCTTCAGATCTATTATTACTAATCCTGAGACTAAACAACCCCAAATGATAATGTTCTCATACCCATTTTACAGATAAGGAATCAGAGACTTGAAAAGGAGTAGAGCAGGATTTTAAACCCATCTGGCCAAAATCCCTGCTCTTCCTTAATATCCAAAGACTTGTCAAAAAATGTTGATTTCATAAATGAAAGTATATTTTTTAATTTTTTTAATTAACTGATTATCACAATCAAAAATTTTCCATACTTTAGAATTTCTTATTGCCCAGGTGGTGGCAGCATGTCTCAAAGAGCTAGTGTGGTGCAAAAGGTTCTCTCCAACTTTGCCAGTTGATTTGCTTCTTCATCACACATACGTGATCTCTGTCAACTAACTCCTCTGTTAGGCTTTCACTACTATTAGACCAAGCCATCATTAACTGTGTTTCCCATCCTCCCATCCGCCTCAGCTTCTGAATGGGTCCTACTCTGCCAGTTTGCTTTCAGTCTGTTTTACTTAGAAAGAACCACAAAACTACTGTTTTTTAGAATATTTGTGTAGACCTATCCAGTAACACAAAGATTTTTTTTCAAATATTATTATTTTTCACAGATTATTAAATGTAATTTGGAAGAAACATATACTGAAACAATGACCTAATGTTATAGAATACTTTTTTTAAATAGAAGGCATGCTTCTTAAACTTATGGAATACACCAATTAAGGAGGTAATGAAAAGCTTTTAGAAGAATTAGTCTCCAAATTAAGAACAAGAACATTCAGGAGGGAGCAGTGCAAGGTTAAACAATTCAGAAGGAATGCATATATAGCAGAATAACTAGTTAAACCTACTTCAGCCAAAAATTGTTTGGAACATTATTCTTGTCTTTACAGGGCAGATGTTACCTCCTCACGAAAACACCTCTCTACCCCTTAGCACTTAAATTTTTTTTCATAGCACTCCAATCTGACAACTTGTTTAACAGTTTGTCTGTTTTTCCTGCTAGAATGTGAGTAATATATGATCAGTTACCTCAGTAACTAAGAATATTGTTTTTAATAAATGATTCCAAGATACAGCATTGCTCCCACAAATAAAACTTAGTTTTACTTTAATTTGTAGTTTGACCAAATCATGAAATAACCTAAATCTTGGGAAGTTGTGAAGTTTGTATTAAAGTACTAAACAGTTATAGTATGTTTTCAGGGTAATAATGGATGCCCCTGTCTAAAGATGAGGAGGTAAGGTGTTTGGAGAAAGGTAAAGTAATTGTGATTATCTTGTTAATGAAAGAATACTAGTTGCCTAATAATTTCCAAGTGCGTAACAAGGAAAATAGACTATTAGTGCTAAGATTTATGATAAGAACAAACTGGAGTAGTATCTATATATAGGGATCTTTGAAAATAGGGCAAAAGTGTATATGCAGACTAGATGCTCTCTCTAGATATTTTCCAGCTTCATTATTCCCAATGCAGATTGCAGGAGAAATACTTAGACTGAACAGCAGATACGACTCTTGTTGATTTTTCCTTGCTGCCCAGGGCTGCTTATATACATTCAGAAACATTCTGTGTGTTTGGTTATATATTGCTGCTTTGGGTAATTTACAGAATTTTTTCATAAAGTGCTGATAATTAGGTATTTCTGCTTTTGTAACACTGAAACACTGTTTACAGTTCTTTATCTTCAGAATGTACTGTACATGAACATGCAGCTAACTAATTCCCTGTGAATAGAGGACATCATTTTGGAAAGGTAGAATTTCCGGTAAATCCTGTGAAGCCTTCGGTTGCAGTCAGTGCTGTTGAAGTTGTGAGATACTAAACTTCCCTGCTGAATCTGGAAATTAAAATTTTAGGTCTGCCCCTAAATGATGAAATTATATTAATCATGTCAAGTTACTTTTGTTGTCTGTTCCGGAGTCTCCTAGCCATTAAATAAGAATTGTTATCCCAAGTGGGAAAATTAATCCATGTCTAAGAATCCTTCAGTGTAGGGGCGCCTGGGTGGCTCAGTGGGGGCGCCTGGGTGGCTCAGTGGGTTAAGCCTCTGCCTTCAGCTCAGGTCATGATCTCAAGGTCCAGGATCGAGTCCTGCATCGGGCTCTGTGCTTAGCAGGGAACCCGCTTCCCCTTCTCTCTCTACCTGCCTCTCTGTCTACTTGTGATCTTTATCTGTCAAATAAATAAATAAAATCTTAAAAAAAAAAAAAAAGAATCCTTCAGTGTAAAAATCATATGTATTACAAAAGCACCCCCTACCAATATCACTTTCACTGGGTAGAATTTGAATTTGATATCTTCACCTAAACAAGGTGAGTTACTTTGAGTAGTAACCATATAAAGTATTTTAACCATATTTGTTCAATGATATTGTCTGGGACATTGTTCTCCATGTCATAGAGTACCCTTTATATAAAGTCCCATATAAGATACATTAGAATGTGATTCAAAAAAACTTTTGGAAACCACTTTGATAGTGAGAGTTTTGCTCTTTGATTCGATTGTCAGGATGCTCAAGAACCAAATTTGAAGTTCGTATTTAACACCTATCCTGACCTGCATACTTGCATTTCTTTTTAAACACATTTTTCGTAGGACAGGTATTTTCTATCTGTAATTATTATATATATTAATTTAGTAAGATAAGTCCTTGGTCAAATAAGGGACAGTTTGGTTGCCTGTATCAAGTGTTTGAAACTCAGAATTAACAGAGACTTTTGATACGTAACAAGTTGTTATTTGCTGGTAAATTTCTTTCACTGATTATAATTTTTATGTCTACTTTAAAATCTTGTATTATAACTGTATCATTTAAACTAGGGAACATAGGAAATCATTGTATGGAATTGCATCCCAACGTCTAATGCTAAAAGCTTTTAGTTTGTGCCTTTAATAGTCCATGGAGTATAATGTGTATACTTGGAACCTAGTTTGAAAAATAAAATTTACTTGTGTCAGACTATAAATATATATGGTTTATGTTCCCTAAACCATAACTTAGAGACATATCCTACTCCCAAATTCATAAATTGCTCTTGCTGAGTTTACAGTTTATGTTTTTAGGCTTTAAGTCAGGAAGAGAAACAGTCTGAAGTAATACGTAGTCTTGAAGTAATAAATAATAGTGATGCATATGTTGAGTTTCTAGAGGCTTTGAATTTGGAGTTTTACTTAATTTTTAGATTTGACCTTGATCAACTAATTTTTCATTCTTTATAATAAGCAGATAATAGTAATACCTGCTGTTACACAGAAAGTTGAACCAGTGTTCTCTTGAGATTCTTTTCATCTCTAGGTTTTAATACTCTATTGCAGGGCTATACTGTACACTTGTATTAGTAGTGAATATAGGTGTGTAAGAATCTGATTTCGTCTAGTTCTAGGTTCATATTTGTTTTTATGATGTGGAGTGAAAGAATCATCTACTCTTTCTGTGCTGGGTTCCCATGTCCATAAAATAGAATTAAGACTACCTGCTTTTTTGCAATACTAACTAGTTAATGAATAATTGTGTGGTCTCCTTTTTATAAAAGGTTATATTTTATAGAATTCATCTGTAAATTGATTTTTGGGAGCTTACACAGATACCCAGGGAATTATGTTATAAATAGTGGTTATGTTCTTCATTTAGCCTATAAATGCCTATTTGACACACAGTATAAGTGGAAAGAGAGCTTGTGCATAAAAAAATGGTAGAGTATAATTTTCAAAACTCTTAATAACGTAGTAAAAATCAGGTGAATTTTTGATAGCTTTGTGCCACAGTAAGATCTTATACCGAGTGATGGAAGATGAATTTATCTGAATCCATTTCCCCCCAGATCTTTACATCTAGATGGCATGAGTGATTTGTCAACGCTTTCTGACCATCTTATATATATGCAGGGTAATATATCTTACCGCATATGTAGTGCAGGAATCAGTGTTTGTTGCAACTATTTCCAAGTCTGCTAACCGTTTTATATCATAGGAAACTAAAGCTACATATGGGTCTGTAAATTATTCATATGTATATGCAATGCATATGGAATATATTCATGTACATTAATCTGTAATATGCCCCCTCTCCCCACTTTATTGTCCGTTGAATGAAGTACAGACTCTTTAGAGGAGCCTAATGATTCTTACCAATCCAGTCCTGCTCCATATAAATCTTCCAACGTGATAGAGAACAATTTATTTCAGTCCTCTGCAGCTCTAAGAGATGCCATCTTAGTGTAGTGTTTGCAGTATACACTCTGGAACTAAACTACTGAATTTGAATTCCAGTTCTCCCTCTTGGTAGGATGATGAGACTACTGTGAGAATGTGCCTCACAGACCCCCACTACAAGAAGCTTAATTAATTGACCAAGGACCCCAGCTGCTGTGCTCTGAAATCCGTCACTATGTTTGTGCCAAGACTTTGTTTCTTTTGCAGCTCACTAAGCATGGCAGAGACTAGGGCCTGTTTTTGGCAGACACAAGACTTCCCTGATGGCCTGCTGGAGTTCAAGGACTCCTCCATTGCCTTGCCAAGCCTTCCTTAGGCTACATGGCCATCTAGAACACTTCCACCCAACCTACCCTTCCCTCTCTTTGATTTAGGGTCAGACTTGCATCATTGTATGACAGTTCACCCAGTCTCTCTGGCTCCCTCCCTATTTCCTCTCACAGATACTTCCCTCAATTTAAAAAAAAACAACAACAAACTTATACATTTAATTCCATCTTGGCTCTGGGATGGTAAAATTGAGATTTAGAAATGGTTCATCCATTTCTTGCTCAAAGAGGCCACCGTGATTGGTAGGTGGGGCACTCATTGCCCCTGGCATAAGCCTGCAGATTAATTATTAAAGATTTCACTAGCATTGGCCCGGGACAATGTCCCAGTGAAGGGGAACTGTGGTAGATATACAGGCATTTGAAAAATATGGGAGGAATAACATCTACAAAGAGAATAGAGTTGACTATTACTGTTAAGTTGTATAAGTACTGTAGAATGAAAACAGAAATAGCTGTTAACAACTTAGAGCTGGAGGTCTCCTATGGTAGCCTTTATCACCTAGAAGGTCAGAGTCGGTTGAAGTACATGCTGAAGAACTAGCCAATGTTGATGTCACAGAACTCCATAGACTTCTGAGCTTTGAATGTTTAGCTAATGTTTAGCTCTGTTAATGTGAAGGTGGGGAAATCTAGGGTCCTAAATATGGGATGGACTCTTTTTTTTTTTTTTTTTTAAGATTTGTTTCATTATTTGAGAGAGAAAGAGATGGAACACGAGCAGGGAGAGGGACAGAAGGAGAGGAAGAGGGAGAGAAGCAGGCATTCCCACGGAGCCCAACACCAGGGCTCCATCCTACAACCCTGAGATCATGAACTGAGCTGAAATCAAGAGTCAGACACTCAACTGATGAGTCACCCAGGCACATCAAGGGATAGGGCCATCTTGATGGACTCTCCTGCCCCTCCCTCTGGGCTAGCAAAGGAAGCTCTTCTTTTTGTAAAAACTAGCATGTTTGTTCTCCTGGAGATACCGCAGATGCCTTTTGCCCACAAGGCAGTGGCCCTCTGTCTCTACCCCCTTTCTCTTTTACTAGTTGCCAAGCGAATAACAACCAATAACCAAGACAATTACTGGGTTAAATCTCAGCAAAGTGAAAAATGTTTGAGTTGCACTGGCAGACTGGAGGAAGGAATAAAGAGGCTGAGCAAATGGGCATGCTGGAATGGATAACTTGCATAAAGCCAAATGATCGATTGGAGGATTGTATTCCGTGAGATGGACTAGAATCTCACCATTCACCCAAGGCCATCAGAGAGCACTGGTGAGAGAGACTTAAGCATCACTTGGAAGTTTGGTGGTAGCTGTCCTCTGCAAGCCTGGGAGGTAAGAGAAGCAGCCACAGAGTTGGCTTATTAACATCCATGGCAATAATAAGAGCCCTGAAGTAAGGGAAGCCAGGTGGTGTTGCTTAACAGCCAGAAGCTAGAAGGCCACAATTATAACTGGCAGGGTCATTCTTGCATCCCAAAGAGCTTGACCCACAAGGAGTTCTAGAGTCCTCTAATAGTGCATAGTCTCCCTGTGGGCAAAATAGATGGGCAGTCCATGAGGGTGCTGATTAACATCTATGACCCTGAAAAAGCAAAGCACAGTTTCCAGGTCTAGAACTGAGTATGTGGATGAGTCCCAAGGAAGAAGAACCCTACCACAACACAGAAAGTACATAAATACATGACATTTCTTCATAATGGCTTAGACCATCTTAGACCATGTCTCTAACTGACTGCACTAGGGAAAGGGTAATAATATTTTGAGGACTATCAGTCATAGGATTTGAGTTAATTTTGGTATCTGGAAATTTTAAGCAACATTATAGCCGACCTGTTAAAATGAGCATCTACCAGACCAGGTGTTCTGGCTCAAGACCAGGTGTTAGTCTCACAGTGGCCCCAAGTGCATAATTAGAATTTATTTATGTGGCAGTTGGAGTAACTGCCACATTGGGTCCCTGGTCTGTGGAGTAGGGGTTATATTGGGGGTTGCCAAATGGAACCCTCTGAAACTGCTCACCCCAAGACAGTAAGTCAGGCATACTATTGTATTTTAGGGGAATAATGAAGATTAGTGCCACCATTAAAGACTTAAAAGATACAGGAGTGCTGGTCCCAGTTCTCTTTCTTTAATATACCAGTCCAGCTCCTAAATAAACTGTATTATGTTACTATGTTACTATGGACTACTGCTGACTTAACCAAGTAGTAAGTCTTTTTTTTTTTTTTTTTAAGATTTTATTATTATTTATTTATTTGACAGAGAAATCACAAGTAGATGGAGAGGCAGGCAGAGAGAGAGGGAAGCAGGCTCCCCACCGAGCAGAGAGCCCGATGCGGGACTCCATCCCAGGACCCTGAGATCATGACCTGAGCCGAAGGCATCGGCTCAACCCACTGAGCCACCCAGGCGCCCAACCAAGTAGGAAGTCTTAGAACAACTGCTGTTCTGTGCTGCCCTCATTGCTAGAAGAGATTAGGAAGGCCTCATACCTGGTGTGTCACTAATTTGGCATTGTGTTTTTTTCCATTCCAATTAGAAAAAAAGAATCAGAAACAAACACTTCACCTTCACAAAGAACAGTCAACACTATTCATTTAGATGGAGTTTTTCCTCAGAGCTATGTTAACTTTCCCATCTTCAGCCATAATATAAAGATTATGGACTCCTTGATTCCCCCCTCATGACACTACACTGGTCCATTTTGTTGACAGCATCATGTGGTTGGACTGATGAGCAAGAGGTGACTACTATGCTGAAGACATTGGTGAGATACATGTACCCCCAAGGATAGGAGATAAACACTGTGAAACTGAGAGACCAGTCACTTGAGTAAAGTTTGGAGATCTAATTGTCAGGGGAATGCAGGATATATCCATAGTGAAAGATTGTGCAGCCCCTACCACAAAGAAGTAGAACATTTTGTTGGCCTCTTTTCCTTCTGGAGACAAGACACTCCACAACAAGCAATAATGCTGGCTCCTACACCAAGAAACATAGAAGGCTGCCAACTTTGAGTGGGGCCCAGGGCCTGGGCCAGGTGGCAGCTTTGGTGCAAGCAGCCCTGACAGACACCTGGACCTTGTGATCCAGCAGACTTTAGTGGTATCAGTGGTGGGAAAAAAATGCAGTGTGGAATGTATAGCAAGTTCAGTGGGAAAATCATAATCCAGGCCCCTGGGATTCGGGAGTAAGGTCATGCCATCTGCAGCAGGTGATTGTATGGCTATTGAGAAATAGCTCCTGGCATGTCACTGAGCCCTGTAGAGACAATACCTGGCCATGGGACAGTTAAACCTGCCCTTCCTCCAAGTCTCTACTGGAGTGAGTAACTGATTTTCTAAAATCATCATTCCATCTAATTTATTAGTTGTTGCCATTATAATAAAGTAAGTGTTTTAACCTGTTCGTTTATTTTTAACAAATGGCCTCATGGATTCTTAGTTAACAGATTAAATCCATTACTATAATTTTATTTATTTTGGTGTTGTTAATTGTGCCACATTTGACCATTAGAGCCCCAGAAATACTCCGTGTATATGTCAGAAGTCTTAGATGTGTCATATACTCAACATAATTTGAGCCCTTTCTTTTTGGTACAATCAGATATTCAAGGTGCATCTTACACTTTCCCTCCCTAGCCCTGGAGTCAGTCATTTCTTCAAGGAGCCCTGCTTACTTTTCATGGACAATGGAATACAGGAACCAAGATTGGAGTGCTAGGTTTGCTCACACTACTAGTGTGTCACTGGCTGCAGTCCCTCTCAGCAGTCGACACACCTACAAATGGCTGTATTTATACCTGTTAAAAACTATGATTTTAGGGTGCCCCGATGGCTCAGTGGGTTAAAGCCTCTGCCTTCGGCTCAGGTCATGATCCCAGGGTCCTGGGATCGAGCCCCGCATCGGGCTCTCTGCTCAGTGGGGAGCCTGCTTCTCCCTCTCTCTCTCTGCCTGCCTCTCTGCCCACTTGTAATCTCTGTCAAATAAATAAGTAAAGTATTTTTTTAAAAACTGAGTTTATTTTGATACCTTCAGTAGCAGTCTATCACTACTTTCTGTTCTTTCCCTCTTCCTTATTTGTAATTTCCTCAGTAGAAAGACTCCTGGCTGCCACCATCTTTTTTTGTTTTTGTTATGTTGTTACCCAGAATATAGTACATCATTAGTTTTTGATGTGGTGTTCAACGATTCATTAATTGCATATATCACCCAGTGCTCATCACACCACGCGCCCTCCTTAATACCCATCACCCGGCTTCCCCATCCCCTCACTCCCCTCCCTTCTGTAACCCTCAATTGTGCCACTGTCTTTAATATATATACTCATTTGCTCAAAGCTGAAATACATGGAAGGCGTTTTTAGCATTGCTAATTCATAGTATTTTGCGGGAAAAAATACAGGATTTTAGGTGACCCATCTGTTTCCAGTCTCTTGGTTTGGCTGCTGAAAAGTCAACCCTTAAGCAAGATTGATTAAGTTCAAACTAAAGCCCCAAATAGTGTGTGTAGGCCAGGAGACCTGGATGGCCCACAGGGTTTTAAAGGGCCATAGAGCTTCAACAGTCCAGGGTAGTAGCTTCAAACTTCATTTCTGCTGTAACTCAACAGGTGACACATAAGTGTTTATGTTGGTTGGGCAGTAGTAGCTAATCATGGCCTTATCCACCAGGTCTTAGCAGGTATAATCATGGCACTAAGAATTGGCACCTCAGCTGAAGGAAAGGAAAGATTTCCCTCTTGATGGTACGATTTATCTCTTTTTTCTTTTTTTAAAGATTTTATTTATTTATTTGACAGGCAGAGATCACAAGTAGGCAGAGAGGGAGGCAGAGAGAGAGGAATAAGCAGGCTCCCTGCTGAGCAGAGAGCCCGATGTAGGGCTCGATCCCAGGACCCTGGGATCATGACCTGAGCTGAAGGCAGCGGCTTTAACCCACTGAGCCACCCAGGTGCCCCAATTTATGTCTTTTTAAAAGGCAAACTGCAGTGGATTGTTCTTAAGCTTTTCTGCCCACTCATAAAGCACAATTTGTCAGTGACATCATTTATAACCTTGTGTTAGCAATTACATGCTTTAAAAAAACTCACATCCAAAAATAAATAAATAAATAAATATTTAAAGACTCACATCCAGTTTTATGACCTACTAATATTTTAACAAATATTTTTAGGAAATGATTGAAGGAAAAAGGTGTTATTAAATGCAGCACTCCTAATCTGAGGCTAGCACTTTCTACGTCAAAAACTAATTGATTTGGGGGAGGTGATATTTTGTAGTTGAAATATAAACTAAGAGGTTAGGATTTGAGGTAAATGTGCTGTTAACATCAGACTTCAAGTATGCCAGCCATTTGTGCTTTAACTTCAATTTCTTTTTGCTTTTACTATCTTGTGCAGTTTTGGTAAATATCATTAAACAACTTCAACTTTCCATCTTAGCATTGAATAATAAGCAGTCCAAAGATGAATGGATCCTTTTGTATTGACAGTATCTTTGAGGAAGGCTTAAATTTTGGTTATTAAGATTAGTGTTTAATGTTACGCAGTACACTGGCTTTTTCCTCTAAAATGGCAGATTAAGTTGGTTAGTCTCTTCAGCTTAACATAGTCCGTACATTAATTTGCCTATTTTGTTTGGTATTTTGCCTTTGGATTTACTGTTGACTGCCCTTCACTAAAAAGAAATTATATGTTAAATCTTTAAAGTGGCCTGTTTTTTGTGAACTTGAATAACTGGGGAAATGTTTGGAAAAAGAAAGGGGCACTTTTAATCTTTGGAAAGCACATTGACCTAATTCATAAGGCCATGTGAAAGTTGGAGTTATGCAAGCTGACTTGCTTTGACATTATTTTATTTAAATGGCCTTAAATTGATGCGTCCTTAGATAATGAAAGAAAAAATATAAATTCATTAAAAAGTACACCTATCAGCTTACTTTTGGTTCATCTCTGTCAAAGCAAGTTCAGTTGGTTTTACGAAGAAATCAGTGATATGTATACCCCTAATGTTAAGATACTCTGGTTGAGATTCCTTTAAAGTAGGTTAATTTTTAAGTCAAGTATCATTAAACATCTGTAGTAGGCAGCTTTTAAGATGGCTCCCAATGATACCCACTTGCTGGTATCTATACCCTTGTTGTATTCCCTCTCATTTAGTTCAGCGAGATCTAATAACATACTTCTGATTAATAGAACCTGGTAAAAGTGATAGGATGTCATTTCCAAGGTTAGATTACAGAAAGATTCTGGCTTCCATCTGGCTCACCCTATCTTGCCCTCTCACGCGCTCACTTTAATGGAAGCCAGTCTGTCATGTTGTGAGCTACCCTCCAGAGAGGCAGGGGAATGGGAGAGGGCTTCTAGCCTACAGTCAGTGAGGAACCGAATCCTACCATAACTGTGTGCATGCGCTTGGCTGCAAGCTCTTCCTCCCTCCATCAAGGCTTGATGACGACAGTCCAGCTGACACCATGAAGGCAGCCTTGTGAGAACCCCTGTGCCCCACTGTGCCAGATTCCTGACCACAAGAAGCTGTGCAATAAGTGTTGGTTGTTTCAGTTGCTAAATGTTGGGGTCATTTGTTACTCAGCCAGAGGTAATAAAGTGTCCTTGAAAAAATAAATCACAAAAGACCCTCAAGCTTTGTGTTTTCTTGGTACAGCTTTAACTAGCATTTCCAGATATATGATTTAGCATAGTGGTTTTCAACCACTAACATTAGAATTACCTAGGGAGATTTTTAAAACTATAAGTGCCTGGGCTTCACCCCCCAAAATTCAATTTGATTGGTCTGGGATGAACCCAGGCCTCAGTATTTTTAAAAGCTCCCTAGGTAATTCCAGATGAAGAATCACTGATTCAGCATAAATCAATTTAGTAAGCCCCCTCTGGGTGCCAGGTGTAGGAGCAGCAATAGTGAATGGGAAGTAGAGCTTGCTTTTCATTCATAGGTCAGAAGAGAAGATAAACATGTAAGCAATAACGACAATGTGGCAGATGCTCCAATAATGTTATTTACAAGGTGATATAAACACAAAAGAGGAAACACCTAACACAGCCTGATAGAAAAGTTTTGAGGGAGAAAATGTTATTCTGAAGCAAAATGTAAAAGCCAGTCAGCTAGAGTAAGAACATGGAGGGATAAACATTGCAGGCAAAGGAGTACAACAGTAAAGGGACAAATAAGCAGGGTGGTGGTATGTTCATATTTGAGTAAAAAGCAAGAATAAGCAGGGTGGTGGTATGTTCATATTTGAGTAATAGGGCCAGAAATATCCAGAAAGGTAGTGGGAGTGTTGACAGAACACGAAATTAGGGTTATGGAAACCAGTTAGGATGATGACATGACCTGTAGTGGTGGTGGAAGGGATGAAGAGGAGAGGGGAGGATTAATTTGCTAACTAGGATACGTAATGTGTAAGACTGGGAAGCATGCACTGAAATGCAAAGGGAGGAACCCGTGATGACTCCTGGGTTCTGGGTTGGCAGTTGTGTGGGTGGTAGCCTAACTTTGGCAACAGATATGGGGGAAGCAAAAGCAGAAGACAGAAGGAAATGAACAGTTCGGTGTTGGACCTAAGTTTAAAGCTTCAAAAGAAACAACTGGTTGCAGTTGGCACTAGAAATGAAAGCCAAATTACCAACACTGAAAAGAAATAGAAATTTAAAAAAAGAAAAAGAAAAAAAAACAAACAAACAAATTGCCATGTCACATGCCAAAAGAGCACATCTTGGGGATTTTACATATTTGGAAATAATCAAGAACATAGGTTCTGTCCTGTCTCCATGTGTTTTGGTACAATCAGCCCTCACTAAGACAGGAATGATCTTCAGAATAGCTATATGGACTTACAGAAAGTTTTCTATTTCACTAAACCAAAGAAATCTTTAAAATTGTTCTGTGTAAACTACTTTTCACCGTTTGTGTCCACGACCTACAGTTCGCTCACAGCACACTCCTCTCCTTAGGTTCCTTTGCCCCTCTTCCCACTGAGGTTAGGAATGTCTTGGTTTGCCCAATTACAGTTTTGAGCTGACGACAGATTGTATTATGTCCTGAAGTGGAAAGGGTTTGGATGGTGACATCCCCATATCCTTACAATGATCTGATCATTTTTTCCAGTTTACTGAGAAATGATTGACATATATCACAGTGTAAGTTCAAGGCTTAGAGCAGGATGGCTAGATTTACATATTTTGTGAAATGATTACCACAATAGGTTCAGGTAACATCCATCTTCTATAGACATAATAAAAAGAAAAGAAAGAAAGAAGTTAAAAATTCTCTCCCGATGAGAACTCACAGGATTTGCTCTCAACAACTTTTTATTTTTCATACTGCAGTACTAGCTACAGTCATCATGTTGTACACGACATCCCTTGTACTCACTTATAACTGGAAGTTTGTACCTTTTGACCTCCTCCCTCCACTTACCCTCCCCCACCCACTGCATCTAGTAAACACAAGTCTGATTTCTTTTTCCATTTTTTTTTTCTTTTTAGATTGCACCTACAAGTTGAGATCATACAGTATTTGTCTTTCTCTGACTGACTTATTTCACTTAGTGTATGGCTCAGATCTGCCTTCAGTTCAGGTCGTGATCTCTGGGTGCTAGGATCAAGTCCCATGTTGGACTCCTAGCTCACTGGGGAGTCTACTTCTCCCTCTCCCTCTGTCTCTTCCCCTTGCTTATCTCTTTCTCTCTGTCTCAAATGAATAAATAAAATCATTTAAAAGGAAAGAAATGCCTGTTCAGGTCCTTCACCCATGTTTTAATTAGGTTATTGGATTTTCTTGCTATTGAGTTGTTTGAGGTTTTTTTATATTTTGGGTATTAACCCATCATCATTTAGATGGTTTGCAAATATTTTTTCCAATTCCATAGGTTGTCTCTTCACTTTATTAATAGTTTCTTTGCCCTTTCAGAAGCTTTTTGATTTGAGGTAGTCCCACTTGTTTATTTTTTATTTTGTTGCTTGTGCTTTAGGTGTCATATTCAAAAATTAATTATCGAATCAATGTCAAGATGCTTTACTCCTGTGTTTACTTCTAGGAGTTTCAACTAATTCCTAGCCACCCCTGCTCCAGGTCTCACATTTATGTCTTTGATTCATTTTAAGTTAATTTTGGTGAGTGGTGTATGGTAGTGGTCCAGTTTCATTCTTTTACATCTGAACATCCAATTTTCCCAGCACCATTTCTTGAAAAGACTGTCTTTTTCTCTATTGAGTATTCTTGGCTCCTTATCAAATATTAGTTGACCATATTGCTCATTTATTTTAATTGCAACGGAGCAGTACCTCAGTCTCCCTAAAGCATGAAGTTACATGTTATTATTTTGAATCCCTGACATTGTGATATGTGCTTTCCTGTTTCAGTCTGCTCATGTGTTTCATGTGTTGTGGACACTTTTTTTTTTTTTTTTTGAGGTGTAAAGATATTTAGTTGTGCCCATTATTTGCTAGTGATAAACTGACACTTTTGAACTTTTAAAACTGTTTTCTTTCTTCTCTCATCTAGACAGCTCAAATACCCCCACAGAGAAACCACAAGGAAATACAACTGAATCTTACTGTGAAAGGAAGGGCTGCACTTTGTTTCATCTCAAGCCTGCCTTGAGGCTGGTGCAAAAAAAAAAAAAAAAAGCTTATGTCCACAGAACATGTATCTCTTAGGTAAATGAAACCTGTAATTCAACTTGGCTGCCTCTAAGCCATTCTGATTCCTGCCAACAAGAACATTAATGAACTTAGTATCTCCACAGGTTTATTCATGTGTAAGACCCAATTCCTTATTCCTCTTCCTTGTTCTAGCAGCTGCCTGTGCCCCATCTGATAAAGTGGAAAGCTGGACTATATCATACAAATCCAGATGAATTTAAACCCCAGATTATTGTAGACAGTGTTCTCTAATTATTCTGTCTGGCTTTAGGTTAGTGAACAAAGTTTCTAGGCCTTGGATTTTTAAAAAAAAAAAAGCCATACCCTAGTAATTATTGTCATGAAGAAACATTTTATGAAAGTTAGCTTATTCATCCTTTTCTTCCTTTTATTCTCCTTTTGAGAGTATTCCAGAACAAGCTGTGCTTTGGTCATTCTCCCCAAATGGCATGAGACTGATAAAGGAAGGGCGCTAAAAAAGACACGAACCTAATTCATCAAAAATTTTTAAGATAGGAATATGAAAGAACATAGGCCATTTTATCTTTCCAAGTTTGTCTACATGTTAGAATGATCTAGAGATCTTTTAAATTTCCAAAGCTCATGCCACACCTAGATCAATTAAATCATACTTTTTAGTGATGGGATACAGGCATCAATAGTGTTATGACTCCCCCAGGTGACTCCAATGTGCAGACAAGCTTGGAAATCACTGATCTAGACAAGTCTATTACTTCATAATTGCAAGAAAAAAACGCTGTGGTTTCTTCTCCCTAGACTCCTCTCCTAGCTGTTGGTGGGGGATTCTATGCTGTCCAACCAAGTTCTCTGTCAGTTTTGACAACTTTGAACCTAAGAAAGGATGTTGAATGAGGAAGGTCAATCACTGAAAAGCAACATTCAACTAATCAGAAACCACAGATATGAAATAGGTGATTGCAACTTTTTAAGTTATTTTTGATATGTTTTAATTTTTTCCTGATAACATGAGTATTGCGTGTCAGATTTCTCTATTCCATTTCAGACAGAGCTTCTTATGCAGTTAGTTTAATGAAACTAGTCTACGTGGGTGACATTTTTGCATGCTTTGGGTAATTGTTTTAGAATTCCTTCTCTTAGTCAACTTTAAAAATGTCTAATGCAGAGTTGGTATGCGTTGATTGAGAATTGTCTATTTTTGCTTTAAGAGACCCAGTTTGGCCCAAAGATAACCATGTAAAATTTTATTTTCGGTGTATACACAGCACATTACTTATTTATATAAGCAATCACTGGCTGTCCAAAAATGGAGGGAAGCTTAATTTAAATACAGTAACAACTGTTTATTCAGCAGTGGTAAACGACATTCTTTATCAAAACTCAGAATCCCGCAATCGTACAAAAATCACCACACTGCCCTATAAAATTTTTTTTTTTTTAAGATTTTATTTATTTGACAGAGAGAGGTCACAAGTAGGCAGAGAGGCAGGCAGAGAGAGAGGAGGAAGCAGGCTCCCTGCTGAGCAGAGAGCTCGATGCGGGACTCGATCCCAGGACCTTGAGATCATGACCTGAGCCGAAGGCAGCGGCTCAACCCACTGAGCCACCCAGGCGCCCTGCCCTATAAAATTTTAAAGTGATATTATAACCCAATAAAATTATGATTGTGCTATATGTCTATATGTATCTTGAGAGAGATTAATTAAAGAAAATAAAATTGCAGTTGAAGCTGCTGGATGGTTGAAATTATCTGAATAAGTATGATCTTGACTTTAATGAATTAACAAGTAAGCTTCTTGCCTTAAGTATTTAATTAATTTTAAACCATATTTGATTTGGAAAGCATTTATACTTAATTTCTGATCTAGTGTTCAATTAAAATTGTCTGTAATATTATTTGGAGTCTCTAAATCTTATTCTTGCTTCGGTTATCTTTCTGCTTGGTCACTGCTGCTGAGCAGTAGGAAGAGAAGGCATATGGCTGTGATCTTCTAATTCCTCATATGCTAGGGAGAAATCTTCAGAGAAAAAGTTTGCTTTGAAAATGCATGGTTTTTCCCCTCCACTTTTACTTTTATTTTTTTAGACAGTAGGAAAGAGAGAGAGAGAGAGAGAGGTGGGGAAGGGACAGAGGGATCCAGTATGGAGCCCAGTTCAGGGCTCGATCTCACAAGCCCCAATCTCACATGATCTCACATCCTGATATCATGACCTGAGCAGAAATCGGGAATTGGATACTTAACCGACTGAGCCACCCAGGCACCCTCTCAGATTTTATTCTATAAGGAATCATTTGGGAGAGGTGGTAAAAATAAATGAGAACATGTTTGTCATTAAAAGCAAAAGACTGAACTATTGCAGTTACTTTCTAAAATCACTTTTTTTTCTATAGGAAGATTTTGGATAAATCATTATCAAGGAAGCTAAGGACACCTGGGTTGTATTGAAAGCACACCAGCCATGAAATCAGAAGGCCAGAATTTGAATTCCAGTTACTCACAAATGTAAGGTTATATTTTTATCCCTCCTCTGTTAAGATGCTTTCTTGATGTTTGATGTTTACATTTTGTCCTAGAGCGTGTTTTCTTCTGCTCCATAGGAAGAGGTATATTCTGTACTGTCAGTTTTTATTTCATTTTAAGTGAGGACAACCATGGTATTATATAAGCCAAAGGGTAATGAATCCCAACATAATGAGATTTGGTTTTGAAATAAGTCTTAGAATTTATATCTGAAAGTGAGTGATGTTTTGGGGAACTGACTCTAATTCGGTATCACTCCAAATAGAACAGTGATGTTGGGGAACAGGAGTTATGGTTTATAACTCTGTTGTATCATGGTCTTATAGTATTTAGTTATATTTGGGAAATACGCTTTGACCCATACTATTTTTGAGCCATATAATGGACTATAATGTAGATACTACTTAGGTAAATAATGCAACTTCATTGTAAGATTGCTTTATAGCTCTTTTTCCTTTCCTCCTTGCAGGATGTATTCCTCATATGAGAGGAAGTATTAACTCAGAAGGAAGTAAGTAATGAACCAGTCTGAAGAGAGTTTCCCAGTGTTTGTCTTTGCCAGCAGATAGACAAATAATTCTTTTGCCTTTAAGGCATTGATTCTGAGTATTAGATTAAATAGACAGACTGTTGGCTACATGTGACTTAAGCAGTGTTGTTGGTTATTTTACCAAGCTTTGGATCACAATTTGCTTGAAGATAAACCTTAGGTAGAGATCAAGAGTGACCCGTATAGCCCTCAGCATTGTTTATACCGCAACATTACTTGGTGGGATTGACTTGGAAAAAATGACGTTTAACTTCTAAGAACCCAGATCAGATTCAGGTATTCTTAAATGTAAAACTGATTTTGACTTACCCAAGAGCTACAGAATGTATCCTGATCACAGGCAGGAGAATAAAGTTGTCCTATCGATTTTTCTGTGTGCCCTTTAGGAAATCCATTCTGGAGCATAGAGGTGGGCAGTTGGTCAGCCATTTTCTTTCTTGTGTGATATATCAGAGTTTGAAAATGTCAGTCTGTTAACCAAGACTTATATTGCAATCATTGCTGAAGGAAACTTTGGGGATATCATCGTATCACCACTATTTAGATTCACAATTTTTTTTCCAGGCTAACATAATAATCTATTACCCAACTAATTTAGCAGAATGGAGGAAAAAATAGGTTTATTTGGGCCAAACACAGGTTAAATAACTTACAGGCAGACATGGCTGAATTAGTTCGGTGCAGGTTTTTTGTTGTATTTCAAAGAAGCAGACTTTCTAAAGATTAGAATCAACATTACTGTTGGAAGCAGGAAACTTAGGAGCAGGCCATGAGGTGTGAATCAAAGGACAGCTGCTTCTGTGTCACAACTATAAGGACAGAATGATGCTCATTTTTCCTCAGGTGCTACTTTTGCATAGTTGCATCAGCAGGCTATATCAATAGACAAAGGAGAGACTAAAAATATACATGCAATTCCACCATCAGCCAAAAGGCACATAAATTTTTTTTTAAGATTTTATTTATTTATTTGACAGAGAAAGATCACAAGTAGGCAGAGAGGCAGGCAGAGAGAGAGAGAGAGAGAAGCAGACTCCCCATTGAGCAAAGAGTCCGATGCGGGGCTCCATCCCAGGACCTGAGGTCATGACCTGAGCCGAAGGCAGCGGCTTAACCCACTGAGCCACCCAGGCGCCCCAAAAGGCACATAAATCTTTTACATTCTCAAGTAAATTAATGAAAGGGTATAGTATTCTTTGGTGTACCTCTAAACCCTATCTCTTTCATTTTCTAAGTTCCTTCGCTCTTTTGTTATCTGCTCAGCAGAAGAGAACAGGAACAAGAAAAGTCTAGGATAGAATCACTGTGCTTTTTTTTCCCTTGAAACCAGTAGGTTTTAGTGTGCATATTATACACACGTACATGTGTAATTAATATTTAACGTGGCAACCCCTGGGTTTTTAGAACAATTTTGTACTGTGATGCATAATACTCTTATTTTAAGAAGTGGTAACATGGGGGCGCCTGGGTGGCTCAGTGGGTTAAGCCGCTGCCTTCGGCTCAGGTCATGATCTCAGGGTCCTGGAATCGAGTCCCGCATCGGGCTTTCTGTTCAGCAGGGAGCCTGCTTCCTCCTCTCTCTCTGTCTCTCTGCTTACTTGAGATCTCTCTCTGTCAAATAAATAAATAAAATCTTTAAAAAAAAAAAAAAAAAAGAAGTGGTAACATGGGGCGCCTGGGTGGCTCAGTGGGTTGGGCTGCTGCCTTCGGCTCAGGTCATGATCTCAGGGTCCTGGGATCGAGCCCCACAGTGGGCTCTCTGCTCAGCAGGGGGCCTACTTCCTCCTCTCTCTCTCTGCCTGCCTCTCTGCCTGCTTGTCATCTCTCTCTGTCAAATAAATAAATAAAATCTCTAAAAAAAAAAATTAAAAAAAAGAAAAAGAAGAGGTAACATGACATCTACAGTTTGCAAAGGTTTGTGAGAAGCGTCCCTTGTAACTGCCACCGACAGGTGAAAAAACTGCAATGTGGAAGAATTTGACCAACAGGACAAAAGCCTTGTGGGTCCCTTGGCAGTCACAACCTACTCCCCACACTTGTCATCTGTTCTCTGAGGAAGCTTTAGCTTTCCTTTTTTTGGTAATCATTTCCTGTATAGTTTTACCGCTTGAGTGTGCAGCTGTATGCACCAGATACATCAGTGTTGCATGTTTAGCAACTTTTTATAAATAAAGTCTTACTTGATATATTTTTTAGTCTTGCTTCTTCTGTTTGTTATCCCTGTGGTTGAGTGTAGCTGCCATGTGGTCATTTTCATTGCTCTGTAGTATTGTGTGGTGTTGGTTTTCTGGGTTGTCTGCACTTTGGACCTTCTGCAGATAATGCTGCTATGACTGTTCTTAGGCTCTCTCTTGGTGCACATAGGACATGTATTTCTGTCAGATGTAGTCCTAGTTAATAAATATCAGTGATGTGACAGTGGACAATTAAACTGTCCTTTTCTAGATGCAAATTTAATGAGCCAGTTATTTAATGAAGGAAAAAAAATTCGGTTATTTTAAGGTGGTAAGTGCTATCTAGACACAGAGATGGCCACTTCCACCCAGGTAAATAAAAAGTAGAGTATCCAGGATTTTACCTTTGTTTAAGATTCATGTCTGTAAGTATGTTTCATCGAGGAAAGAAAACATTTTCCTTTTTTAAACAACCTCTAGTATTATTTCTAGAATTCTAAAATTAACAGGGTGAAGCAGAGCAGAGAATGTAGCTTAAATTTCTTCTCGAAGACCATGGCACTGCTAAAAAGATGTTAAGTCCCCGCTAAATATATATTTCCTCAGTAAGTATTTTTTGGAGTGAAATTATTTGTATAAATAGGTATAATTTACAAGGGGCAGTCTCCTAAAATGTAGGTTGGTTTAACTTAAAACTGTTTCTGTTTTAAAAGCCTCTTTCCTGAAACAGAAAATAATAGTTTGGTTGAGTCAGTGCAATTATCTGTTTTTGCCCTAGTTTTTCCTACTGCATTCGTACTAGCCCTAAGTACAACTAATATTAGTGTATTTCTGAGATTTTTTAAAGAAATATGGGTCCTTTGCCTTTTGAAGTGGAAGACAAAATGCACAATACAGTACGATGCAAGTGTGTCACTTGTGATGTGCTTCAGAGCATATGTCTTTTAGGGCTTGTCATGATTTCACGAGTATGGTCAGATCATGGTAAATTGATTTCAGTATCTTCCTGTTTTTATGGGTTTCGTACTACAGCCTCAGCGGAAGAGTCAAAATAATGTTTGTCACACTATTCTTGGTTAGCTGAAATTTTGTTTCTGTTTATAGGAAATGACCATTGGTCTAATGCAGTTAGCACAAACACTTTATAACTCATCCAAGAACTATTCCAAGTGGTAAGAAAAAGGCATTCTACTTTAAAAATTACTTATCCAGCTCAGGTCATGATCTGAGGGTCCTTGGATTGAGCCCCACATCAGGCTTTCTGCTCAGCGGGGAGCCTGCTTCCCTCTCTCTCTCTGCCTTTGATCTCTGTCTGTCAAAAATAAATAAATAAATAAATAAATAAAAATAAAAATTACTTATCCAGGATCAGGCTTGAAGAAAATGCTGCTTCTTGTGAATTCAGCATCCTACCCACACCATGATTCATTTTGCCCCTTTGCTATAACAGATGTGTTTGAATTCTTTTTCGCAATGAAAAGATTCTCTTGTCTTCCTTAGGGATTGTTACTTTCAAAAGGTGCTCTTAAATATATTACTACCTTATTTAAACTATTTGCTTCTAAGATGTGCAGTACTTTGCACAAAGAATAAGTCACCAATCCCCTGGGCATACAAAAGGAAAGTGCTCTGCTGGGTTTCCCGTTTTATTTTGTTTTTCTGTGGTAGGTTTATGACTTGATGCCCAGCTTTTTTATAGATTCACCTCTCATAGGACACAATTCCCTTAAATGTGTTTTCCATGCTTATGGAATGAAACAGTGTGTTAGTATCTTAGTCTGTTCAGGTTACTATAACAAAATATCATAAACTGGGTAACTTACAAACAACAGAGATTTATTCCTCACAGTTTCAGAGGCTGGGAAGTCCAAGATCAAGGGTCTGGCAGATTCACTGTCTGGTGAGGGCTGCTTCCTAGTTCATAAACAATTTTCTTTTTGCTGTCACCTCACATGGCAGAAAGGTGGGTCTCTCATCAGGGCACTAATCCCATTTATACAGTTCTGCTCTCATGACCTATTCACCTCCCAAAGGCCTCACTTCCCAATACTGTCTTTTTAGGGGTTAAGATTTCAAAATATGAAATGTGGGAGAACACAAGCATTCAGACTATAGCACCTGGAAATACCAGTAGAAATTTCACTTTTACCCCTTGGCTTTCTCTTGGTATACGGAGACAAGCCTCCTTAAAGTGCTCTTACGAGGGGTGCCTGGGTAGCTCAGTGGGTTAAGCCTCTGCCTTCGGCTCAGGTCATGATCTCAGGGTCCTGGGATTGAGCCCTGCATCGTCAGGCTCTCTGCTCACCAGGGAGCCTGCTTCCCACCCCCACCCACCTGCCTCTTTGCCTACTTCTGTTCTCTTTCTCTCTGTCAAATAAATAAATAAAATCTTGGGGGGAAAAAGTGCTCCTATGAGTCAAGTGAAAGTGACTTTAGTTGATTCTTTGTGATTTCTAAATTTTTTTGACAATTTATTGTTTTTATTCATCTGGGATAAACATTTTAGATTCTTTTATGAAATTGAAAGATATAAGGGTGCCTGGGTGGCTTAGTTGGTTAAGCATCTGTCTTCGACTCTAGCCATGATCCCAGCGGCCTGGGATCAAGTCCTGTATCAGGCTCCCTGCTTGGTAGAAGAGTCTGCTTCTCCCTCTGTCCCTCCCCCTGCTTGTACTCTCTGTCATGCTCTCTCTTGCTCAAATAAATAAGATCTTTTTAAAAATAAATTCAAAGATTAAAATTACAGAATTAGGAAAGTTGTTAAGAAAAGTTGCCAGTTTCTGTGTTGGTGGTATAGTGTATCTAGGGAGGTCTGTGAATAGAGGAATGCCATAATGAAGGTGGTATTTAAAGGAGACTGTTCAGCCACAAGGCCAAAGTCAGGAACATCTGCCCTTCCGTGACGTTGTTCCAGACTGCTGTAACCTTGCTGATTTTTCAGTCTCTGTGAATAATTATACAGGATATAAGCAAGAACAGATGGGTGGGTCAAAATAAAATCCTTTTAGCAGCAAATATAGAATAATGTACCCTGATAGGAAAGCAATGATCAAAATTCACATTAAAAAAATATTGAATATGGTTTTTTCATTGGAGTTAGAACTTTTAATGTGTTAATTATATTTTGAAGGTACAGGAAGAGCTTTAAATTTCAAAGGATGCTAATGTTTCATGGAATGGAGTGGGAAACACTGAGTTAAACTATAGCATAATGTATTTAGTTTAGACATAATAGAAAGTTAGAGCATAACACTAGCAGTGTGTAATAATAATGGGTATGAGTCCATTTTTGTATATCCTCAAAAACAGAACACAGTTGTCTGCTGTTTTACTCCCTATAAAACTGATTTTCAACAGAGGCTTCCCTTGACAAGGTGGTAGCAGAATCTCGGTTGGATTTTGTCAAATGTTTTTTCTGCATCTGTTGAGATGACCATGTTTTTCTTTTTTGAGTTTGCTAACATGATTAATTCCAGTGATTGGTTTTATAATGTTAAGCCAACCCTTCATTTTTGGGATAAATCCCACTTGGTTATGATGCACTATCCTTTTAATATTTTGTTAGATTTGATTTGCTAAAATTTTGTTTAGAATTTTTCTATCTATGTTCATGAGGGTTATCAGCTTTTAAGCTTCTCTCTCTTTTTTTTACATGAGTGGGAGGGGCAAGAGAGAGAGAATCTGAAGCAGACTCCTGGCTGAGCGCACAGCCCAACCTAGGGCCTGATCTCAAACGACTCCGAGATCACAACCTGAGCTGAAACCAAGAGCTGGACATGTGACTGCACCACCCTGCCCACCCCCACCCCCACCCCCCATTTCTAACTTCCTCTTACTAGAATATCTTTGATAATTGGTGTCATTGTAATGCTGGCCTAACAGAAGGAGTTTGGAAGTATTTCCTCCTCTACTTTTTAGACTAGTTTGAGTAGAATTATTATTATTTCTTCATAAAGTGTTTATGAGAATTTACCCTGAAGCCTTCTGGGCTTGGGCTTGTCTTTGTTGGAAGGTTGTAAACTACTAATTCCTAAACAGATTACAACTTACATCATTATCCTCAATTCCCGTAATTGATAATTATAATTCCAATACCACAAAGTCCATCTTAGTTTTCATTTTGTCCATATTTTGTAACCCCCTTCTCTGACAATGAACAATCTGTCTCCTATTATCTTTAATATATTTATTTATTTTATTAACTCCCCTCCATGTTGTAGCCCATCTCCTTTGCCAGTGTTGCCCACTTTCCCATGCAAATCCCTGCTTTATCACCCTTAGTTTCTGTCACCCTACCCAGGGTTGCAGCTGCTACCTCCTTCCCTAGGTCCCACCCCCTGTGGATGCCCTCCTCAGCCCTCCCAGGCTTTGACGGCTGTGCCAGACTACCCCATTTCGTGGACATTTCCTACTTTCTGTTCTCATTCACTTGTGAAATTGTTCCTGCCAACTGAGTCAGTTTTATTCCATTTAAACTCCGTGTTGTCTGGTACATAATTGGCAATTAATAAACACTTAAGTCTAAAAAGAACTACATTTTTTAATGGACACACGGTATATCAAACTCTCAAAAACGTGTTATATTAACAGAATTGCCATAGTTAGCATTCCAGCGCTGCTTTTGACTAAACTATACAGCCGTAGACAAATTAAGTAAACTTTTCTGAACTTCTGTTTCCTGATTTGTTAGATGAGGACAGAAATAATTACAGTGCTGTTGTTAATAACACATGAAGCCTACTATGCACCAGGTGCTGTGCTCAGGGCTTGACAACTAATCTTCAAAATGATTTTTTGGAGGAAGTACTATTATTGTACTCATTTTACCAAAGAAAAAGCTGTCATTTAAGGGAGGTGCCATTATTATTGTCTTCATTTTACGCATGAGGGAATGAAGCATACACACAAAAAATTCACACAGAGTCATGTAGCTAATAACTGGTAGAGTTGGAATTTAGCTGCTATGCTTCCAGAAAGCAGTAGAGCCAAACATATGAAAACTCCTACTACATAGTAAGCCACAGTAAATAATAATCCATTTTAACATGTAAAATGATTAACTATAGTAGTCTGAATCACTACTTCCAGGTCTGTGGCATAGAAAGAGTCATGATACTGCCCAATGAGAGTGAGGAGGATGATGTGCTTTTAGCTCGAATACAAATTAGAAGTAATGTTTCTTACTAGGCAGAGTTTAAAATCCTCTCTATTTATTCTAGATTGGTAAAAGAGACATTTTTATGTAGAAAGAAGACACAGAAATAGGTTATGTGCTTAAATCTAAAAGGAAATTTCAGATGAGAAAAGATGTTTCCAGTCAATAGAAAATGAGAAAAAGAATTAATGGTACCCTAGAGATAAAAGAATAAACAAAGGACATCAGAGCTGGAGAAAGTAGCCCAGTCGTTGCAAGGAGAACAATAAAGACTTGTCAAGCATCTATCATTCTAGTTCAGCATTTAATAACAGTCCTAAACCCATGATCCATTAATGTTGTGATGAATCTGTGAACTTGGCACATGATAGGTGCTCACAATATGATTGTTGATTTGATCTGACAGTCCTTTAAAAAGCTTAAGTTAAATTTCAGTTAAAGGCACGAACCTAAAATAAAGGAGAGAACAGGAAGGAAGACAACAGTGTCAACATTTTGAAGGCTACAAAGCATATAGTTATTGACTTAGGGGACTAGAGAAAGCAATCCTAAACTAGCAATAAGAAAAGCTGAACAGAAACCTAATTTACATTGCAAAGTCCCCCAAGACACAAGTATCTCAGGAAGGCAAGGGTGAATATGGGGCTAAGACTTCTCTGTCAGTGTGTTAATGAAGCAATTATTCTTTTATTCCTTTCCCACTTTGCACAGCAACTTCCCCTGACCTTCTCTGCTCCCAGACTGCTGGCTGTCAACCAATAGGCAGCTGGCAGAAAAAGAGAAATCTTCTCTGGGGGAGAGAAAAGAACTAAGATCCTGACATTAGGAAGTCCCCAAGGAATAGAACTAAGATATTGACATTGAGAATCTCCCAAGGAATAGGCCCAGCTAGATTGCCTTCATTATGAAGACTAAGTAAACAAGCTACACATACATGCACAGAGTTACTAATCTGCTTTCTGGTGGACAGCTTTTGGTTTGAGCAAACAGCCAAGGAATACCCAAAGAACAGGGAAAACCTCTGTGAGTGAGTGGAATGTTGAAAAAGTAAGAGAAGTTGTTACATTCATAAAAGAAGAACAAGGTGTTATGTTTAAAAAAAAATTCAGAGAACAAACGAGCATTTAGAAATGAAGATAGCAGATATGAACAAGTTTAGATGAACTAGAAGATCAACGCAGAAGGTAGAATTTAGGATTTATGTCAGAAAGTACATGGGGCTCCCTGCTTCTCCCTCTCTCACTCCCCCTGCTTCTGTTCCATTTCTCTCTGTATCTCTTTCAAATAAATAAATAAACAATCTTTTAAAAAGACAAAGATACAGAAAGTAGGAGAGAAAAAAAATATTAAGACCACCAATCCAGAAGATTCAATACCTGAATAATAGAGTTTCCAGAAAGAGGACACAGAGAAAATGGAGGGCAAGAAATTATAGACAGTAACTCAAGAAAATTTCTTAGAATTGGGCATGGTTGCCCAGCACAGTGGTCTAAAATAGATCCACATTGTATCCTATTTCAAAGCACTGGGAAAAGAGAAAATCCTACAATCTCCAGAGGGTTGGGGAAGAGAGACTTCATACCAGAATTAAGAATTAGAATGGCACTGAACTCCTCCAAATATAACAGTAGAAGCAGTAAGACAATGAAACAGTGTCTTCAAACTTCTGAAGGAAAATTATTTCCAATTTCATTTCCATTCCCATCCCAAAGTATGAGGGCGGAATGGAGATCTCTAAAAATTTATCTCCCTTGCACCTCTTGTTGGGAAGTTACAGGGGGATATGTCCCGCAAAAACAAGGAAGTGAAGTAAAAAAGAGTAAGACCCAGGATCCAAGAAACATAAAGAAAAGGAGAGTCTGTAGGATGGATTGATTGGAGACCTCAAAGTGACAGCTATGCCTAGAAAGCAACATGTCCAGGATGGAACATGTCACAAGTATCCAGGAAGGAATTCTTCAGGAAGTTGAAATTGTTGGATTACCTAATTTGAACATCTCAAGAGAAAACCTGGACACTTTGGAGGGATTTGGATTAAATTAGGAACAAGCCCATCAAGAAGTAAAGCAAATCTATAAAAAGACCATTGTTAAATTAAGAGAAAACTAAAAAGTTTTTCAGGGCTTATTAAAATTAAGAATTTAGGGACACCTGGGTGGCTCAGTGGGTTAAAGCCTCTGCCTTCAGCTCAGGTCATGATCCCAGGGTCCTGGGATCGAGCCCCACATCAGGCTGTCTGCTCAGCAGGGAGCCTGCTTCCCCCCTCTCTCTCTGCCTCTCCACCTACTTGTGATCTCTGTCTGTCAAATAAATAAATAAAAATATTAAAAAATATTAAGAATTTATACTCATCAAAAGCAAGTGAAAAGATGGAATCTTAAGGAGATATTCATAATATGTATAAATGACAAATAATACCAAGAATATATAATGAACTCCTAATAAGAAGACCACAAACAACCTAATAAAAAGTAGCCAGGAAATCTGAAGTATTTCACAGAAGAGGAAATTACATATGATCAATAAATGCAAAGAGATAGTCAGAATTATTGGTGAGCAGGAAAATGCAAATCAAGACCACAACGATGTAGCCATTTTACAGGCAAAAATACAAAAGACTGATAATACCAAATGGTGGAGAAGATGTAGACTCAAAATCTTATTTGTGTTGCTTATGAGATTAAAAAAATTAAAAATGCATTGGGATTACCTTCCAAAGTTGGACGACAAAAACAAAAACAAAAACATACTTGTGACCCAGCACTCTTCTTTCAGGTGGAAAAAAAAAGTTAAAATATATAGAGGAAGAGAAATCCAAAAGAAGTTTCATCACAGCACTGTTCAGCAAAAACCTGGAAACAACTCAGAAGCTGTCTATCAGTGAAAGAGTGGATAACAGTTTATAGCAATCCAAACAAATAAATGTATGAATAACACTTTATCCTAAGATTTTATCATAAATGAAAAAAGTGATAGGGCACCTGGCTGGCTCAATGGGTAAACCATGTGACTCTTGATCTCAGTGTTGTGAGTTTGAGCTCACAAAAAAAAAAACTTTCTTAAAAAATCTTTTTAAAATTTTATATTAAAGATTTCATCACAAGTAAACAAAGCGATTTTCAAATATATATCACAATGTACTTTATATAAAATTTTAATTTTTCAGAAGATTTTATTTATTTATTTGACAGAGATCACAAGTAGGCAGAGAGGAAGGGAAGCAGGCTCCCCAGTGAGCAGAGAGCCCTATATGGGACTCCATCCCAGGACCCTGGGATCATGACCTGAGCTGAAGGCAGAGGCTAAAACCCACTGAACCACCCAGGTGCCCCGAAATTTTAATTTTTTTAAAGACAATCTTCTTTCTGGGGGCACCTGGGTGGCTTAGTCGGTGAAGCATTTGCCTTCGGCTCAGGTCATGGGACTCCCTGCTTCTTACTCTCCCACTCCCCTGCTTCAGTTCCAGCTCTCTCTGAATCTCTTTCAATAAATAAATAAATAATCTTTTTTTAAAAATCCTCTTTCTGTTCACTTATTTGTCATATATTCCTTTACTTTCCTTCTTATAGTTATCCTGGAGATTATACCTTGTATCCTTGACAAATTAGTACTTTCATGTTTTCCTGGAAAATTCAAAGACTTGAGAACACTTAAATCCCATTTATCACCCTTCCTATTTATTTACCATTGTTGTCATATATTTTAATTTTCTGTTTTTAATCCCACAGAACATCATTCTCTTGTTTTCTGCAATCAGTATTGACTTGGTTTACTTACATATTGATCTGGTTTTTCACTCTTCATGCCTCTTTACATTTTGTAATTTCCCTTCTGCTTGATGAACACATTTTAATTCTCTTAGTTTTTGTCTGAAAATATATTTATTTTTCTTTTTTGATATTTACATTTTCTGGGAATAAAATTCTAGTTTGGGATTTCTTTTTTCTTTCTTTTTTTTTTTTTTAGATTTTATTTATTTATTTGACAGACAGATCACAAGTTGGGGGGAAGCAGGCTCCCTGCTGAACAGAGAGCCGGATGCGGGGCTCAATCCCAGGACCCTGGGATCATGACCTGAGCTGAAGGCAGAGGCTTTAACTCACTGAGCCACCCAGGTGCCCTGTAGTTTGGGATTTATTTTCTTTTTGCACTTTCAAAGTATTGTTTTGTTGTCTTCTAGCTTCCATTGCTCCTGCTTTACAGGATATTTCTTTCAAGTCATTTTTTCATTTTTCTCTTTCTCTTTGTTCTTGGTGTTTTTACTAGTTATACTGTGACGTGTCTGGGTGTATGTACGGGAGGGGAGTTGAGACTTGGTATACTTCATTTTTAGAAAAATGTAAATAATTATCTATTCATATATTATTGCTGTCCAATTTTCTCCCCTGTTGTGTCCTCTATATTTCTTACAGAAAGAAATCAACAAGAAAGAGCAGAACAAAGTATTCATTTTTTCCCCTTGTTTCATTTAGGATTTTTTTTTTTTAAAGATTTTATTTATTTATTTGTCAGTGACAGAGGGAGAGAGAGTGAGAGTGAGCGAGCACAGGCAGACAAAGAGGCAGGCAGATGCAGAGGGAGAAGCAGGCTCCCTGCCGAGCAAGGAGCCCGATGTGGGACTCGATCCTAGGACTCTGGGATCATGACCTGAGCTTAAGGCAGAGGCTTAACCAACTGAGCCACCCAGGCATCCCTCATTTAGGATGTTTTTATTTGAGTTTTCTTCCAATTCACTAATTCCATTTTCAGCTTTGTTTAATCTATTTTTAGATCTGTTCACTGAGATCTTAATATTATTGTTTTTAAGTTTAAAAGAATATTAAGAATATTAAGTTTAAGAATATTTTTTATTCTTTCTGATAGCTTCATTTGTTTACCAGAGTTTTCCATCTTCCTTTATTTCTTTGAACATATTAAGCATAATTTTTTTAAACTTATATGTGGTAACTCCCTTATCTTGATCCTCTCTGATGTTTTTCTTGGTTTTTCATTATGCTGTCATATACTTGTTTATCTTTGAATGCCCGCCACTTTAAATGAAAACTTGTACAGATACTTTGAGGTCTAAGAGTACGTCGTTTTTCTCCAGTGAAGATGTGAGTTTGTTTCTAGAAAACTTGTAAGGGCATCAGCAATATTAGATCACCTTAATCCCTTACAGGATTGAGAAAATTTCAACTGAGCTTCCATCTCTTTAAGAGATCTCTTTAATCTCTAATCTATTTTCAGCCCACTCTTTACCCCTTGGGTTTAGGTTTTAATGTTCTCAGTCTAAAACCTGGGAGTTACATCCTCCTCCTTGGTTAACACTGAACTCCAATTTTGTCCTGTTGGACTTAGTTGTTTACCAGCAGCTTTGTCATCCTCTTCCAAAATCAGCAGATGACTAAGAGGAAGACAGCCTCAAATTGCTGCCTCACCTCTAAGGGTTTCTTCTCCCTGAATGTGAACTCACAATTCCTTACTGTTTTGTTATCTCTCTGATAATTTCAAGCAGATTAAATATATATATGCATTTTTTTCTTTAGCACTTCAACTTATTTAGTGAAAGAATTGGTCCAAATTGCAGAGTTGACCTCTAAAGTGAACTCCCAAAAGATGCTTTTATTTATTATCTCTGTGTATTCCTATATGCAGAAATATATGTAGATGCAACAAAGTTATATAAAAGTGAAAATAAGGAAATGACCAACACAAAATTCAGGACTATGGTTCATTCAGACAAGGGAAGACTGAAAGATGGATTGGTTGTAGATAAGGAGAACATTGTTCGATACGGCTTCTTCTAGTGCCTCTAGCTTTTGTTTCAGGTATCAGTTCAAGGGAGCTAATCCCATTATTAAGAAGAGCTAATTGAATAAATAAAAAAGGGCCATGCATAGTCCAGTGAAGCATGTGTCATGCATGAATTACAATTAATCCTATTCTGTGTACCTCATGTTTAATAAAAACAAAGAAAATTATGTATGAAAGGAAATACAATCATAGTATATTCATGTGGCAAAAATTTAAGCACTGAATAGTGATCTAACAAATTATGATGGGCTAAACTTGGGGATTCAAAGTGTGTATTTGAGGGGTGCTTATGTGTTTGAGTTAACCTGGGTGGCTCAGGTGGTTGAGTGTTTGACTCTTGATTTTGGCTCAGGTCATGATCTCAGGGTTGTGGGATCAAGCCCTGCATCAGGCTCTGCACCCAGGGAGGTGTCTGCTTGGAATTTTTCTCTCTCCCTCTGCCCCTCCCTTCGCTTGTGCTCTCCCTCTCTATCTAAAATAAATAAATAAAACATTTTCTTCTTTTTTTTAAGAAGTGTATTTGTGTGGAGGAGAGGGAAATAAAAGATAATTAAATCTTCCTCTTCTATGTTGAGAAATAAATACATAATGACTAAAATGGAAAAGTCACAAAATGATCATATTATTTGGAACTGAGAAAGTAAATAACAGTGTGCTGCAAGAGTTGAAAATGGTTGACTGGAGGTGTGGTGGTGGGTTGGGAGTCAGAAATCAAGTTGATACCTATAACAAGGTTTTTAGAGCTGTTTGACTCTATAAACTGTTAATAAAATCTGTAACTTTAGTAAAATTAAAATTTAAGAAAGTTATCAGAGCTAATTAGAAGTAGAAGAAACATATATTAGAAAGTAATGGAATACCTGAAGATATTTTGCCTAAAACTTACCGTATCAGTTGATTTATTATTTCAACTAGTTGGCTTTCATCCAGTCCCTTTGCCCTTTTCCACATGGTAAAGGCATACTGTGCCTGCTTTTAATTTTGAAAGGAAAAAAATAAGGAAAGAGAGAGAAGAGGGGAGAGAGAAAAAAAAGTAAAACCTCTAAAGTGTGTGCTGTTCTTCTGCAAGGATTGTTTTTTATTGGGTTGATGGCTATATTTGCATAGCCCTAAAATTCTGAAAAGAGGTTAAACTTTTATTTGGAAATTGGGAGTTAAAAAGACAGTTTACTTATTGTCTTGATTAAAAGATAAAGCTCCAATAAATAAATAAATAAGGAAAACTCCATAAAAATAAGTGAAAAGATACTATTTGATAAACCAAAAACTAGAAAAATTATTGGCCAAATGATGTGACATTATTGAACACTGTGAAAAATGAGGATTTCTACAAAACTGCAAAAATAAATAAATAAATAAATAAAAAATAAAAGTCCTGTTCTACACTTCTGATGGAAATGTACTTTTGTTCAGGCATGTTTATTAGCTGCCTAGGCTGAATTCTTGGTTCTGTGTCTGTTAGTCATAGTCAGTGTGTTTTGTCTTCTAGTTACTAATGTATCAATCTTGGCACTGAAATACAGCTTTCCAGATCCTAGAGGTGAGGAGGACACACAGCACAATTCAGAATCCTTCTTGGGCCACTGATCATATGTGCAATCTGAAACAAAAGTAATTATAACAAACAAACAAAAAAAGTAATTATAACAAGTAGTACAAATTGAGTTTGCAACAAAACTTCAACCTTTCTATACTTTAGTTTTGCCAACTCTAAAATGGGAATAATCATTCTAGCTCACCTGTTAGGGTTGCTCCAAAAAAGAATTAAGGCACTTGATTATCAAAGACATCACCTTAAAAAAAAAAAAAGAAAAGAAAAAAGAACTGTTTGATTGTTAGATGGTATGATAAGCACAAAAGTGACATTGAGTTTTATATCGAGATGTTAAGGGGATTGTTTCTGCTTTTCAGTGTCTCCGTGAGTAGATATCATTTAAAGAAAAGGAATGAATTGTGCATATTATATAAATAAGCACATACTTTTTTGTTGTTGTTGTTGTTAGAAAGAGAGAGCATGAGCAGGGGGAGAGTCAGAGGGAGAGAGAGAAGCAGGCTCCACACTGAGCAAGGAGCCTGATGCAGGACTGGATCCCTTGACTCTGGGATCCTGACCTGAGCCAAAGGCAGATGCTTAACCAACTGGGATCCTGACCTGAGCCAAAGGCAGATGCTTAACCAACTGAGCCACCCAGGCATCCTAAGCGCATACATATTTTTAAATCTTGTGACATGTACTAGATATTTGTTATCTACTAGCTCTGTGTAAAATACAAAGTATCTATTTTTGTATTGACATATCTGTAAAACCCTAAGTCTGGATTTTAGGTATCACCAAAGAACCAGCTACATTTAGCTTCCCCCCAAAGTAAATGAATATAGAACATATTTTGCCAGTGCCATAGGCAATGAGTTGACAAGCCCCATGACATCTTTCGGTTACATGTTTTGAATGACCACATTTTGAGTTACAAGGCTAACCAACCTCATAGCCATAAAAAGTTTTAACACTCCCACCCTATTAGATATTGCATTTATATCTAGCTTATTCATTTCTGCCTCCACATTGGGTAACTAGGGAAACAATGATGTAACTGTTCAGCCTGGTATTTAGTAACTTCCCTATTTGGGCTCATGGTTTGGGAAGACTGCAGTTATTTAATAAATCTCACCTCTAACTCTGTAATTAATTCATGCAACTTTTATTTTTCTAAGGGGAAAATAGGGGAAGCAGGATCATTCTGTATAATGTATTGTTTGGAAGAAAATATTCTAAAGTGTACTGTTTGTGTGACCCAAATTAATGTTCTCCCTGGACCACATTCCTTTAAGCAGTCATCCTTCCACTGGCCTTCACTCCCATTGGCCACCACCCTTTACCCTCCACCTTACTTTTGTTTTGAGAAGCTGGATCTCTATCTTGGTCTTCTTCCTTGTAATCTTCTTTCCAACTCCATCACATTGGTATAACAAAAAAATTTTTTAGAAATAAACAGTACCCGGGTATAGCCCTGGGCCCACTACCCTCAAAATGGAATAGAAATGAGCTGGCAGTCTTTCCAGTGAAATAAATAAACGGGCACTCAGTACAGCTCAGCTATCACTTGCCTAATATGTCTCTGTTTTTAGATGCCAAAATCATTTCACTCCTCTTTTTTCCTCAAAATTGCTATACCCCCTTGCTGTTCTCCTTTAACTTCTGACCTGACGGTATAATTCATTGAAGCACTTAGAGCAACCACACATGAATTCCATTATTTCCTCACTATCTAACAAACTTCTCTGCCTCCAAATCTGTCTTTCCTTTTACTTCCCTGATTGAAAGGTACCAGAGGCCAATGTGACACTTGGACTTAAGATCCTCCTTCCTGTCATTTGCAGTTTTCCCCCCTCTTTTCCTTTCTGCTGGACATTCTCATCATCCCCATGGTCTACTGTTTTCAAAAGCCTTTCCCTGACCCTACATATCACTCTCGCTACCGCCCATTTCTCTTCTCTCCAGTAACTAGCAAATGGTATGTATTTCAAATAGAGAGTTGTCAGTTGTGTTGAGTGCTGCTGAGGAGTCCAGAGTCCACAGTTTGGGACCCTCGAGGAAGCATCTATATAATTTACTGTCTCCATTTCCACATCTTCTGTTGTCTTCAGCCTCCCCTCACCAAGCTTCTGCTCCATCACTCCCCCAAAACTGCTCTTGTAAGGGTTCCCAGGAATCCCATCTGTCACATGCTGTGTACCCTTAATTTCTTGGCAGTGTTCAGTACAACTGAATCTTCGCTTTAAATTAAACTAGTTCTCCCAAAAGCAGAGCCTGAGACAAAGACTTTTATGCAGACTTGTCTATTTGGGGGAAAGATTCCAGGGAGCTCTCATGATAGATCCCAGACAAGGAGAGAAAGCCAGCAAGGTTATATTCTGCTGTTGGCCATGGTTATGGGTGACAAAAAAGCCAGTGCTTTATTCAGAAGACCCTTATCTATAAGACCTTGAAGAGTCATATAAAATATGCCTTGGAACTGTCTGCTGGGGGTTAAGAGAAGAAACGTGTCTGTCAGATCTCATCCCCTCCAGCTCAGGGATGGGCCCCCACATGTGTTATCTTTCTAGTCCTCACTCAGTGCCAAATGGTTCCCCACTCCATGGGCCAGAGAAGCTCCAAGGCAGCAGGAGGGAGGTATCTGGTTTCTACCTGATCTACGCGTCTGGTTGCACCTATGTGAAGCCTTTAAAGGCTTCGTTGGGGCAGCCTTTGTAGCGTAGTTGGTTAAGCATCCGACTCTTGGTTTTGACTCAGGTAATGATCTCAGGGTTGTGAGATCTAGCTCCTTGTTCAGCATGGAGTCTGCTTAAGATTTTCTCTCCCTCTGCCCCTTTTCCCCCGACCCCGCCTCTGCCCCGTGCTCTTTCTCTCTCTCCCTCTTCCTGAAAAAAACAAATAAATCTTAAAAAAAAAAAAAAAAAAAAAAAAAACTTTCATGGGATTTGTCATTGACTGGAGTAAACATTGGTGCTGAGAACATGTAAAGGAGTTGCACGCTTCCTGACACTACACTTATGAAGTACCCATCCATCTTTCTGATGTACTTTCTCATGGACTCTCTGCTTCACATCCTAATGCTGACATTCCCCATGGCTCTGTACTAAAGTTGCTGGTCTTTTAAAAATCCAACTACTTTCCTGGTGACCTTATTCATCCCCATAAATGTAATATCATCTATTTGACTTCCAAATGTAGCCCTAGAACTCCAGACTGGTATATTTAATTATTTGCTTGTCTCATTCCATCTCATCATTTAGGGAATTATTGTAACATTAAAACCCTTGTAATCATTATCCATATCGATATCAACAGACCCAGAAGCCTAGAAGCCTATCATGTCCCCATCCTTCCCTCTAAAAGTAACCACTCTTCTGACTTTGTAGTAACCTCCTGTGTTCATGATGTTATCACTCAAGTGTGCATTTTTAGACTCTGTTGTTTTCACTTGCCTGAAATTTTTAATATATTTTTGTACTTCCTCATAATTTGAAGGACCTGGGCAATTTTGACCTAGAGTGGTTTCAGCAGTCTAGATATTTTTCATGGTGCCATTTATCATGTTCTTTTTCTAACTGGATCCAGACACTTGATCAAACTCAGGTTAGATCCCTTTAGTAAGATTACTAAGATTACTAAGATTACTAAGCTGGTTTTCTGGTCTCTCTTTTATAATGACATTGCCGTCTAGATATGTTATTTCATAGGGTTATGAATTGGTGATATCTTACTTTAGCCATTTTCATTTTATTCTCTGGAATTTTTTTTTTAAAGAAATGATTCTTTTTATCTACTATTTGATAGTTCAGTAGTACAGTTTATATAGGAAAAGCAAGGTAAATGATTTTCATTAATTTATCAGTTTTCAAGATAACAAATTGGTTCTATTATCCCCTGGAGGAGATAATTATATTAGTATAAGCAGATGGGTTTATATGTACTTGATGGGTTTTGAACCACTGCAATTTTTATATTTATTGAAGCTCAGAGTGTCCCATTTGGGGGCAGTAGAAGCCTCTTTAAGTTGCCTCCTGAGTCCTTTAGACATGACCCCAGTGATTTGTTAGCTTTCTTACTTGGGTATTATTAAGATGTACTAGGTTCATCTTTTTTTTTTTTTTTTTTTTAAAGATTGTATTTATTTATTTGACAGACAGAGATCACAAGTAGGCAGAGAGAGGAAGGGAAGCAGGCTCCCTGCTGAGCAGAGAGCAGGATGTGGGCTCATCCCAGGACCCTGAGACCGACCATGACCTAAGCCAAAGGCAGAGGCTTAACCCGCTGAGCCACCTAGGCGCCCCTACCAGGTTCATCTTAAACATTTCTTGCCCTATACTTGGTAGAGTGTTCTGATCACCCCTTTGCAAGGTGCGTGAGGGTGGGTATCCCCATACCAACAAGCAAGTCTCTGGACACTACGTAGGTGTCCTATGGTTCAATTCAGTTCTGACGCTGCCCAGAGATAGCAGCAGATTCCACAAGACTGCCCCTTTGCATGCCAATTGCAAGCCCAGGTTGTTACCTGTGCCTCTGATCCAAATGGCTGTAAATCAAAGGTTCCTATCACCATTTCTGCGGGTTCACTTAATTTGCAAGAAGAGCCCACAGAGCTCAGTAAAATCCATTTACTTAATAGATTACTAATTTACTACTAAAGATACTTAAAGGATAGAAATCAACAGCCAGAGGGAGAAATACACATAGGACAAGCTATGAGCAAAGTCCGGGGGGCTTCCATGGTCTACAAGCACACCACTCTCCGACGTGTCACAGACCCAGAAGTTCTCCAAACCTTGTCCTTTTGGATTTTTTTTTTCAAGGTTTAATTTCTTAGGTATGATTAATGAAATTGTTAGCCATTGGCAATTAATCCAACCTCCAACCCTTCTCCCCTCTCTGGAGGTTGAGGAGTGGAACTGAATTTCAACACTCCAGGCACTGAGTTGGTTCCCCTGGCAACCAGCCCCATCTTTAGGTGACGGGGCAGCATTCTTAACGTTGCCTGATTAACATAACAAAAGACACCTTTATCTCTCATCACTTAGGAAATTCCAAGGGTTTTAGAAGCTCTGTGCTGGAAAACAGGGACAAAGACCAAATATATATTTCTTATTATAAATCACAGTATCACAGTTGACATTAGTCATTTTTCCAAGAAGCTCTGGTTTCCCTCAATAGGAAGTGATGTATCAAGACCACAGTCTGGGGGATTGGTCATTGTTTCTAGGCTTTTCTGGGGAGCTAGAAAAAATGTATTTATTGGTACGCCTGGGTGGCCCAGGCATTAAGCGAGCCCCTCATCTCATCTCGCATCTCGCATCTCCCAGACTCCCTGCTCAGCAGGAAGCCTGCTTCTCCCTCTCCAACTACCCTTGCTTTTTCGCTCTTACGCTGCGTCTCTCTGTCAAATAAAATCTTTAAAATCTTTTAAAAAGTGTGTGTGTGTGTATATATATATATATTATATGTGTGTATATATATTTTAAAGATTTTATTTAATCATAAAATATCTCTTGAGATACTACTTTTATACTGCTATGGTCAATTCGTATTCATGACTATAAGGGTTTTATGTTTTATCTGTATCTCCTTTATGTTGTATTTTATTTTAAGATTTTATTTATTTATTTGACAGAGAGAGATCACAAGTAGGCAGAGAGAGAGGGGCAAGCAGGCTCCCCACTGAGCAGAGAGCCCAATGCAGGGCTCGATCCCAGGACCCTGGGATCAGGACCTGAGCCGAAGGCTGAGGCTTAACCCACTGAGCCACCCAGGCACCCCTATGTTGTATGTTTTATCTGTATCTCCTTTCTTCCACATCATGAATTTTGCTTCTCAAGGACATAAGAGTTAATAGAATTAGAATATCCCATAATAATTCCTTTGTTTTATCCCAGATGCCCATGCAACAGTCTCAGAGGAACAAGGCTAATAATGTTGACATCACTAATACTAATATTACTAATAATACCTCCAAAAATTATGATTACTAGAAGCAGTTACAAAAATTTTTTTGGCATATGTAGTATCCCCATTTTTTTATGCTTACACTTTACAGTTGTAGGAGGATATAACTGTTATATACTTTTTAACCTGTATTCAGTTCTATGTGTAATTATATATTTAATGCTATCAGTCTCTATAGCTATGTCAGAGTAATTTCTGTAGTGTGAAGCTTACTCTAGTAGATTCCTGAAGAGGCACTCTATGGGAACAACATTCCTTGAGTTCTCCTGTACCCTTAACACTTTGTGCCCTTTGTACCTGAAGATAGGTTTTGATCAATGTATATTTGTGACTCGCATTTTTTTTTTAAGATTTTATTTATTTATTTGTCAGAGAGAGGAGCGAGAGCAAGCACAGGCAGACAGAGTGGCAAGCAGAGGCAGAGGGAGAAGCAGGCTCCCTGCCAAGCAAGGAGCCCCATGTGGGACTCGATCCCAGGACGCCGGGATCATGACATGAGCTGAAGGCAGTTGCCTAACCAACTGAGCCACCCAGGCGTCCTGACGCGTATTTTCTTGAGTGTCTAAATACGCTACTTGATTTTCTCCTGCTGTTAAGCACTGGTGTCAAAATGTCTGACTGTAGTGTAATTTTCTTTTCCTTTTGGGCTGGATTCCTAAATAAGTTTTTATTTAAAATCCATTGAGCTACATTAGGGGCTCCTGGGTGGCTTTCCTGGTTGGGCGGCAGCCTGCAGCTTGGGTCATGATCTGAGAGTCCTAGGATCAAGCCCCACAGTCAGACTCCCTACTTAGTGGGGAGTCTGCTTCTCCCACATCCCTCTCCTCCTCCCTCCGCTTGTGCTCTCTTTCTGTCAAATAAATAAGTAAAAAAAAAAAAATTTTAATGTAGCTTTTTTTTTTTTAAAGATTGTATTTATTTATTTGACAGACTGAGATCACAAGTAGGCAGAGAGAGGAAGGGAAGCAGGCTCCCTGCTGAGCAGAGAGCCTGATGCGGGGCTTGATCCCAGGACCCTGAGATCATGACCTGAGCCGAAGGCAGAGGCTTAACCCACTGAGCCACCCAGGTGCCACTTCAATGTAGCTTTAAATATTTATTTTAGGAATTTTCTTAAATTAGTTTTTAGTATTTGTTATTTTGTCTACTTTTCTTCTTTAAAGACTTCTGTTATTCATATAATCTTTGATTGTTTTCAATATTTGTCACTTTTTTTCAAATACTCTTTTATCTCTTTCTCTTTTTACTCAAAAAAAAAGTAAATATTTTTCTTAAGGCATTTTTTTTTTCCTGTTTTTCTTTCTTATACTCCAAGTTTGGCCTTCATGTCTAAAATGATTTTCTCCTTTTATTTCTAATTCTTTCTTGAATTCTGTCATCTCATTTTCTAATTTTGATTTATGCTCTTCTTTTATCTCTTACTTTTTAAATGCTTCTTTAGATCATTTTGAAATAGCAGATTAAAGTCTATGTGTTTTATGGACATCTCTTTCTGGCATGCTCTCATTGACTGTAGGAGTGTTATTGTGCTCCTTATTCTGTTTTTAAAATTATTATTATTTTTATTAACATATAATGTATTATTTGCCCTAGGAGTACAGGTTTGTGAATCATCAGGCTTACACATTTCACAGCACACATCATAGCACATATCCTCTCCAATGTCCATAACCCAACCACCCTATCCCTACCTCCCCACCTCTAGCAACCCTCAGTTTGTTTTGTGAGATTAAGAGTCTCTTATGGTTTGTCTCCCTCCCCATCCCATCTTGTTTCATTTTTTTCCATCCCTACCACCCACAGCCCTCCACCCTGCCTCTCAATACTTTCATGTTGCTTCTTTTCTTTTTTAAAAGATTTTATTTATTTATCGGTTAGAGAGAGAGGGAGAGAAAGAGCACAAGCAGAGGGAGTGACAGGCAGAGGGAGAAGCAGACTCCCCACTGAGCAGGGAGCCCAATGTGGGACTCAATCCCAGGACCCTGGAATCATGACCTGAGCTTATGGTCATGACCTGATACTTAACCATCAGAGCCATCCAGGCATCCCCATGATGCTTATTTTCAATGAGATTAGCTTTCCTAGATTTTAAGAAGAAGGAGGCCTGGTTCATATAACTTTCGTAAAATATTAACAAAATATGAGGGCTTATGTCCTTAAATTTCCTGGTTTCCTTGCCCTCTCCCACTTGTATCTGGACCATCTCTTTTTATGGTCTCTGTCATCCATATCCTTCTCAAGTGCGATTCCAGGAACCACCATTTTGCTACAGTGTGGGGCTCTGGCATGGAAGATAATTCTGGGTGATCATTTTCAAAAGTTCGTAGACTCTAACCCCTTCAGATGCTGTTGTGTACTTGGCATTCACACCCTATGGTTATAGGTAAAATCCTGCCACTCTTAGCTGCTATTTTGTAGTTGGCCTGCTGTGCTTTCAATGAATTCCTGAAGGCAATTTTGCTATTTTCTGTTCTCCTATCTGGCAGACGTCCTATGGCTTATCTGTGCTTCCCCTTGCACAGATGCGGATACTAGGCAGATCTTGTGGTTGCTGGTGATTTGCCCCCACCCACTTATGTTTGGGGTTTTAAAGAGATGATACTCTGTCACCAAGTTTGGTTGTAAATGCAGTCTATAGCTTCTGAGTTTTACTATCAACTTGCTCATTTTTTTGGTTAGGGATTTGGTTTCTACTACCACACTATCTGCCTATAGCATTCTCAAGAAACTAGTAATTTTAAGATGAAAATAAACCAGCCAAATCTCTCTTTGAATCAGCTCTATGGCTATTCTATTGTAAATGATAAAACTGCTTTGGGAGTGCCAAGATGATCAAATTTTATTTTTATGAGAGTGAAACATAATGCACGTCTGCTTTCTTCTAAAGCACACTTCTGTGTCTCTTTTCTTGGAGCCCTATCACAAATGACATCATGGAATGGAATATATTGTTCCTAATTTAACACTTTTGGGGTGATTAGATCATATACATGTAAATGTTAGAGAAGCACTGAGTTCTTTGTAAATTGCTGTGTTAAAATATATGTTTCCGTTAGTGCATTAATATTGTAAGTGAAGTTCTGTTTCAGACTTCATACATAAGTGTCAATGAATAGACACATGTGCCTACTGATTAAATATAAACAGCTTCCTACATTGATAGCTGAACAGACCAGGGCTTTAGAAAATTATTACTTAAACCCTTACCTGGCAGTCTGCTCAACTTTCCATGTGATTTATATGGTAACTAATTTACCAATGGCTTCAAAATGATCTTCACTCCCTTGGCTTGCCTTGCTGGCTCATTTGGTAGAACGTGCTACTCTTGATCTTGGGGTTGTGAGTTCAAGCCCCATGTTGGGGGTATGCTTAAAAATAAATAATTTCGGGGAGCCTGGATGGCTCAGTGGGTTAAAACGTCTGCCTTTGGCTCAGGCAAAGGCAGTCTTGTGATCTCTGTCTGTCAAATAAATAAATAAAATCTTTTTAAAAAATAAATTCTAAAATAAGTAAAACAATATTCACTCAGAGCTAGAGCTTGTTAAGATAATTTAAGATTCCTTGACTAGATCATTCAAGTATAGCCTCGTAAGACCATAACAGATTACCCCTCATAATTTTTTTGAAGAGATAATAGTTAATAGAATTTTTCATTTAGAATTTGTTTTAAATCAAAGTGTAAAATGTCTTAGAAAAATTATTTCAATGCCATTACAGATTGTTGGATGGATAGAAAAGTGGATAGATGTTTATATGCATTATGAAGTGAGTATAGAAAAAAATTAGTGATAGAATCCAAATGTTGGGTATAGATATGTTTACTGTAAAATTCCTTCAGCTTTGCTGTATGCTTGAAAATGTTTGTAATAAAGTATTAGAGACAATATCATAAATATTAAACCTCTATGAAAGTGAAGTAGAAGACGCCTTAGATTTCATTCTAGAATTTCCTTATTTAAAACCAAACAAAGGGACCCCTGGGTGGCTTAGTCAGTTAAGTGTCTGCCTTCAGTTCAGGTCATGATCCCAAGATCCTGGGATCGAGTCCCACATTAGGCTCCTTGCTCAGTGGAGAGCTGCTTCTCCCTCTTCCTGCCACTCCCCCTGCTTGTGTTCTCTCTGGCAAATAAATAAATAAAATTTAAAAATAAAAATAAAAATACATAAAACCAAACAAGGTTTGTAGGAGCTAGAAGAATTATATTTCAAAAGTTTCTTGTGTGTATTTAAGCACATTTTTGTAACTTGTATAAAGAAAGAATTTCTTTAGAACAGGTTGATTCTTTTTGGAAGCACTCTATCCAAAATGGCTTCAGGAAGGAGATTTCATTGATACAGGCTTAAAATAAAAATCAATTAAAAAAAATTTTTTGAACTGGGTGCCAGAAGATGCTGATATAGGCAGTTCCTTCCCCCATATACTCATGCCCATGATAAGTTTTTTGTTTTTTTTTTTCAGTTGTGACAGAACGGACATAAATGTTTGGGGCATAGGTTCAAGAAGATTGTAGAATAATGATGGTATCTTTGCTACCTGCCCATAGCATCATTTTGGTCCCTCAGGATTAGAGAAGTAAAGGTCAGAAAGTAGACCTCCTACAACTCTGGGCATCAGCCAAGCTGCTGTGGGGCTTACATGTCCCAATGTGCAGAAAGTGAAGTTGGAGGCCATTTTGCCAGCTAGCATGGAAGTCAGGTCAACTGTGGCATGTTGAGGGCTGGCAATTAGAGGAACATCCAAAAGCTGCATCCTTGGCCTGGACATCATTTTTCTCAGAGTGTGAGCCTTCTGCAAAGACCGTGGTGGCGTTCATTCAGCCAGATTCCTGAGCAGTGATGATATATACATCTGTTCCATACATCTATATGGAAGAGGAGAAGCTGGGGGACCCGCAGGAGACTGCCATGCCAGTTTGAGTAGTAGACATAGATGAGTCTCCGTTTGGTGGCTGATGGAAACAAATGAGGGATGCTTCAAGTACGTTCATGGTTTGAGAATAAGTGGCCTAAAAAGGAGAGCCTGAGATGGACATTCTTATTCAAGTGATTCATTTGAGAACTGTTGTCAAGAGAAGGGCATGAGATAAGCAAGATGGGGCAAGAGGAAGACACCTATCCAAAAATGAAGTCTTAGGTGGAGGTTAGCTTCAATCAGACCTCACACAAAAGCTCTGGAGGGTAGATTGCATCTCACGATTGGTCCCCGAGGCAAAAGGACTTGGTCTTCCATAATTTTGTATCAGCCAATTACTGGCTGACGTTTGGCCCCGCAGTAGAGGTTTAGAATAGACTTCCAAATGAAGAGGCTCCTGTGGGCAATTCTTTGGAGAAAAAGGAAGCTGTGTCTTATTAAAATTCAAACTAGGGTAGTGGGTGCATGGCCTGTAAAAGGGAGCTGTGTGGAGCTTCATTACTTCTGCTATGTTCCTCTTTCACAAGTGGGGGTCTCTGAGTCATCATAATCTAGGTAATAAATGTGAAGTTGCTCTTATTTTATAGTCTTCAGCTCGTGAAGCCAGCCATACTAATCAAATATATCTTAGATTAGCTTCAAGCTTGTAGACCACAAACTGTTAATGTGCTTTGGCTTTAGGGACTATACCTGATTATAACATTGTAAGCGCCATACTCATGACTGGATGATTTTTAAAATATGAAAGGAGTTAATAACAGTGTAAAAAGAAAATCTGAAGCAGGGTTAGCTCTCAGGGAATTCAGTCCTATTTCTACCACTCCTGTGGCTTCCGTCAAGTCTTTAAACCTCTCTGGGTTCTTGTTAGATAAGGAATAATTGACATTTGCTACAACCTTAATATTGTGCTTTCTCTATTTATAAGGTGATAGGAAGCCATGGAAAGTCCTCCAACTGAGGCCATTTGGTTTTAAGTACCTTTGAGAAAGGCGAACCCAGTAACACTGGGTGTACTGCCTGGAAGAGTGAGAAGCAGAGAGACAGACTAAAAGGCTGATACCATTATCAGACTTGAGGTAATAAGGCCTTCTCTGCTTCCTCCCCAAACCAAACTAGATTAGAGTCCCCTACAGAAGTCTCTCAGAACAGGGGCACCTGGGTGGCTCAGTGGGTTAAGCCGCTGCCTTCGGCTCGGGTCATGATCTCAGGGTCCTGGGATCAAGTCCCACGTTGGGCTCTCTGCTCGGCAGGGAGCCTGCTTCCTCCTCTCTCTCTCTCTGCCTGCCTCTCTGCCTACTTATAATCTTTCTCTGTCAAATAGATAAATAAAATCTTTAAAAAAAAAAAAAAGAAGTCTCTCAGAACATCTTGCAATTATGTGTTCAATGTTCACTTTATCCACTAAACATTACTTTGCATAGGGGCAGGAACCATGCCTGTTCTTATTCCTCATTGCATATCCAGAGGTGGACACCACTGTGTCCAGCAAATATTGGCTGAAGATACAAGGAGTTTGAAAAAATAGAGGAGGGCGCCTGGGTGGCTCAGTGGGTTAAAGCCTCTGCCTTCGGCTCAGGTCATGATCTCAGGGTCCTGGGATCGAGCCCCGCATCGGGCTTTCTGCTCAGCAGGGAGCCTGCTTCCTCCTCTCTCTCTCTCTCTGCCTGCTTCTCTGCCTACTTGTGATCTCTGTCTGTCAAATAAATAAATAAAAATCATTAAAAAAGAAAAGAAAAAATAGAGGAATGTAGTTTAATTCAGTAGATACTGGTTAAGAATAAATGTCAAGTATTGGTATCTGATGAAGGAGAAGAGTCACAGGTAACTTTAAAGCTTTGAGCCTGAGAGGGCGTTAATAAAGAAGTTAGAAGGGTAAGTTTGTGAATTTTCTGTTGCTGCAGAACAAATAACTTATTGGATTAAAATAATGCACAAGATACCTATTGGGTGAGGAGTCTGGGCACAGTTTAACTAGGTCCTCTGCTTTGGGTCCCACATGCTGCAATGAAATACTCAGCCAAAGCTGATGTTCTCCTCTGGAGCTTGGGTCCTCTTCCAACCTTCTTCAAATTGTTGGTTGAATTTAATTCCTTGTGATGATAGGACCACTCAGCAACTAGAGGCTGTCTTCTTCCCAAGTAGTTCACAACATGGTCATTTGTTTTTTCAGGGACACTAGAAGAGGGTCATTCTTCCTTCAGTTCTCTTCTTTCATGGAAGGGATACACCCTGTTTGAAGGTCTCACCTGATTAGGCCAGGAGGTAGGATAATTTCTTTTTTGGTTAACCCAAAGTCAGCTGATTGGGGACCTTAATTATACCTGCTCAATTTATTTGTCTTTGCCATATTGTTGGCTAGAAGCAAATCACAAGCTCTACCCACACAGAATGGGAGAAGATGATCTAAAGTTGTAGATACAAGGGGATAGAAATCACAGGGAGCCACTCTAAAATCCTGAAGACCATGGTAAGTCAGCTCAGTCTTTGTCACATTTGAGTAATAGTGGGAGACAAGAAGCCAGTGATGGGTGAAAGGTCATTTGGACTTGGGGTTGGACACACTTGGTATTAGGAAAGAAAGTTTATTATATAGAGAGGAAAGCAAAGGGACAAAGACACTGCAGGTTTGGGGAATATGTTTACTATTTAGGGAAGGAAATGGACCTAGAGAAGTAGAGAAGGATCAACAAAATAGAGGAGAAAAACTCATTATGAACTCTCACATAAGCAGGAGGGAATTTCAAGAGCTGGGGGATTAATAGAGTTGAAGGTCACAGCCCTGGAGGGGAACACTGGTAAAGCCATTCATTTGTGCAGTGACCTTAGAAAAAACTGGTGTGATGCTGTGGTGGTGGGCAGAGTTGAGGCTGCAGGGAATTAAGGAAGCAGGGGCTGGTGAAGCAGGGGAAGAGGAGTGTTAGGTGGAGGCCTCTGAGGTGTCCCACATCTGTCAGGACTGGGCTGGGCCAGGAGTCACTGCTCCTGCAAGAGAATGAGCTTCCACCAGAGCCTGTTTAGTCTAGCTCTGTCTACACTGACCTCTGATGACTTTCATTCTGGAGTGTGAGCTAACAGCACAGTTTGCGTTTAGGCTGGTTGGGGGGCTCTCCTGGGCAAGACAAATGAGACTTTTAGGAGAAAACATGAGTAATCTACTGACTTGGGGAAATTGGAGGTAGGGAGCCTTTCTGCTCTCTGAATAATTAAAAATAGACTCTTCCATCTAGTTCTGTGAGTTGAATTTTTAATGATGAGTAAAAATCCCTTGCTTGGTTTCTTTTTGGCCAGGCCTCATTTCTTTCAAGTCAGGAGCCCACTTGCCCTAGCTGTTTTGCAGAAATCAAGTAGAATTCTGAGGAAATGAAATAATAGGAAGCATTAAACAATTTTTGGACCCAAGATAGATATTCTGAGGCTCTTGAAATAACCAGTATTGAAGAGGTGTCTCATTAATCAAATGCAGTATTGCCATATAAAAGCTAAATTTAATTCCAGTGTAGGAAATCCATAAATGAGGCAGTTTCTCTTCATGGAGTCTCAGGATTATGTTCCATTCTGTCTCCTTTCATTCAAAAGATCAACCTGAAATACTTTTGTTTTTATTATGAGAGGTGTGTAGCTAAAAAAGACCAACACAGTGTCATTTGATTATATCAATATGGCAATATTGTTGGACTTACTTGTATCTCACCGTCTTACTTCCATCACCAAGCAATTCACATAAGTGTTTTCATCTTTTTTTTTCTTTATTATTTGTTCCATGTTAAAAATTCCTGGATATAGGGGCTCCTGGGTAGCTCAGTGGGTTAAAGCCTCTGCCTTCAGCTCAGGTCATGATCCCAGGGTCCTGGGATCGAGTCCCGTGTCAGGCTCTCTGCTCAGCAGGGAGCCTTCTTCCCCCCCACCCTTCTCTGCCTGCCTCTCTGCCTACTTGTGATCTCTCTCTCTCTCTGTGTCAAATAAATAAAATCTTTAAAAAAAAAAATTCCTGGATTTAAATACTATTCATAGAAAAATGGGATTAAAACCTACAGCCCTAAGAGTTTATAATCATCTCTGCAGCCCACTGTGTTCATCTAGCATTTTAAATGGATTTTTCCTTTTTTTTTTTTAAGATTTTATTTATTTATTTGACAGAGAGAGATCACAAGTAGGCAGAGAGGCAGGCAGAGAGAGAGAGAGAGAGGGAAGCAGGCTCCCTGCTGAGCAGAGAGCCCGATGCGGGACTCGATCCCCAGGACCCTGAGATCATGACCCGAGCTGAAGGCAGCGGCTTAACCCACTGAGCCACCCACGCGCCCCCATCCTTCTAAACCAATAGGGTAAGTGCTATAACACTGTTATAAAGTGTATTTCATGACTCACTGGGTTTTTCTGTCTTTAACTTTACAATGTATATAATTTGATTAAAAATTTTGACTGGTCGGGATAAGGAGAAATAGAGGGAAATTGCTCTTAACGGAATCTCCAGTGTGCCTGGGATTATAATTGAAGCAGAAATGAACATCTTTCTCCGTAGGAAGTTAAAGAAAGGCTTTGTTCCATTTTTACATTGGAGATCATCTGTTATTGTAACCTAGACACCTAAACCCACTCCAGATTCAAAAAGTGCCATTTATAAACATGCATGCCAAGTTTCGAATGCCCTTTTTAATGTTTGCATATAATTTGAAGTTTGCAATGCCAAAGTAAAATACAGTTTCCATTGTATTGCATTACCCACACTGCATGTGAGCTGCCTGTTTTCTCTGACATTGCCTGAATAGACGAAGCATAGTTTGACTCGGTTCTAAAGAGGAATGTTTCTCGGCTCAACTGAAATGATTGCTAGGTAGAAGCTGCCAACTTCATTTTCCCCCCACAGAAATGTACATTTTTCCCTATTATAAAATGTACTTATAATAGAAATGAGACAGTTCCCCAGAGTGTGGTTATCCAGAGGTAATCTCAACCCAATCTGATTAGAGGCAAGTGGCTCATGCCTCAGAATGCTCCAGGGTATGATTATTTTATGATAACCATACTCTGTATCATGTCTTATT